>NC_041382.1:576452011-576484706 GCF_002162155.2 Triticum dicoccoides
TTTGGTCCTTTATATACTGAGGCAGAGGCACCCTAGAACACACAAGTTGATCCTCGTGATCATTCCTTAGCCGTGTGCGGTGCCCCCTGCCACCATATTCCAGCTCGGTCATATTGTTGTAGTGCTTAGGCGAAGCCCTGCGTCGGTGGAACGTCATCATCGTCACCACGCCGTTGTGCTGACGGAACTCATCCCCGAAGCTTTGCTAGATCGGAGCCCGGGGAGCGTCATCGAGCTGTACGTGTGCCAAGAACTCGGAGGTGCCGGAGTAACGGTGCTTGGATCGGTCGGATCGGGAAGAAGACGTACGACTACTTCCTCTACATTGTGCCAACGCTTCCGTTGCGATCTACAAGGGTACGTAGATCATACTCTCCCCTCTCGTTGCTATGCATCACCATGATCTTGCGTGTGCGTAGGAATTTTTTTGAAATTACTACGAAACCCAACAGTGGCATCCGAGCCTAGGTTTTATGGTTTGATGTTATATGCACGAGTAGAACACAAGTGAGTTGTGGGCGATATAAGTCATACTGCCTACCAGCATGTCATACTTTGGTTCGGCGATATTGTTGGATGAAGCGGCCCAGACCGACATTACGCGTACGCTTACGCGAGACCGGTTCTCCCGACGTGCTTTGCACAGAGGTGGCTTGTGGGTGACAGTTTCTCCAACTTTAGTTGAACCAAGTGTGGCTACGCCCGGTCCTTGCGAAGGTTAAAACGGAGTCAAATTGACAAACTATCGTTGTGGTTTTGATGCGTAGGTGAGATTGGTTCTTGCTTAAGCCCGTAGCAGCCACGTAAAACATGCAACAACAAAGTAGAGGACGTCTAACTTGTTTTTGCAGGGCATGTTGTGATGTGATATGGTCAAGACGTGATGAGATATAAGTTGTTGTATGAGATGATCATGTTTTGTTGAAGTTATCGGCAACTGGCAAAAGCCTTATGGTTGTCTCTCTATTGCATAAGATGCAAGCGTCCAATAATTGCTTTACTTTATCGCTATGCGATAGCAATAGTTGCAAGAGCAATTGTTGGCGAGACGACCACGTGATGACACATTGATATAGATCAAGATGATGGAGATCATGGTGTCATGCCGGTAACGATAGAGATCATGACAGTACTTTGGCGATGGAAATCAAAGGCGCAAGATGATGATGGCCATATCATGTCACATATTTTGATTGCATATGATGTTTATCTTTTATACATCTTATTTTGCTTAGTTTGACGGTAGCATTTTAAGATGATCTCTCACTAATTATCAAGAAGTGTTCTCCCTGAGTATGCACCATTGCGAAAGTTCTTCGTGCTGAGACACCACGTGATGATCGGGTGTGATAGGCTCTACGTTCAAATACAACGGGTGCAAAACAGTTGCACACGCGGAATACTCAGGTTATACTTGACGAGCCAAGCATATACATATATGGCCTCGGAACACGGAGACCGAAAGGTCGAGTGTGAATCATATAGTAGATATGATCAACATAGTGATGTTCACCAATGAAACTACTCCATCTCACGTGATGATCGGACATGGTTTAGTTGATTTGGATCACATGATCACTTAGAGGATTAGAGGGATGTCTATCTAAGTGGGAGTTCTTAAGTAATATGATTAAATTGAACTTAAATTTATCATGAACTTAGTCCTGGTAGTATTTTGGAAATCATGTTGTAGACCAATAGCTCGCGTTGTTGCTTCCCTGTGTTTATTTTGATATGTTCCTAGAGAAAATTGTGTTGAAAGATGTTAGTAGCAAAGATGCGGATTGGATCCGTGATCTGAGGTTTATCCTCATTGCTGCAGAGAAGAATTATGTCCTTGATGCACCGCTAGGTGACAGACCTATTGCAGGAGCAGATGCAGACGTTATGAACGTTTGGCTAGCTCAATATGATGACTACATGATAGTTTAGTGCACCATGCTTAATGGCTTAGAATCGGGACTTCAAAGACGTTTTGAACGTCATGGACCATATGAGATGTTCCAGGAGTTGAAGTTAATATTTCAAGCAAATACCCGAGTTGAGAGATATGAAGTCTCCAACAAGTTCTATAGCTAAAAGATGGAGGAGAATCGCTCAACTAGTGAGCATGTGCTCAGATTGTCTGGGTACTACAATCGCTTGAATCAAGTGGGAGTTAATCTTCCAGATAAGATAGTGATTGACAGAATTCTCTAGTCACCATCACCAAGTTAGTAGAACTTTGTGATGAACTATAGTATGCAAGGGATGACGAAAACGAATCCCGAGCTTTTCATGATGATGAAATTGATGAAGGTAGAAATCAAGAAAGAGCATCAAATGTTGATGGTTAACAAGATCACTAGTTTCAAGAAAAGGGCAAAGGGAAGAAGGGGAACTTCAAGAAGAACGGCAAGCAAGTTGCTGCTCAAGTGAAGAAGCCCAAGTCTGGTCCTAAGCCTGAGACTAAGTGCTTCTACTGCAAAGGGACTGGTCACTGGAAGCGGAACTGCCCCAAGTGATTGGCAGATAAGAAGGATGGCAAAGTGAACATAAGTATATTTGATATACATGTTATTGATGTGTACTTTACTAGTGTTTATAGCAACCCCTCAGTATTTGATACTAGTTCAGTTGCTAAGATTAGTAACTCGAAACGGGAGTTGCAGAATAAACAGAGACTAGTTAAGGGTGAAGTGACGATGTGTGTTGGAAGTGGTTCCAAGATTGATATGATCATCATCGCACACTCCCTATTAATTCGGGATTAGTGTTGAACCTAAATAAGTGTTATTTGGTGTTTACGTTGAGCATGAATATGATTCGATCATGTTTATTGTAATACGGTTATTCATTTAAGTAAGAGAATAAATTGTTGTTTTGTTTACATGAATAAAACCTTATATGGTTACACACCCAATGAAAATAGTTCATTGGATCTCGATCGTAGTGATACACATAACCATAATATTGAAACCAAAAGATGCAAAGTTAATAATGATAGTGCAACTTATTTGTAGCACTGCCGTTTAGGTCATATTGGTGTAAAGCGCATGAAGAAACTCCATGCTGATGGGCTTTTGGAATCACTTGATTATGAATCAGTTGATGCTTGCGAACCATGCCTCATGGGCAAGATGACTAAAACTCTGTTCTTCGGAACAATGGAGCGAGCAAAAGATTTGTTGGAAATCATACATACTGATGTATGTGATCCGATGAATATTGAGTCTCATGATAGGTATCATTATTTTCTGATCTTCACAGATGATTTGAGCAGATATGAGTATATCTACTTGATGAAACAAAGGTCTGAAACATTTGAAAAGTTCAAAGAATTTCAGAGTGAAGTGGAGAATCATCATAACAAAATGAAAGTTTCTACGATATGATCGCAGAAGTAAAATATTTGAGTTACGAGTTTGGTCTTCAGTTAAAACAATGTGAAATAGTTTCACTACTCACGCCACCTGGAACACCATAGTGTAATGGTGTGTCCGAACATCGTAACCGTACTTTATTAGATATGGTGCAATCTATGATGTCTCTTGCCGATTTACCACTATCGTTTTGGGGTTATGCATTAGAGACAACTGCATTCACGTTAAATAGGGCACCATCAAAATCCGTTGAGACGACGCCTTATGAACTGTGGTTTAGCTAGAAACCAAAATTGTCGTTTCTGAAAGATTGGGGCTGCGATGCTTATGTGAAAAGGCTTCAACCTGATAAGCTCGAACCCAAATCGGAGAAATGTGTCTTCATAGGATATCCAAAAGAAACTATTGGATACACCTTCTATCACAAGACCGAAGGCAAGACTTTTGTTGCTAAATTTGGAAACTTTCTAGAGAAGGAGTTTCTCTCGAAAGAAGTGAGTGGGAGGAAAGTAGAACTTGATGAGGTAACTGTACCTCCTCCCTTATTGGAAATTAGTACATCACAGAAACCGGTTTCTGTGACACCTACACCAATTAGTGAGGAAGCTAATGATGATGATCATGAAACTTCAGATCAAGTTACTACTGAATCTCGTAGGTAAACCAGAGTGAGATCCGCACCAGAGTGGTACGGTAATCCTGTTCTGGAAGTCATGTTACTAGACCATGACGAACTTGCGAACTATGAGGAAGCGATGATGAGCCCAGATTCCGCGAAATGGTTTGAGGCCATGAAATCTGAGATATGATCCATGTATGAGAACAAAGTATGGACTTTGATGGATTTGCCCGATGACCGACAAGCCATAGAAAATAAATGGATCTTCAAGAGGAAGATGGACGCTGATAGTAGTGTTACTGTCTACAAAGCTCAACTTGTCGCAAAAGGTTTTCGGCAAGTTCAAGGGATTGACTACGATGAGACCTTCTCACCCGTAGCGATGCTTAAGTCTGTCTGAATCATGTTAGTAATTGCCGCATTTTATGAAATCTGGCAAATGGATAAACAAAATTGCATTCCTTAATGGATTTATTAAAGAAGAGTTGTATATGATGCAACCAGAAGGTTTTGTCAATCCGAAAGGTGCTAACAAAATGTGCAAACTCCAGCGATCCATCTGTGGACTGGTGCAAGCATCTCGGAGTTGGAATATACGCTTTGATGAGTTGATCAAAGCATATAGTTTTATATAGACTTGCGGTGAAGCCTGTATTTACGAGAAAGTGAGTGGGAGCACTACAGCATTTCTGATAAGTATATGTGAATGACATATTGTTGATCGGAAATAATGTAGAATTATTCTGTAAAGCATAAAAGGAGTGTTTGAAAGGAGTTTTTCAAAGAAAGACTTCGGTGAGCTGCTTACATATTGAGCTTCAAGATCTATAGAGATAGATCAAGACGCTTGATAAGTTTTTTCAATGAGTACATACCTTGACAAGATTTTGAAGTAGTTCAAAATGGAGCAGTCAAAGAAAGAGTTCTTGCCTGTATTACAAGGTGTGAAGTTGAGTAAGACTCAAAGCCCGACCACGGCAGAAGATAGAAATAGAATGAAAGTCATTCCCTATGCCTCAGCCATAGGTTCTATAAAGTATGCCATGCTGTGTACCAGATCTATTGTATACCCTACACTGTGTTAAGCAAGGGAGTACAATAGTGATCTAAGAGTAGATCACTGGACAACGGTCAAAATTATCCTTAGTGGAATAAGGAAATATTTCTCAATTATGGAGGTGACAAAAAGGTTCGTCGTAAAAGTTACGTCGATGCAAGTTTTGACACAGATCTGGATGACTCTAAGTCTCGATCTAGATACATATTGAAAGTGGGAGCAATAAGCTAGAGTAGCTCCGTGCAGAGCATTGTTGACATAGAAATTCGCAAAATACTTACGGATCTGAATGTGACAGACCCGTTGACTAAAATTATCTCACAAGCAAAACATGATCACACCTTAGTACTCTTTGGGTGTTAATCACATAGCAATGTGAACTAGATTACTGACTCTAGTAAACCCTTTGGGTGTTGATCACATATCAATGTGAACTATGGGTGTTAATCACATGGTGATGTGAACTATTGCTGTTAAATCACATGGCGATGTGAACTAGATTATTGACTCTAGTGCAAGTGGGAGACTGAAGGAAATATGCCCTAGAGGCAATAATAAAGTTATTATTTATTTCCTTATATCATGATAAATGTTTATTATTCATGCTAGAATTGTATTAATCGGAAACATAATACATGTGTGAATACATAGACAAACAGAGTGTCACTAGTATGCCTCTACTTGACTAGCTCATTAATCAAAGATGGTTATGTTTCCTAACCATAGACAAAGAGTTGTTATTTGATTAATGGGATCACATCATTAGATGAATGATCTGATTGACTTGACCCATTCCATTAGCTTAGCACCCGATCGTTTAGTGTGTTGCTATTGCTTTCTTCATGACTTATACATGTTCCTATGACTATGAGATTATGCAACTCCCGTTTGCCGGAGGAACACTTTGGGTGCTACCAAACGTCACAACGTAACTGGGTGATTATAAAGGAGCATTACAGGTATCTCCAAAGGTAGATGTTGGGTTGGCGTATTTCGAGATTAGGATTTGTCACTCCGATTGTCGGAGAGGTATCTCTGGGCCCTCTCGGTAATGCACATCACTTAAGCCTTGCAAGCATTGCAACTAATGAGTTAGTTGCGGGATGATGTATTATAGAACGAGTAAAGAGACTTGCCGGTAACGAGATTGAACTAGGTATTGAGATACCGACGATCGAATCTCGGGCAAGTAACATACCGATGACAAAGGGAACAACGTATGTTGTTATGCGGTCTGACCGATAAAGATCTTCGCAGAATATGTAGGAGCCAATATGGGCATCCAGGTCCCGCTATTGGTTATTGACCGGAGATGTGTCTCGGTCATGTCTACATTGTTCTCGAACCCGTAGGGTCCGCACGCTTAAGGTTACGATGACAGTTATATTATGAGTTTATGAGTTTTGATGTACCGAAGGAGTTCGGAGTCCCAGATGAGATCGGGGACATGACGAGGAGTCTCGAAATGGTCGAGACATAAAAATCGATATATTCGACGACTATATTCGGACATCGGAAAGGTTCCGAGTGATCCGAGTATTTTTCGGAGTACCGGAGAGTTACGGGAATTCGCCGGGAGCTATATGGGCCTTAGTGGGCTTTAGTGGAAAAGAGAAGGGGCAGCCCAAGATGAGCCATGCGCCTCCCCCCTCCCCTAGTCCTATTAGGACAAGGAGAGGTGGCCGGCCCCCCTCTCTCTTTTTCGCCTCCGCGAATCCTATTCCAACTAGGATTGGGGGGGGGGGGAATCCTACTCCCAGAGGGAGTAGGACTCTCCTGGCGCGCCCCCCTTGGCCGGCCAGCCTCCCCCCCTTTTGGTCCTTTATATACTGAGGCAGAGGCACCCTAGAACACACAAGTTGATCCTCGTGATCGTTCCTTAGCCGTGTGCGGTGCCCCCTGCCACCATATTCCACCTCGGTCATATCGTTGTAGTGCTTAGGCGAAGCCCTACATCGGTGGAACGTCATCATCATCACCACGCCGTTGTGCTGACGGAACTCATCCCCGAAGCTTTGCTGGATCGGAGCCCGGGGAGCGTCATCGAGCTGTACGTGTGCCAAGAACTCGGAGGTGCCGGAGTAACGGTGCTTGGATCGGTCGGATCGGGAAGAAGACGTACGACTACTTCCTCTACGTTGTGTCAACGCTTCCGTTGCGATCTACAAGGGTACGTAGATCATACTCTCCCCTCTCGTTGCTATTCATCACCATGATCTTGCATGTGCGTAGGAAATTTTTTGAAATTACTACGAAACCCAACAGGCATATGCTGCAAAAACAAGTTAGACGTCCTCTAATTGTTGTTGCAAGTTTTTACGTGGCTGCTATAGGTTTCTAGCAAGAACGTTTCTTACCTACACCAAAACCACAACGTGATATGCCAATTTCTATTTACCCTTCATAAGGACCCTTTTCATCGAATCCGATCCGACTAAAGTGGGAGAGACAGACACCCGCTAGCCACCTTATGCAACTAGTGCATGTTAGTCGGTGGAACCAGTCTCACGTAAGCGTACGTGTAAGGTCGATCCGGGCCGCTTCATCCCACGATGCCGCCGAATCAAGATAAGACTAGTAACGGCAAGTAAATTGACAAAATCGACGCCCACAACAACTTGTGTTCTACTCGTGCATAGAAACTACGCATAGACCTAGCTCATGATGCCACTGTTGGGGATCATTGCAGAAATTAAAAAAAATTCTACGCATCACCAAGATCAACTATGGAGTAACTAGCAACGAGAGGGGAGTGCATCTTCATACCCTTGAAGATCGCGAGTCGGAAGCGTTGCAAGAACGCGGTTGGAGGAGTCGTACACGTAGCGATTCAGATCACGGCCGAATCCGATCTGAGCACCGAACAATAGTGCCTCCGCGTTCAACACACGTGAAGCCCGGTGACGTCTCCCGCGTCTTGATCCAACAAGGAGGAGGGAGAGGTTGAGGAAGAAGGCTCCAATAGCAGCACGACGGCGTGGTGGTGATGGAGTGGCAGTTCATCGGCAGGGCTTCGCCAAGCTCACGCAGAGGAGGAGAGGTGTTGGGGAGGGGAGGGTTGCGCCTTGGATGTTGTGTTGCAGCCCTCCCCTCGCCCCTCTATTTATACGGAGAAGGGGGAAGGGGGCGGCCCCTCTAGATGAGATCTAGAGGGGGGCAGCGGCCAAGGGGGAGGGGGCTTGCCCCCCAAGCAAGGGGGGCGCCCCCCTTTAGGGTTCCCCCAAACCCTAGGCGCATGGGCCCTAGGGGGGAATGGTGCCCAGCCCACTAGGGGCTAATTCCCTTCCACCTACAGCCCATAAGGCCCTCCGGGGCAGGTGGACCCCCGAAACCCCTCCAGTGGTCCCGGTACAATACCGGTATACCCCCGAATATTTCTGGTGACCGTATGATGACTTCCCATATATAAATCTTCACCTCCGGACTATTCCGGAACTCCTCGTGACGTCCGGGATCTCATCCGGGACTCCGAACAACATTCGGTAATCATATACAAATCTTCCTAATAACCCTAGCATCATCGAACCTTAAGTGTGTAGACCCTACGGGTTCGGGAACCATGCAGACATGACCGAGACAACTCTCCGGCCAATAACCAACAGCGGGATCTGGATACCCATGTTGGCTCCCACATGTTCCACGATGATCTCATCGGATGAACCACGATGTCGAGGATTCAAGCAATCCCGTATACAATTCCCTTTGTCAATCGGTACGTTACTTGCCCGAGATTCGATCGTCGGTATCCCAATACCTCGTTCAATCTCGTTACCAGCAAGTCACTTTACTCGTTGCATAACACATCATCCCGTGACCAACCCTTAGTCACATTGAGCTCATTACGATGATGTCTTACCGAGTGGGCCCAGAGATACCTCTCCGTCATACGGAGTGACAAATCCCAGTCTCGATTTGTGCCAACCCAACAGACACTTTCAGAGATACCCGTAGTGCACCTTTATAGTCACCAAGTTACGTTGTGACGTTTGGCACACCCAAAGTATTCCTACAGTATCCGGGAGTTGCACAATCTCATGGTCTAAGGAAAAGATACTTGACATTAGAAAAGCTTTAGCAGACGAACTACACGATCTTGCGCTATGCTTAGGATTGGGTCTTGTCCATCACATCATTCTCCTAATGATGTGATCCCGTTATCAATGACATCCAATGTCCATGGTGAGGAAACCGTAACCATCTATTGATCAACGAGCTAGTCAACTAGAGGCTCACTAGGGACATGTTGTGGTCTATGTATTCACACATTTATTACGATTTCCGGATAACACAATTATAGAATGAACAATAGACAATTATCATGAACAAGGAAATATAATAATAACCATTTTATTATTGCCTCTAGGGCATATTTCCAACACCCGTGCCCTATGAACCGTCGCCTTCGCCCTGCGACCCCTCCCTCCGTCCTTGCACCGTCGTCCTCGCCCGGGACCTCGCCGGACCGCCCCACTTCGCCCCTGACGCCTGCACCCGATCCCGCGCCGCCTCGCGCCCCCGACGTCGCCGCCCGTCCCCGGCGTCGTCTCGCCCCGACACGGTCGCTCCCGTCCTCGCCCGGAGCCGTCATCGACCACCACCTCGCGCCCATCCTCCTCCTCGACCGGCCTCCTCGCGCCTCGTCGCCCCTCTCCCCGTCAACGACGGTGAGGCCCGGCCCCGTTCGCCTCTGCCCCTGATACGTCTCCAACGTCTCTATAATTTTTGATTGCTCCATGCTATATTATATACTGTTTTGGACATTATTGGGCTTTATTATCCACTTTTATATTATTTTTGGGACTAACCTATTAACCGGAGGCCCAGCCCAGAATTGTTGTTTTTTGCCTGTTTTAGTGTTTCGAAGAAAAGGAATATCAAATGGAGTCCAAACGGAATGAAACCTTCGGGAACGTGATTTTCTCAACGAACAAGACCCGGGAGACTTGGACCCTACATCAAGAAAGAAAAGAGGAGGCCACGAGGTAGGGGGCGCGCCTGCCTACCCCAGGCGTTCCCTCCACCCTCGTGGGCCCCCTATTGCTCCACCGACGTACTCCTTCCTCCTATATATACCTATGTACCCCCAAACAATCAGATATGGAGCCAAAAACCTAATTCCACCGCCGTAACTTTCTGTATCCATGAGATCCCATCTTGGGGCCTGTTCCGGAGCTCCGCCGGAGGGGGCATCGATCACAGAGGGCTTCTACATCAACACCATAGCCTCTCCGATGAAGTGTGAGTAGTTTACCTCAGACCTACGGGTCCATAGTTATTATCTAGATGGCTTCTTCTCTCTTTTTGGATCTCAATACAATGTTCTCCCCCTCTCTTGTGGAGAACTATTCGATGTAATCTTCTTTTTGCGGTGTGTTTGTTGAGAACGATGAATTGTGGCTTTATGATCAAGTCTATCATGAATAATATTTGAATCTTCTCTGAATTCTTTTATGTATGATTGGTTATCTTTGCAAGTCTCTTCGAATTATCAGTTTGGTTTGGCCTACTAGATTGATCTTTCTTGCAATGGGAGAAGTGCTTAAATTTGGGTTCAATCTTGCGGTGTCCTTTCCCAGTGACAGTAGGGGCAGCAAGGCACGTATTGTATTGTTGCCATCGAGGATAACCAGATGGGGTTTTCTTCATATTGCATGAGTCTATCCCTCTACATCATGTCATCTTGCTTAAGGCGTTACTCTGTTTTCAACTTAATACTCTAGATGCATGCTGGATAGCGGTCGATGAGCGGAGTAATAGTAGTAGATGCAGGCAGGAGTCGGTCTACTTGTCTTGGACGTGATGCCTATATACATGATCATACCTAGATATTCTCATAACTATGCTCAATTCTGTCAATTGCTCAACAGTAATTTGTTCACCCACCGTAGAATACTTATGCTCTCGAGAGAAGCCACTAGTGAAACCTATGGCCCCCGGGTCTATCTTTATCATATTGATCTCCTACTACTTAGTTATTTCCTTTGCTATTTACTTTGCCTTTATTTTACTTTGCATCTTTATCATAAAAATACCAAAAATATTATCTTATCATATCTATCAGATCTCACTCTCGTAAGTGGCCTTATAGGGATTGACAACCCCTATTTGCGTTCGTTGCGAGGATTTATTTGTTTTGTGCAGGTACGAGGGACTCGCGCGTAGCCTCCTACTGGATTGATACCTTGGTTCTCAAAAACTGAGGGAAATACTTACGCTACTTTGCTGCATCATCCCTTCCTCTTCGGGGAAAACCAAGGCAGTACTCAAGAGGTAGCAAGAAGGATTTCTGGCGTCGTTGCCGGGGAGGTCTACGCAAAAGTCAACATACCAAGTACCCATCACATACCCTTATCTCCCGCATTACATTATTTGCCCCTTGCCTCTCGTTTTCCTCTCCCCCACTTCACCCTTGCCGTTTTATTTACCCTCTCTCTCTATCCTCCCTCTATTTCTCTATTTGCCTCTTTTTGCCCGCTTGCTTTTTGTTTGCTTGTGTGTTAGTTTGCTTGCTTGTCACGATGGCTCAAGATAATACTAAATTGTGTAACTTCACCAATACCAACAACAATGATTTTATTAGCACTCCGATTGCTCCTCTTACCGATGCTGAATCTTGTGAAATTAATACTGCTTTGCTGAATCTTGTCATGAAAGATCCGTTTTCCGGCCTTCCTAGTGAAGATGCCGCTACCCATCTAAATAGCTTCGTTGATTTGTGTGACATGCAAAAGAAGAAAGGTGTGGATAATGATATTATTAAATTGAAGCTATTTCCTTGTTTGCTTAAGGATCATGCTAAAGCTTGGTTTTCGTCTTTGCCTAAAAATAGTATTGATTCATGGAACAAGTGCAAAGATGCTTTTATCTCTAAGTATTTTCCTCCCGCTAAGATCATCTCTCTTAGAAACGATATTATGAATTTTAAGCAACTTGATCATGAACATGTTGCACAAGCTTGGGAGAGAATGAAATTAATGATACGTAATTGCCCTACTCATGGTTTAAATTTATGGATGATTATATAAAAAATTTATGCCGGATTGACTTTTGGTTCTAGAAATCTTTTAGATTCGGCCGCGGGAGGCACTTTTATGGAAATCACTTTAGGAGAAGCTACTAAACTCTTAGATAATATTATGGTTAATTATTCTCAATGGCATACTGAAAGATCTACTAATAAAAAGGTGCATGCGATAGAAGAAATTAATGTTTTGAGTGGAAAGATGGATGAACTTATGAAATTATTTGCTAATAAGAGTGTTTCTTCTGATTCTAATGATATGCCCTTGTCTACTTTGATTGAGAATAATAATGAATCTATGGATGTGAATTATGTTGGTAGGAACAATTTTGGTAACAACGCGTATAGAGGAAATTTCAACCCTAGGCCTTATCCCAGTAATCACTCTAATAATTATGGTAATTCTTACAACAATTCTTATGGAAATTATAATAAGATGCCCCTTGATTTTGAATCTAATATTAAAGAATTCATTACTTCGCACGAGAATTTTAATGCTATGATTGAAGAAAAAATGCTTAAGATTGATGATTTGGCTAGGAACGTTGATAGAATTTCTCTTGATGTTGATTCTTTGAAACTTAGATCTATTCCACCTAAGCATGATATCAATGAGTCTCTCAAAGCCATGAGAATTTCCATTGATGAGTGCAAATAAAGAACCGCTAGGATGCGTGCTAAGAAAGATGCCTTTATAAGAGCGTGTTCTTCTAGTTCCTATGAAAATAAAGATGAAGATCTAAAAGTTATTGATGTGTCCCCTATTAAATCTTTGTTTTGCAATATGAATCTTGATAATGATGGGACTGAATATGATCCACCTTTACCTAGAAGGCGTTCCAAGAATTCGAAATTTGTTAATCTTGATGCTAAATTTGATAAAAGTGGGATTGAAGAAATTAAAACCCTAGATGTTGCTAAACCCACTATTATGGATTTGAAGGAATTTAACTATGAAAATTGCTCTTTGATTGATTGTATTTCCTTGTAGCAATCCGTGCTAAATTCCTCATGCTTATAGTCAAAATAAAGCATTTACTGAACATATCATTGATGCCTTGATGCAATCTTATGAAGAAAAACTTGAATTGGAAGTTTCTATCCCTAGAAAACTTTATGATGAGTGGGAACCAACTATTAAAATTAAATTTAAAGATCATGAATGCTATGCTTTATGTGATTTGTGTGCTAGTGTTTCCACGATTCCAAAGACTTTGTGTGATTTGTTAGGTTTCCGTGATTTTGATGATTGCTCTCTAGACTTGCACCTTGCGGATTCCACTATTAAGAAACCTATGGGAAGAATTAATGATGTTCTTATTGTTGCAAATAGGAATTATGTTCCCGTAGATTTTATTGTTCTTGACATAGATTGCAATCCTTCATGTCCTATTATTTTTGGTAGACCTTTCCTTAGAACGATTGGTGCAATTATTGATATGAAGGAAGGAAATATTAGATTATAATTTCCATTAAAGAAAGGCATGGAACACTTTCCTAGAAATAAAATTAAATTACCTTATGAATCTATTATGAGAACCACTTATGGATTGCCTACCAAATATGGCAATACCTAGATCTATCCTTGCTTGTTATGCCTAGCTAGGGGCGTTAAACGATAGCGCTTGTTGGGAGGCAACCCAATTTTATTTTTATTCCTTGCTTTTTGTTACTGTTTAGTAATAAATAATTTATCTAGTCTATGTTTTGGTTGTGTTTTTTGTGTTTAATTAGTGTCTGTGCCAAGTAGAACCGTTGGGAAGACTTGGGGAAAGTCTTGTTACACTTGCTGTAAAAAACAGAAACTTTAACGCTCACGAGAACTGCTGCCATTTTTATTTGGAAAGTGCTATTTAGTTAATTATTTTTGAATATGATTAATAGATAAATTCCTCACGTCCAGAAATTTATTTTAGAATTTTTGGGGTTCCATATCTTGCGCTAGCTACAGATTACTACAGACTGCTCTGTTTTTGACAGATTCTGTTCTTCGTGTGTTGTTTGCTTATTTTGATGAATCTATGGCTAGTAAAATAGTTTATAAACCATAGAGAAGTTGGAATACAGTAGTTTTAACACCAATATAAATAAAGAATGAGTTCATTACAGTACCTTTAAGTGGTCTTTTGTTTTCTTTCGCTAACGGAGCTCACGAAATTTTCTACTTTAAGTTTTGTGTTGTGAAGTTTTCAAGTTTTGGATAAAGATTTGATGGATTACGGAACAAGGAGTGGCAAGAGCCTAAGCTTGGGTATGCCCATGGCACCCCCAAGATAATATAAGGACATCTAAAAGCCAAAGCTTGGGGATGCCCCGGAAGGCATCCCCTCTTTCGTCTACCTCTAATCGGTAACTTTACTTGGAGCTATATTTTTATTCGCCACATGATATGTGTTTTGCTTGGAGCGTCTTGTATGATTTGAGTCTTTACTTTTTAGTTTACCACAATCATCCTTGCTGTACACACCTTTTGAGAGAGCCATACATGATTTGGATTTTGTTAGAATACTCTATGTGCTTCGCTTATATCTTTTGAGTTATATAGTTTTGCTCTAGTACTTCACTTATATCTTTTAGAGCACAGTGGTGGATTTGTTTTATAGAAACTATTTATCTCTCATGCTTCACTTAGATTATTTTGAGAGTCTTAATATCATGGTAATTTGCTTAAAATCCTAATATTCTAGGTATTCAAAGTTAGTAAATTTTTCTTAAGAGTGTTTTGAATACTAAGAGAAGTTTGATGCTTGATAATTGTTTTGAGATATGGAGATGGTGATATTAAAGTCATGCTAGTTGAGTAGTTGTGAATTTGAGAAATACTTGTGCTGAAGCTTGTGATTCCCGTAGCATTCACGTATGGTGAACCGTTATGTGATGAAGTCGGAGCATGATTTATTTTTTGATTGCCTTCCTTATGAGTGGCGGTCGAGGACGAGCGATGGTCTTTTCCTACCAATCTATCCCCCTACGAGCATGCGCGTAATAATTTGCTTTGATAACTTGTAGATTTTTGCAATAAGTATATGAGTTCTTTATGACTAATGTTGAGTCCATGGATTATACGCACTCTCGCCCTTCCACCTTTGCTAACCTCTCTAATACCACGCACCTTTCGCCGGTATCATACACCCACCATATACCTTCCTCAAAACAGCCACCATACCTACCTATTATGGCATCTCCATAGCCATTCCGAGATATATTGCCATGAAACTTTCCACCGTTCCGTTTATTATGACACACTCCATCATTGTCATATTGCTTAGCATAATCATGTAGTTGACATCGTATTTGTGGCAAAGCCACCATTCATAATTCTTTCATATGTGTCACTCTTGATTCATTGCATATCCCGGTACACCGTCGGAGGCATTCATATAGAGCATTGTCCCAGTGAGGAAAGGATGATGGAGACTATGATTCCCCCACAAGTCGGGATGAGACTCCGGACGAAAAATAAAAAAGAAAGAAAGAAAAGAGGCCATAAAAAAGAGAAAAGGCCCAAATAAAAAAAAGAAAGAAAAAATGAGAGAAAAAGAGAGAAGGGACATTGTTACTATCCTTTTACCACACTTGTGCTTCAAAGTAGCACCATGATCTTCATAGTAGAGAGTCTCTCATGTTATCACTTTCATATACTAGTGGGAATCTTTCATTATAGAACTTGACTTGTATATTCCAATGATGGGCTTCCTCAAAATGCCCTAGGTCTTCATGAGCAAGCAAGTTGGATGCACACCCACTTAGTTTCTTTTTGAGCTTTCATATACTTATAGCTCTAGTGCATCCGTTGCATGGCAATCCCTACTCACTCACATTGATATCTATTAATGGGCATCTCCATAGCTCGTTGATATGCCTAGTTGATGTGAGACTATCTTCTTCCTTTTTGTCTTATCCACAACTACCACTCCATTCCACCTATAGTGCTATATCCATGTCTCACGCTCATGTATTGCGTGAAGATTGAAAAAGTTTTTGAGAATGTCAAAAGTATGAAACAATTGCTTGGCTTGTCATTGCGGTTGTGCATGATTTAAATATTTTGTGTGGTGAATATAGAACATAGCCAGACTATATGATTTTGTAGGGATAACTTTCTTTCGCCATGTTATTTTGAGAAGACATAATTACTTTGTTAGTATGCTTGAAGTATTATTGTTTTTATGTCAATATGAACTTTTGTCTTGAATCTTTCGGATCTGAATATTCATACCACAATTAAGAAGAATTACATTAAAATTATTCCAAGTAGCACCCCGCATCAAAAATTCTGTTTTTTTCATTTACCTACTCGAGGACGAGCAGGAATTAAGCCCGGGGATGCTTGATACGTCTCCAACGTATCTATAATTTTTGATTGCTCCATGCTATATTATCTACTATTTTGGACATTATTGGGCTTTATTATCCACTTTTATATTATTTTTGGGACTAACCTATTAACCGGAGGCCCAGCCCAGAATTGCTATTTTTTTGCCTGTTTTAGGGTTTCGAAGAAAAGGAATATCAAACGAAGTCCAAACGGAATGAAACCTTCGGAAACGTGATTTTCTCAACGAACAAGACCCGGGAGACTTGGACCCTACGTCTAGAAAGAAAAGAGGAGGCCACGAGGTAGGGGGGCGCGCTGCCTACCCCAGGCGCGCCCTCCACCCTCGTGGGCCCCCTGTTGCTCCACCGACGTGTTGGGGAACGTAGTAATTTCAAAAAAATTCCTACGCACACACAAGATCATGGTGATGCATAGCAACGAGAGGGGAGAGTGTTGTCTACGTACCCTCGTAGACCATTCGCGGAAGCGTTATATCAACGCGGTTGATGTAGTCGTATGTCTTCACGATCCGACTGATCTAAGCACCGAAAGCACGGCACCTCCGTGTTCTGCACACGTTCGGCTCGGTGACGTCCTCGCCTTCTCGATCCAGCAAGAGGGGCGAAGTAGTAGATGAGTTCCAGCAGCACGACGGCGTGGTGACGGTGTTGGTGAAGAACAATCTCCGCAGGGCTTCGCCTAAGCACTACAAAAACTATGACGGAGGATAAACTAGAGGGGACGGGGTTGTTGGCACACGGCTTGGTGTTTCTTGATGTGTCTTTGGTGCTAGCCCTACCCCTCTATTTATATGTTGAGCCCTGGGGTCGAAACTTGGAGTAAAAGCCTCCACAAAGTCGGTTTCACCCGAAAGGCAAGAGTCCTTCTCGGACTCCAGGGCCAGACGCCAGGGTTCCCGGCGTCTGGACCCAGACGCCAGGGACCCTGGCGTCTGGCTCATAGACTCCGCAAAACTTCCTTTTGCGCTTTCCAAAAACCTTGTGGGCTTTCCCCTTTGGCCCAAATAAAGTGTTCTCGTACCCAAACATTTCGGGAAACATCTAGAACTCCTTCCGATGAATTCCGGAACCCTTCCGGTGACCAAACACTATTATCTTATATATCAAACTTTATCTCCGGACCATTCCGGAGTTCCTCGTCATGTCCGTGATCTCATCCCGGACTCCGAACAACATTCGGTCACCAACATACATAACTCACATAGTACTATATCGTCAACGAACGTTAAGCGTGCGGACCCTACGAGTTCGACAACTATGTAGACATGACCGAGACACCTCTCTGGTCAATAACCAATAGCGGGACCTAGATGCCCATATTGGCTCCTACATATTCTACGAAGATCTTTATCGGTCAGACCGCATAACAACATACGTTGTTCCCTTTGCCATCGGTATGTTACTTGCCCGAGATTCGATCGTCGGTATTTCAATACCTAGTTCAATCTCATTACCGGTAAGTCTCTTTGCTTGTTCCATAATACATCATCCCGCAACTAACTCATTAGTTGCAATGCTTGCAAGGCTTATAGTGATGTGCATTATCGAGTGGGCCCAGAGATACCTCTCCGACAATCGGAGTGACAAATCCTAATCTCGAAATACGCCAACCCAACAAGTACCTTTGGAGACACCTATAGAGCACCTTTATAATCACCCAATTACGTTGTGACGTTTGGTGGCACACAAAGTGTTCCTCCAGTAAACAGGAGTTGCATAATCTCATAGTCATAGGAATATGTATAAGTCATGAAGAAAGCAATAGCAACAAACTAAACGATCAAGTGCTAAGCTAACGGAATGGGTCAAGTCAATCACATCATTCTCCTAATGATGTGATCCCGTTAATCAAATGACAACTCATGTCTATGGTTAGGAAACTTAACCATCTTTGATCAACGAGCTAGTCAAGTAGAGGCATACTAGTGACACTCTATTTGTCTATGTATTCACACATGTATTATGTTTCCGATTAATACAATTCTAGCATGAATAATAAACATTTATCATGATATAAGGAAATAAATAATAACTTTATTATTGCCTCTAGGGCATATTTCCTTCAGTCTCCCACTTGCACTAGAGTCAATAATCTAGTTCACATCGCCATGTGATTTAACATCAATAGTTCACATCACCATGTGATTAACACCCATAGTTCACATCCTCATGTGACCAACACCCAAAGGGTTTACTAGATTCAATAATCTAGTTCACATAGCTATGTGATTAACGCCTAAAGAGTACTAAGGTGTGATCATGTTTTGTTTGTGAGAGAAATTTAGTCAGCGGGTCATCCACATTCAGATCCGTAAGTATTTTTGCAAATTTCTATGTCAACAATGCTCTGCACTAAGCTACTCTAGATAATTGCTCCCACTTTCAATATGTATCCAGATTGAGACTTTGAGTCATCTGGATCAGTGTCAAAACTTGCATCGACGTAACCCTTTACGACGAACCTTTTGTCACCTCCATAATCGAGAAACATATCCTTATTCCACTAAGGATAATTTTGACCAATGTCCAGTGGTCTACCCCTAGATCACTATTGTACTCCCTTGCCAAACTCAGGGCAGGGTATACAATAGGTCTGGTACACAGCATGGCATACTTTATAGAACCTATGGCTGAGGCATAGGGAATGACTTTCATTCTCTCTCTATCTTCTGCCGTGGTCGGGTTTTGAGTCTTACTCAACTTCACACCTTTGTAACACAGGCAAGAACTCCTTCTTTGACTGATCCATTTTGAACTACTTCAAAATCTTGTCAAGGTATGTACTCATTGAAAAAACTTATCAAGCGTCTTGATCTATCTATATAGATCTTGGTGCTCAATATGTAAGCAGCTTCACCGAGGTCTTTCTTTGAAAAGCTCCTTTCAAATATTCCTTTATGCTTTGTAGAATAATTCTACATTATCTCTTATCAACAATATGTCATTCACATATACTTATCAGAAATGTTGTAGTGCTCCCACTCACTTTCTTGTAAATACAGGCTTCACCGCAAGTCTGTATAAAACTATATGCTTTGATCAACTTATCAAAGCGTATATTCCAACTCCGAGATGCTTGCACCAGTCCATAGATGGATCGCTGGAGCTTGCATATTTTGTTAGCACCTTTAGGATTGAAAAAACCTTCTGGTTGCATCATATACAACTCTTCTTTAATAAATCCATTAAGGAATGCAGTTTTGTTTATCCATTTGCCAGATTTCATAAAATGCGGCAATTTCTAACATGATTTGGAAAGACTTAAGCATAGATATGAGTGAGAAACTCTCATCATAGTCAACACCTTGAACTTGTCAAAAACCTTTTTGCGACAATTCTAGCTTTGTAGATAGTAACACTACTATCAGTGTCCGTCTTCCTCTTGAAGATCCATTTAATCTTAATGCCTCACCGATCAATGGGCAAGTCAATCAAAGTCCATACTTTGTTCTCATACATGGATCTCATCTCAGATTTCATGGCCTCAAGCCATTTCGCGGAATCTGGGCTCTTCATCGCTTCCTCATAGTTCGTAGGCTCGTCATGGTCAAGTAACATGACCTCCAGAACAGGATTACCGTACCACTTGGGTGCGGATCTCACTCTGGTTTACCTACGAGGTTTGGTAGTAACTCGATCTGAAGTTACATGATCATCATCATTAGCTTCCTCACTAATTGGTGTAGTAGTCACATGAACAGATTTCTGTGATGAACTACTTTCCAATAAGGGAGCAGGTATAGTTACCTCATCAAGTTCTACTTTCCTCCCACTCACTTCTTTCGAGAGAAACTCCTTCTCTAGAAAGGATCCATTCTCAGCAATGAATGTCTTGCCTTCGGATCTGTGATAGAAGGTGTACCCAACAGTTTCTTTTGGGTATCCTATGAAGATTTACTTCTCCGATTTGGGTTCGAGCTTATCATGTTGAAACTTTTTCACATAAGCATCGCCGTCCCAAACTTAAAGAAACGACAACTTAGGTTTCTCGCCAAACCACAGTTCATATGGCGTCGTCTCAACGGATTTAGATGGTGCCCTATTTAACGTGAATGTAGTTGTCTCTAATGCATAACCCCAAAACGATAGTGGTAAATCGGTAAGAGACATCATAGATCGCACCATATCTAATAAAGCAGGGTCACGACGTTCGGACACACCATTACACTGTGGTGTTCTAGGTGGCGTGAGTAGTGAAACTATTTCACATTGTTTTAACTGAAGGCCAAACTCGTAACTCAAATATTTTACTTCTGCGATCATATCGTAGAAACTTTTATTATTGTTATGATGATTCTCCACTTCACTCTGAAATTCTTTGAACTTTTCAAATATTTCAGACTTGTGTTTCATCAAGTAGATATACTCATATCTGCTCAAATCATCTATGAAGATCAGAAAATAATGATACCTGCCGCGAGTCTCAATATTCATCGGACCACATACATCAGTATGTATGATTTCCAACAAATCTGTTGCTCGCTCCATTGTTCCGGAGAACGGAGTCTTAGTCATCTTGCCCATGAGGCATGGTTCGCAAGCATCAACTGATTCATAATCAAGTGATTCCAAAAGCCCATCAGCATGGATTTTCTTCATGCGCTTTACACCAATATGACCAAAACGGCAGTGCCACAAATAAGTTGCACTATCATTATTAACTTTGCATCTTTTGGCTTCAATATTATGAAAATGTGTATCACTATGATCGAGATCCAATGAACCATTTTCATTGGGTGTGTAACCATATAAGGTTTTATTCATGTAAACAAAACAACAATTTATTCTCTTACTTAAATGAATAACCGTATTGCAATAAACATGATCAAATCATATTCATGCTCAACGCAAACACCAAATAACACTTATTTAGGTTCAACACTAATCCCGAAAGTATAGGGAGTGTGCGATGATGATCATATCGATCTTGGAACCACTTCCAACACACATCGTCACTTCACCCTTAACTAGTCTCTGTTCATTATGCAACTCCTGTTTCGAGTTACTATTCTTAGCAACTGAACCAGTATCAAATACCGAGGGGTTTCTACGAACACTAGTAAAATACACATCAATAACATGTATATCAAATATGGCTTTGTTCACTTTGCCATCCTTCTTATCCGCCAAATACGTGGGGCAGTTCCGCTTCTAGTGACCAGTCCCTTTGCAGTAGAAGCACTCAGTCTCAGGCTTAGGTCCAGACTTGGGCTTCTTCACTTGAGCAGCAACTTGCTTGTCGTTCTTCTTGAAGTTCCCTTTCTTCCCTTTGCCCTTTTTTGAAACTAGTGGTCTTTGTCAACCATCAACACTTGATGCTATTCTTGATTTCTACCTTCATCGATTTCAGCATCACGAAGAGCTTGGGAATTACTTTTGTCATCCCTTGCATATTATAGTTCATCATTAAGTTCTAGTAACTCAGTGATAGTGACTAGGGAACTTTGTCAATTACTCTCTTATTTGGAAGATTAACTCCCACTTGATTCAAGCAATTGTAGTACTCAGACAATCTGAGCACATGCTCACTGGTTGAGCTATTCTCCTCCATCTTGTAGGCAAAGTACTGTTAGAGGTCTCATACCTCTCGACACGGGAATGAGTATGAAATACCAATTTCAACTCTTGGAACATCTTATATCCTACATGGCGTTCAAAACGTCTTTGAAGTCCCGATTTTAAGCCGTTAAGCATGGTGCACTAAACTATCAAGTAGTCATCATATTGAGCTAGCCAAATGTTCATAACGTCTGCATCTGCTCCTGCAATAGGTCTGTCACCTAGCGGTGCATCAAGGACATAATTATTCTGTGCAGCAATGAGGATAACCTCAGATCACGGATCCAATCCGCATCATTGCTACTAACATTTTTCAACATAGTTTTTCTCTGGGAACACAATAAACGGGGAGCAACATCGCGAGCTATTGATCTACAACATATATATGCTAATACTGCCAGGACTAAGTTCATGATAAATTAAAGTTCAATTAATCATATTACTTAAGAACTCCCACTTAGATAGACATCCCTCTAATCATCTAAGTGATCACGTGATCCAAATCAACTAAACCATAACCGATCATCATGTGAAATGGAGTAGTTTTCAATGGTGAACATCACTATGTTGATCATATCTACTATATGATTCACGCTCGACCTTTCGGTCTCAGTGTTCCGAGGCCATATCTGCATATGCTAGGCTCGTCAAGTTTAACCTAAGTATTATGCGTGTGCAAAACTGGTTTGCACCCGTTGTAGATGGACGTAGAGCGTATCACACCCGATCATCACGTGGTGTCTGGGCACGACGAACTTTGGCAATGGTGCATACTCAGGGAGAACACTTTTTATCTTGAAATTTAGTGAGAGATCATCTTATAAAGCTACCGTCGAACTAAGCAAAATAAGATGCATAAAAGATAAACATCACATGCAATCAAAATATGTGACATGATATGGCCATCATCATCTTGTGCCTTTGATCTCCATCTCCAAAGCATCGTCATGATTTCCATCGTCACCGGCATGACACCATGATCTCCATCATCTTGATCTATATCAATGTGTCGTCACATGGTCGTCTCGCCAACTATTGCTATCGCATAGCGATAAAGTAAAGTAATTATTTGGGGCTTGCATCTTATGCAATAAAGAGATAACCATAAGGCTTTTGCCAGTTGCCGATAACTTCAACAAAACATGATCATCTCATACAACAACTTATATCTCATCATGTCTTGACCATATCACATCACAACATGCCCTGCAAAAACAAGTTAGACGTCCTCCACTTTGTTGTTGCAAGTTTTACGTGGCTACTACGGGCTGAGCAAGAACCGTTCTTACCTACGCATCAAAACCACAACGATAGTTTGTCAAGTTGGTGATGTTTTAACCTTCGCAAGGACCGGGCGTAGCCACACTCGATTCAACTAAAGTTGGAGAAACTGACACCCACCAGCCACCTGTGTGCAAAGCACGTCGGTAGAACCAGTCTCGCGTAAGCGTACGCGTAATGTCGGTCCGGGCCGCTTCATCCAACAATACCGCCGAACCAAAGTATGACATGCTGGTAAGCAGTATGACTTATATCGCCCACAACTCACTTGTGTTCTACTCGTACATCAACGCATAAAACCTGGCTCGGATGCCACTGTTGGGGAACGTAGTAATTTCAAAAAAATTCCTACGCACACGCAAGATCATGGTGATGCATAGCAACGAGAGGGGAGAGTGTTGTCTACGTACCCTCGTAGACCGTTCGCGGAAGCGTTATATCAACGCGGTTGATGTAGTCGTATGTCTTCACGATCCGACCGATCTAAGCACCGAAAGCACGGCACCTCCGAGTTCTGCACACATTCGGCTCGATGACGTCCTCGCCTTCTCGATCCAGCAAGAGGGGCGAAGTAGTAGATGAGTTCCAGTAGCACGACGGCGTGGTGACGGTGTTGGTGAAGAACAATCTCCGCAGGGCTTCGCCTAAGCACTACGAAAACTATGACAGAGGATAAACTAGAGGGGACGGGGTTGCCGGCACACAGCTTGGTGTTTCTTGATGTGTCTTTGGTGCTAGCCCTGCCCCTCTATTTATATGTTGAGCCCTGGGGTCGAAACTTGGAGTAAAAGCCTCCACAAAGTCGGTTTCACCCGAAAGGCAAGAGTCCTTCTCGGACTCCAGGGCCAGAAACCAGGGTTCCCGGCGTCTGGACCCAGACGCCAGGGACCCTGGCGTCTGGCCACTGGACTCCGCAAAACTTCCTTTTGCGCTTTCCAAAAACCTTGTGGGCTTTCCCCTTTGGCCCAAATAAAGTGTTCTCGTACCCAAACATTTCGGGAAACATCTAGAACTCCTTCCGGTGAATTCCGGAACCCTTTCGGTGACCAAACACTATTATCTTATATATCAAACTTTATCTCCGGACCATTCCGGAGTTCCTCGTCATGTCCGTGATCTCATCCCGGACTCCGAACAACATTCGGTCACCAACATACATAACTCACATAGTACTATATCGTCAACGAACGTTAAGCGTGCGGACCCTACGGGTTTGAGAACTATGTAGACATGACCAAGACACCTCTCTGGTCAATAACCAATAGCGGGACCTGTATGCCCATATTGGCTCCTACATATTCTACGAAGATCTTTATCGGTCAGACCGCATAACAACATAGTTTGTTCCCTTTGTCATCGGTATGTTACTTGCCCGAGACTCGATCATCGGTATTTCAATACCTAGTTCAATCTCGTTACCGGCAAGTCTCTTTACTCGTTCCGTAATACATCATCCCGCAACTAACTCATTAGTTGCAATGCTTGCAAGGCTTATAGTGATGTGCATTACCGAGTGGGCCCAGAGATACCTCTCTGACAATCGGAGTGACAAATCCTAATCTCGAAATACGCCAACCCAACAAGTACCTTTGAAGACACCTGTAGAGCACCTTTATAATCACCCAGTTACGTTGTGATGTTTGGTGGCACACAAAGTGTTCCTCCGGTAAACGGGAGTTGCATAATCTCATAGTCATAGGAACATGTATAAGTCATGAAGAAAGCAATAGCAACAAACTAAACGATCAAGTGCTAAGCTAACGGAATGGGTCAAGTCAATCACATCATTCTTCTAATGATGTGATCCCGTTAATCAAATACAACTCATGTCTATGGTTAGGAAACTTAACCATCTTTGATCAACGAGCTAGTCAAGTAGAGGCATACTAGTGACACTCTGTTTGTCTATGTATTCACACATGTATTATGTTTCCAGTTAATACAATTCTAGCATGAATAATAAACATTTATCATGATATAAGGAAATAAATAATAACTTTATTATTGCCTCTAGGGCATATTTCCTTCACGACGTACTCCTTCCTCCTATATATACCTACGTACCCCCAAACGATCAGATACGGAGCCAAAACCCTAATTCCACCGCCGTAACTTTCTGTATCCACGAGATCCCATCTTGGGGCCTGTTTCGGAGCTCCGCTGGAGGGGGCATCGATCACAGAGGGCTTCTACATCAACACCATAGCCGCTCCGATGAAGTGTGAGTAGTTTACCTCAAACCTACGGGTCCATAGTTATTAGCTAGATGGCTTCTTCTCTCTTTTTGGATCTCAATACAATGTTCTCCCCCTCTCTTGTGGAGAACTATTCGATGTAATCTTCTTTTGTGGTGTGTTTGTTGAGAACGATGAATTGTGGGTTTATGATCAAGTCTATCTATGAATAATATTTGAATCTTCTCTGAATTCTTTTATGTATGATTGGTTATCTTTGCAAGTCTCTTCGAATTATCAGTTTGGTTTGGCCTACTAGATTGATCTTTCTTGCAATGGGAGAAGTGCTTAGCTTTGTGTTCGATCTTGCGGTGTCCTTTCCAGTGACAGTAGGGGCAGCAAGGCACGTATTGTATTGTTGCCATCGAGGATAACTAGATGGGGTTTTCTTCATATTGCATGAGTCTATCCCTCTACATCATGTCATCTTGCTTAAGGCGTTACTCTGTTTTTAACTTAATACTCTAGATGCATGCTGGATAGCGGTCGATGAGGGGAGTAATAGTAGTAGATGCAGGCAGGAGTCGGTCTACTTGTCTCGGACGTGATGCCTATATACATGATCATACCTAGATATTCTCATAACTATGCTCAATTCTGTCAATTGCTCAACAGTAATTTGTTCACCCACCATAGAATACTTATGCTCTCGAGAGAAGCCACTAGTGAAACCTATGGCCCCCGGGTCTATCTTTATTATATTGATCTCCTACTACTTAGTTATTTCCTTTGCTATTTACTTTGCCTTTATTTTACTTTGCATCTTTATCATAAAAATATCAAAAATATTATCTTATCATATCTATCAAATCTCACTCGCGTAAGTGGCCTTATAGGGATTGACAACCCCTATTTGTGTTGGTTGCGAGGATTTATTTGTTTTGTGCAGGTACGAGGGACTCGCGCGTAACCTCCTACTGGATTGATACCTTGGTTCTCAAAAACTGAGGGAAATACTTACGCTACTTTGCTGCATCATCCCTTTCTCTTCGGGGAAAACCTACGCAGTGCTCAAGAGGTAGCAGCCCCCTCTCTGCCCTCGCACACGCGACCGCTGCACGCTGCGCGCCGCCATCCTCGCGTCCTGGTCGTGCCCAGGACCACCACGGCCGCGTCGTCGCCCGCATGCGCCTCACTGCTGTCGAACCCGCATCGCCCTGCCGCCCGACGTCGTCGCCGGCGCCCATTCCGGCCTCTTCCAGCCACCATGGACCGCACCAGCGGACGCGGCCTCGCGTGCACGTTCAATGGAGCCAAAGAACGCCCGATTTGGTGCACTGTACGAGAAACCCGAGCTCGCCGGAGTTGTCGCCGTCGTTCGGACTCGCTGGAGAGATCCAGTGGTCAGCGTCCTACGTGGCTACCACCTGGTGCTGCGGGCCCCGCCTTTGTGCCACTGCCACTGGGACCCAATGGGCCCAGTTGACCCGGTCAACCACTGATGTGGCATGCCCGTGTCGCTAACATGCGGGCCCCGCCATTTAAAATGTTATAAAAATAAATAAAATTGTTAATTAGAAAGTTAATTAAACTGTTAGTTAAAATGATTAATTAGTTAGACACTAATAGTGGGTCCCACTAGATAATTAGATTATTTAGTTAACCTAATCTTCTGTTAATTAGTACAGCCTATGACAGGTGGGTCCCACCTACCAGGGTTGACCGGTCAATAGGTCAGTTGATTTGCTGATGTCATGGTGATGTCATAATGACATCATCAGTCACTATTCTGGATAATGTTGAATTAAAATATTTAAATAAATGCTAAAAATGATTTAAATCTTTTAAAATTAATATAAAATAAACCGTAGCTCGGAGGGAAAAACTTTGTACATGAAAGTTGCTTAGAACGATGAGACAAATCCTAATACGCAACCCGTTCATCCGCCATGCATCCCTAGCATAGTGAACATGCAACTTTCCCCCTCCGGTCCAGCTGTCTGAAAACATGAAACACCGGGAATACTTTCTCAGATGTTTCTCCCCTTCGCCGCTAGCACCTAGTACTGCGTTAGGTCACCCTAGCACCGCGTATTATCATGCTATACTTTGTGATGCTTTGATTGCACTGTTATTTATTGTGTTCCCCTTCCGTTACTTCTTTCCGGTAGACCCGAGACCGCGGTTGAACCAGTGATCGACTACTTCACCTTCGAGGGTCTGTTTCTGTCTGCAGAGCAACCAGGCAAGCCCCCCTTGATCACCAAATATCGCCTATTTTTCTCTCTACTACTTGCATTAGAGTAGTGTAGCATGTTACTGCTTTCTGTTAATCCTATCCTGATGCATAGCCTGTCATTGTTGCTCTAGTTATTGATACCTTACCTGCAATCCTAAATGCTTAGTATAGGATGCTAGTTTATCATCAGAGGCCCTACATTCTTGTCCGTCTGCCATCTATACTATCGGTCCATGATCACTCGGGAGGTGATCACGGGTGTATACTTATATACATATTATATGATACCTGTAATGACTAAAGTTGGGTCGGCTCATAGAGTACCCGCGAGTGATTCACGGATTGGGTCCGAAAGGATGTTTGTCCCGACGGCCCTCTGAGTGGATCTTTGTGACGGAGCTACAGGGTAGGTTGAGATCACCTAGGAGAGAGGTGGGCCTGGCCCTGGTCGGCGTCCGCGGTTATTTCAGAATAACACGCTTAACGAGATCTGAGTATTTGATCTGAGTCTGGCCACTGGCCTATACGCACTAACCAACTATGCGGGAACAGTTATGGGCACTCGACGTCGTGGTATCAGCCGAAGCCTTCTTGACGTCAGCGACTGAGCGGCGCGCGCCGGGTTGGACTGGAACGCCTGCTCTTGTATAAGGGAGGCTAGGTCTGCTCACCGGCCGCGTACGCAACATGCAGGTGTGCAATGGGCGATGGGCCCAGACCCCTGCGCCATAGGATTTAGACCGGCGTGCTGACCTCTCTGTTGTGCCTACGTGGGGCTGCCACATGTTTATCTTCCAAGGCCGGGCATGACCCAGAAAAGTGTGTCCAGACAAAGGGGATCGAGCGTGTTGGGAAATGTGGTGCACCCTGCAGGGAAGTTGATCTATTCGAATATTCGTGTCCCTCAGTAAAAGGACGATCCGAAGTTGTACCTTGACCTTATGGCAACTAGAACTGGATACTTAATAAAACACACCCTTTCAAGTGCCAGATACAACCCGGTGACCGCTCTCTAACAGGGCGATGAGGAGAGGATCACCGGGTAGGATTATGCTATGTGATGTTACTTGGTGAACCTACCATCTACTCTCTTCTACATGCTGCAAGATGGAGGTTGCCAGAAGCGTAGTCTTCGATAGGACTAGCTATCCCCCTCTTATTCTGGCATTCTGCAGTTCAGTCCACATATGTTACCCCCTTTTCCATTTGATACCAATGCATACATATGTAGTGTAGCTCCTAGCTTGCGAGTACTTTGGATGAGTACTCACGGTTGCTTTCCTCCCCCTTTTCCCTCTTTCTATACCCGATTGCTGCAACCAGACATTGGAGTCCAGGAGCCAGACGCCACTGTCGATGATGACTACTACTACTCGGGAGGTGCCTACTACTACGTGCAGCCCGCTGACGACGACCAGGAGTAGTTTAGGAGGATCCCAGTCAGGAGGCCTGCGCCTCTTTCGATCTATATCCCAGTTTGTGCTAGCCTTCTTAAGGCAAACTTGTTTAACTTATGTCTGTACTCAGATATTGTTGCTTCCGCTGACTCGTCTATGATCGAACTCTTGTATTCGAGCCCTCGAGGCCCCTGGCTTGTAATATGATGCTTGTATGACTTTTTTTTTGTAGAGTTGTGTTGTGATATCTTCCCGTGAGTCCCTGATTGTAACACCCTCGATGCGACTATAGCTCCCACGTGTCGAGGCACGACTTAGAGATATAATCGCATTGAAGGCATATGTCGCAAGTCAGGCAATCTTCACAACATCCCATGTAATATGATAATAAAAGGGGAGATAACATAGTTGGCTTACACTCACCACGTCAATCAAGTACTTAAATAACATTACATCATCCATACACTCAAGGCCCGACTACGGCGCCAAAATAAAAGAGAACCCAACATGCGACAACGGTCCCGTTCACCCCCAACTGGGCACCACTACTGATCATCGGGAAAGGAAACGTAGTATCCTTGAGAGTCTTCGTCGAACTCCCACTTGAGCTCATACGCGTCTCCTGGAGCGGAATCATCAGGCCTTGCATCTGGTGTAATAGTAATCTGTGAGCCACAGGGACTCAGCAATCTCGCACCCTCGCGATCAAGACTATTCAAGCTTATAGGTAAGGCAAGGTAAAATATGAGTGGAGCTGCGGCAAGCGACTAGCAAGTATGGTGGCTAACTTATTCGCAAAGGAGAGCGAGAAGAGGAGGCAAAGCACGAGCGAGAAACTAGAGAACAACCTGCGCAAACATTACTCCAACACCGTGTCCACTTCCCGGACTCCGCCGAGAAGAGGCCATCACGGTAACACACTCGGTTGATACATTTTAATTAATGAAGGTTCAAGTTATCTACAACCGGATATTAACAAATTCCCATCTGCCCATAACCGCTGGCACGGCTTTCGAAAGTTCAATCCCTGCAGGGGAGTCCCAACTTAGCCCATGACAAGCTCTCATGGTCAACGAAGGAATAGACCTCCTCCCAAGACGTTCCGATCAGACTCGGTATCTCGGTAATTCAAGACACTTCGACAGGTTAAAACAAGACCAGCAACACCGCCCGAATGTGCCAACAAATCCCAATAGGAGCTGCACATATCTCTTTCTCAGGGCACACTCAGATGAGCCAGACGTCGGGTAGGCCAGCCCAGAGTTGCCCCTGGTAGCCCTAGACATCGCTCGGTGGGACCAACACTCAGAGGAGCACTGGCCCGGGGGGGTTAAAATAAGATGACCCTTGAGTCTGCAGAACCCAAGGGAAAGAAAAGGCTAGGTGGCAAATGGTAAAACCAAGGTTGGGCATTGCTGGAAAAGCTTTAATCAAGGCGAACTATCAAGGGGTTCCCATTATAACCCAACCGCGTGAGGAACGCAAAATCCGGGAACATAACACCGATATGACGAAAAACTAGGGCGGCAAGAGTGGAACAAAACACTAGGCGAGAGGCCGAGCCTTCCACCCTTTACCAAATATATAGATGCATTAAGATAACATAGCAATATAATGATATCCCAACAAGTAAATAAATGTTCCAACAAGGAACGGCTCCAATCTTCACCTGCAACTAGCAACGCTATAAGAGGGGCTGAGCAAAGCGGTAACATAGCCAATCAACGGATTGCTAGGACATGGTGGGTTAGAGGTTCAACATGGCAATTGGGAGGCTGACAAGCAAAAGGTAGGCATCGTAGCATTGGCATAGCAAAAGAGCAAGCAAACTAGCATAGCAAAGATAGTAGTGATTTCGAGGGTATGATCATCTTGCGTGCACAGTTGTCAGAGTTGACTGGATCCTCAAGAGCAAACTCAACGGGCTCCTCGTTAGCGAACTCGTCTCCCGGCTCTACCCAAACAAGACAAACAAGCAACAAGGATACAATCAACCACGTGCAAGGATCAAGCGATATGATGCGATGATGATATGTTATGCGGGATGCGATGCGGGATGCAAAATGCAAGACATGACAGGAAATGCATGAACCTAGCCTCAACTTGGAAAACCAAGTGTGCCACTAGAAAGATGAGATGAAATCGCTTGAAAACGATATAAAGAACGCCGGAATCGGAGTTATGGTTTGGAAATGGCAAGCATTTCAAAAATGACACCGGTCTGCGATTTACAGCAAGTAGGCATCTAAATGCAATGAGATGAACATGCTACAGCACCCAAACATGACAACAAAATACATGGCAGGGATGCACACAAGATGCTTAACAAAAGTCTAGCACTGAGCTACGGCCAATTCATACATTAGGAGGTTCAAACAAGCATGGCAAAAATGCAAATGGTAAAACAGATCTCAAACTTAGTGAAATTAACACTTGTCTGGAATTTCAGATCATATAGCCCTCTTCGGAGAAACAAAATAACATGCTACAGGACCTGAACATGACAAAGAAAGACATGGCATGGAGCCACTCAACAAGCTTAACAAAAGTCCCTTAGTGACCTTGAGCCAAAAGGGATCACAAAATATACTAACAAGCACACGAACATAGCAAAAACATAATCAATTTTCAGACTTAGTGAAAACTGGGACATGCTGAAACATAACTCATGAAGGCATGTTTACGAGCTCGATGCACTCACTACGATGCAAGTCATGGCAAGACAAACATACATCCCTTAAGAAGGCACAAGATACAAGCTAGACCTGGCAAGAACAATGGCATAGCATGCACGGATCAACTACAACAACATTGGCAAAATCGCAAACAAGTTGACGATCTGCCCAGATTCGCAACGAAGCAAAAGTAGAGCTCGATTTACTCAAGCTAGGGTGCTCCATAATTGCAAACAAAGACATGAATGGATAGAGCATAACAAGATTAACAAAACTCCTTTACTGATCATCCTCAAAAGAGGCACGGATCACTAGGAAACAGCATGGACATATGGCATCATGAACTAAATAATCCCAGACTTAGTGAAAACTACCAAGTCCCTGAAAACAGATTCACCGGGTGCCTCACTTTGCAAGCTTGCACAAGTCACCACACACATCACAAAAATGCATGGATTGCACCTCTGGAAAGATAACCAAATCCTTAACAAAACATATGTAGGACTCACAGGCATATCATGCACACAATAATCATGGCAAAAATGACAAAAGTCTAAGATGAACTAGCAGATCTGACAATTAACTCACGAAGCCTCCTTCTAACAGCATTTCGGGCATCAAGATGCCCTCAAATGAAAATGATGCAATGGAATGAAATGATGTACTCATCGAGACGAACATTTCGATATGCTATATGCCCAAATCGGAGCTACAGATGTGGAGACATCACAGGTCAAAGTATGCATAAAAAATTAGGAGGAGAGGAGGAAAAGTCAACCGCTAGGGTTTTTCAGATCTGAGATCCGGCCCGATGCACTGTTCACCGGAGCACGTTTCCCGAGGATGGCCGGTGCCGGAGGTGGCCGGAGGTGGCCGGAGAAGGCGTGGAGGAGGCGGTGGAGCTCCCCGGGGACCGGATCCGGCCACGGGGACGCGGGGCGGCGAGGATCCGAGGCGGCGGCGGATCGGGACG
>NC_041382.1:576485232-576507345 GCF_002162155.2 Triticum dicoccoides
CCGGGCCGCGGGAGGTGGTGGCGGCGACTTGCCACGTGGCGGCACGCGAGTGGACCAGGCGGGCGGCGGGCGGCGGGATTTTCGGGCGGACACGTCCGGCCGCGTGGAGATCTCTTTTTCTAGGGTTATGGGTGGATTGAACCGCGAATTTTTGGAGGGGGTGTATATATAGGCATAGAGGGAGCTAGAATAGTCCAAATGAGGTGCGGTTTTCGGCCACGCGAGTGATCGAACGCTCTAAGAGATGGAGCAGAGTTTGGTGGGTTTTGGGCCAAATTGGAGGGGTGTTGGGCTGCAACACACACGAGGCCTTTTCGGTCCCTCGGTTAACCGTTGGAGTATCAAAGGAAGTCCAAATGGTAAGAAACTTGACAGGCGGTCTACCGGTAGTAAACCAAGGCCGCTTGGCAAGTCTCGGTCCAATCCGGAAATGTTTAATCCCCACACAAGAAAGAAAGCTAGAAACGACCACCGGAGGAGAACGGAGCGCCGGAATGCAAAACGGACAACGGGGAAAATGCTCGGATGCATGAGATGAACACGTATGCGAATGCAATGCACATGATGACATGATATGAGATGCATGACAACAAAACAACACACGGAGAGAAAGACCCAAACCCGAGAAATAAATATAACTTAACGCCGGAAACGGCAAGAGTCGGAGTACAAATTGGGAAAGTTATATCTGGGGCGTTACAACACTCCACCACTATGAAAGGATCTCGTCCCGAGATCTACGACTGAAAGAACGCCAGGTACTCAGAACGGAGGTGATCCTCGCGTTCCCAGGTAGCTTCACGGTCGGAATGGTGTGACCACTTGACTTTGAGAAATTTGATTGACTTGTTGCGAGTCTTGCATTCAGTCTCTTCAAGAATAGCAACTGGGTGCTCACGATAGGAGAGGTCTTCTTGGAGCTCATTGTCCTCAAAGTCGACGGTGCGGTCAGGAGTCTTGAAGCACTTTCGAAGCTGAGAGACATGGAACACGTCATGAACATTTGCAAAGTTTGAAGGAAGCTCGAGTTGATAGGCGAGGTCGCCTCTTTTGCTGACAATCTTGAAAGGTCCCACGTATCTAGGGGCAATCTTCCCTTTGATACCGAAGCGACGAGTACCTTTCATAGGAGAGACACGGAGGTAAACATGATCTCCGATCTCGAAATCCAAATCACGGTGCTTACTATCATAGTAGCTCTTCTAGCGGGATTGGGCTGCTTTGAGGTTATCACGAATGACTTTGCACATTTCTTCTGCCTCCATGATTAAGTCATTACCCAAAAGCTGACGTTCACCGGTTTCAGACCAGTTGAGAGGGGTACGGCACTTACTGCCATACAGAATTTCAAATGGGGCCTTGCCCGAACTTGCTTGAAAACTGTTGTTGTAGGAGAATTCAGCATAAGGAAGACAATCCTCCCACTTCATGCCGAAGGAGATCACACAAGCCCTGAGCATATCTTCAAGAATCTGGTTGACACGCTCGACTTGACCGCTTATTTGAGGATGGAAAGCTGTGCTGAAGCGGATGTTCGTGCCCATGGCCTTCTGAAAAGAATCCCAAAACTTGGAGGTAAAGATGCTGCCACGGTCTGAAGATATCACTTGAGGAATACCGTGCAGAGAGACAATGCGAGAGGTATAGAGTTCCGCCAATTGAGCTGCAGTGATCGACTCTTTGATAGGCAGAAAGTGAGCCACTTTGGTGAGTTTGTCGATGACAACGAATATAGCATCATTGCCACGCTTGGACTTTGGAAACCCAGTCACGAAGTCCATTTCAATGTGGTCAAACTTCCATTCTGGAATGGCAAGAGGTTGGAGGAGACCTGCTGGCCTTTGGTGTTCTGCCTTCACTCTTCTGCAGACATCACATTCATTCACGAATTGAGCGATCTCGCGCTTCATTCGAGTCCACCAATAAGCTTGCTTAAGGTCCTGATACATCTTCGTGCTCCCAGGGTGGATGGAGAGGAGAGAGTTGTGAGCCTCATTCATGATCACTTTACGGAGGTCACCTTTGGGCACAACAATACGATCCTCGAAGAAGAGAGTGTCCTTGTCATCAAGGCGGTAGCACTTGTACTTGGACTGACTCTTGGCAATCCCAATCTTCACCTTTTTCACCATAGCATCAAGAAGCTGGGCTTGGCGAATCTGGTCTTCTAAGGTAGGAGAGACTTGAAGGTTGGCGAGGAAACCTTGAGGAACAACTTGTAGATTAAGTTTGCGGAAAGCTTCACAAAGCTCGGGTTGATAAGGCTTAAGAATCAGACTGTTGCAGTAAGCCTTTCTGCTCAAAACTTCAACAATCACATTAGCCTTGCCTGGAGTGTACTCAATACTCGGATTATACTCTTGAATCATTTCGACCCATCGAGTTTGTCTGAGGTTGAGATTAGGCTGAGTGAAGATGTACTTGAGACTCTTGTGATCAGTGAAAATGTCCACTTTTCTTCCCAATAGAAGATGTCTCCAAGTCAAAAGAGCATGCACAACTGCCGCCAACTCGAGATCATGAGTGGGGTAGTTCTTCTCATTAGGCTTCAACTGGCGAGATGTATAAGCAACAACTTTCTTTTCTTGCATCAATACTGCGCCAAGACCTTGGAGAGAGGCATCACAAAAGACCTCGTACGGCTTGGATTCATCAGGCGGAGTCAGAACTGGAGCAGTGATCAATTTCTCTTTCAAAGTGTTGAAAGCAATGTCACACTCCGGAGATCAAACGTACTTGACGTGCTTCTGAAGAAGATTAGAGAGAGGCTTCGCGATCTTAGAAAAGTTTTCAATGAATCTTCGGCAATAGCTTGCGAGACCGAGAAAACTGCGGAGTTGCTTCACGTTCTGAGGAGGTTCCCAATTCACAATTGCAGACACCTTCTCAGGATTCACGGCAATGCCCTTGGCAGAGATGATATGACCAAGATAAAGAACCTCATCGAGCCAAAATTCACACTTGGAGAACTTGGCGTAGAACTGATGTTCCCTGAGCTTATCAAGCACCAAACGCAAGTGTTTGGCATGATCTTCCTTGTTCTTCGAGAAAACCAGAATGTCGTCGAGATAGACCAAAACGAAGTCATTGGTGTAGGCGTTGAAGATGAAGTTCATCATGCGAGAGAACGTCGGAGGAGCGTTGGCGAGGCCAAAAGACATGACAGTGTATTCATATGAACCAAAGCTTGTTCTGAATGCTGTCTTGGGAATATCTTCTTCACGAATACGAATCTGGTGATAACCCATACGGAGATCAAGCTTAGAGAATACTTGAGCACCTTTGAGTTGTTCGAACAGCTCATTGATGTTGGGAAGTGGGTATTTGTTCTTGATGGTCTTCTTATTCACTAGACGGTAATCAACACAAAGTCGGTCCGTTCCATCCTTCTTCTTCACAAAAAGAACACCACAACCCCACGGAGAAGAACTAGGCCGGATGAGACCCATTCTTTCTTGCTCATCGAGTTGCTTCTTCAGCTCCTTCAACTCTCCAGGTCCGAGCTTGTAAGGACGTTTGCACACAGGTTCCGTGCCAGGCTCAAGATCAATAACGAATTCAACTGGCCGGTGCGGAGGCATTCCTGGGAGCTCTTCTGGAAAGACGTCTTGATATTCACAAATGACTGGAATTTGAGCGATAGCATCCAATTCACCCTTCTCATTGAGAGAAAACAGACGGATAGTATCATCACGAGCGGCAAAGACAATTACATCCTCAGACGAATGAGTCAATTGAATCTGCCTGGCTGCACAATCAAGATGTGCCTTGTGCTTAGAAAGCCAATCCATTCCGAGAATAAGATCAATATCCGAGTTACCAAGAACCACCGGAGAAGAGAGAAACTTGTAATCGCCCAATGTGATAGCAACATCTGGGGCAAAAGCGCTTGCATTCATGAATTTACCCGGAGAAACAATAGATAACTGTCTAGGCAATTCTTGCAAAGGCAACTCATGCTTAGAAACAAATGGCCTCGAGATGAAACAATGCGATGCACCCGTGTCAAAAAGAACTTTTGCAGGAATATCATTAACAGGAAGGTTACCCATGATCACATCTGACGAGTCCTCTGCCTGAGCTGCATTCATCAAGTTGACTTGGCGGACTTGGGGTTATGCTTGACCACAGCTGTACTTGCCGATCTCACAGGAGGAGGAGGAGGAAGACGCCTCTGGTTGAAACACTTGTTGGCATAGTGACCCTTCTGTTGGCACTTGTTGCACGTGACCTCTGAAAGCGGACGGTGATACGGAGCACTCGATCTTGGAGCTTGAGACGAAGTCTTGTTCTGAAAGCCAGGGTTGGGTGGGTGGGAAGAACCACTGCCACCTTTGCTCTTCTGCTGATACGGCTGACGGAACGGAGGAGGAGGAAGCCAAAACTTCTGCTGCTTGGCCACTTGAGTAGAGCAAGAAGGAGTAACATCTCTGACTCGCTTCTTAGAAGCATCACACCTCAACTGAGCAGCCTCTTGCTTCAGTGCCATGTTGTAGAACTCATCGTATCTCAAGGGCTCGAAGAGAACAAGAGCGAGCTGAATTTCTTCTCTGAGACCACCCCTGAACTGGTATATCATGCTCTTCTCATCAGGGACGTCCTGCTTGGCAAAGCGAGCAAGCTTCTAGAACAACTTGTTGTAGTCATAGACAGACAAAGAGCCTTGCTTCAGATTGCGGAATTCCTCACGCTTGCTTTCAACCACGCTCTGGGGAATATGATGAGCTCGGAAATCTCGACGGAAATCATCCCAAGTGATAACACGTCCACCTCTGGAGTCCTTGTACTGCTGGAACCATTCTGCAGCTTGATCTTTGAGTTGGAAGGAAGCGAACTTAACAAAGTCCTCAGGCCTGACGTTACTGCACTCGAAATGCTTACACAGATCCACAAGCCAATCGTCAGCATCGATTGCCTCAACACAATTGCTGAAAGTCTTTGGCTCGTTAGCAAGGAACTGGTTGAGTGTAGCAAAGTGACTCTGATTGCTGCCTTGATTCCCTTGAAGAATTTGCATGATCAGCTGTGTTTGCATTGGTTGCGGCCATCACAGCCTGCCATGCCTCCGGAGGAGGTGGAGGTGGTGGCGGATCAGGATTCGGAGTCGTGCGCGTTGGAGGAGCCATCCTGAAGAGGTTGACCACCATTAGCACATTGACAGATAAATTATTGAAGCTGAATCCAACGAAATGAAAATTGCAACATAAAGCCTTCACATCCGAACAAAATGAACGAATGCACTTCTCTTGAAGTGGTCACATGTCCCTAAATTGAGAAGCCACGTAGAATTAAGGTAGAGAAATAAATCACTAAGGTACGGATCAAGAACGAATAATCGGTAAGAAATCCCAATTTCAAACCAATATCCGTGGAAGAAGAACTAGAGCTACTAGAATTCCCGCCTATGAAACTCCCGAAACTTCCCGGTTATGCAATCAGGTGTTGGGGATACAGGGGAAGCATAATATCTCACCCAAACTAGCAAATCCTACATCCAGCTGTATCCATCCTTCAACACATAACCAAGAAACCTTCGGAAACCATCTACCTCAACCTTCGAAAAACATCCGTTATACAAGTTATGGCGATACTCCCGAACTCCCGCCCCAGTACTGGGTGGCGTCGAGGTTATCTCACCAACGAACTGCATAAAAGAGATTTTCGATGTCGGCGTACTAAACTCAGGTATTCCAGAACTGCAACGATAAAATTATGATGACAACACCTCAGAGCTCAACTCCCCGGGACACTTCCACTAAACCCCTGACAGGAGGCACCAAGACAATGTTCTCATCATAAAACCATCGGAATGATTCCAAGATACCCGCGTGATCCTAAATTTTTTTTTAGTGAAATTTGAGAAGAGAAGAGTCAAAACTCTATGTCAGGATGCCTTACCAGAGCGATGAGGAGACTGGGAAGTAAAAAAGAATTCCTAAGCTCTCCGATATATAATTCCTAAATGACTCAAAACATTTTTCTAGACACAACTCGGTTGCTAAAAACGATCAAGCAATGGGGCTCCTAAGGTCGGGGAAGGCTCTGATACCAACTGGTAACACCCTCGATGCAACTATAGCTCCCACGTGTCGAGGCACGACTTAGAGATATAATCGCATTGAAGGCATATGTCGCAAGTCAGGCAATCTTCACAACATCCCATGTAATATGATAATAAAAGGGGAGATAACATAGTTGGCTTACACTCGCCACGTCAATCAAGTACTTAAATAACATTACATCATCCATACACTCAAGGCCCGACTAAGGCGCCAAAATAAAAGAGAACCCAACATGCGACAACGGTCCCGTTCACCCCCAACTGGGCACCACTACTGATCATCGGGAAAGGAAATGTAGTATCGTTGAGAGTCTTCGTCGAACTCCCACTTGAGCTCATACGCGTCTCCTGGAGCGGAATCATCAGGCCCTGCATCTGGTGTAATAGTAATCTGTGAGCCACAGGGACTCAACAATCTCGCACCCTCGCGATCAAGACTATTCAAGCTTATAGGTAAGGCAAGGTAAAATATGAGTGGAGCTGCGGCAAGCGACTAGCAAGTATGGTGGCTAACTTATTCGCAAAGGAGAGCGAGAAGAGGAGGCAAAGCACGAGCGAGAAACTAGAGAACAACCTGCGCAAACATTACTCCAACACCGTGTCCACTTCCCGGACTCCGCTGAGAAGAGGCCATCACGGTAACACACTCGGTTGATACATTTTAATTAATGAAGGTTCAAGTTATCTACAACCGGACATTAACAAATTCCCATCTGCCCATAACCGCGGGCACGGCTTTCGAAAGTTCAATCCCTGCAGGGGAGTCCCAACTTAGCCCATGACAAGCTCTCATGGTCAACGAAGGAATAGACCTCCTCCCAAGACGTTCCGATCAGACTCGGTATCTCGGTAATTCAAGACACTTCGACAGGTTAAAACAAGACCAGCAACACCGCCCAAATGTGCCAACAAATCCCGATAGGAGTTGCACATATCTCTTTCTCAGGGCACACTCAGATGAGCCAGACGTCGGGTAGGCCAGCCCAAAGTTTCCCCTGGTAGCCCCGGACATCGCTCGGTGGGACCAACACTCAGAGGAGCACTGGCCCGGGGGGGTTAAAATAAGATGACCCTTGAGTCTGCAGAACCCAAGGAAAAGAAAAGGCTAGGTGGCAAATGGTAAAACCAAGGTTGGGCATTGCTGGAAAAGCTTTAATCAAGGCGAACTATCAAGGGGTTCCCATTATAACCCAACCGCGTGAGGAACGCAAAATCCGGGAACATAACACCGATATGACGAAAAACTAGGGCGGCAAGAGTGGAACAAAACACTAGGCGAGAGGCCGAGCCTTCCACCCTTTACCAAGTATATAGATGCATTAAGATAACATAGCAATATAATGATATCCCAATAAGTAAATAAATGTTCCAACAAGGAACGGCTCCAATCTTCACCTGCAACTAGCAACGCTATAAGAGGGGCTGAGCAAAGCGGTAACATAGCCAATCAACGGTTTGCTAGGACATGGTGGGTTAGAGGTTCAACATGGCAATTGGGAGGCTGACAAGCAAAAGGTAGGCATCATAGCATTGGCATAGCAAAAGAGCAAGCAAACTAGCATAGCAAAGATAGTAGTAATTTCGAGGGTATGATCATCTTGCGTGCACAGTTGTCAGAGTTGACTGGATCCTCAAGAGCAAACTCAACGGGCTCCTCGTTAGCGAACTCGTCTCCCGGCTCTACCCAAACAAGACAAACAAGCAACAAGGATACAATCAACCACGTGCAAGGATCAAGCGATATGATGCCATGATGATATGCTATGCGGGATGCGATGCGGGATGCAAAATGCAAGACATGACAGGAAATGCATGAACCTGGCCTCAACTTGGAAAACCAAGTGTGCCACTGGAAAGATGAGATGAAATCGCTTGAAAACGATATAAAGAACGCCGGAATCGGAGTTACGGTTTGGAAATGGCAAGCGTTTCAAAAATGACACCGGTCTGCGATTTACAGCAAGTAGGCATCTAAATGCAATGAGATGAACATGCTACAGCACCCAAACATGACAACAAAATACATGGCAGGGATGCACACAAGATGCTTAACAAATAGCACTGAGCTACGGCCAATTCATCCATTAGGAGGTTCAAACAAGCATGGCAAAAACGCAAATGGTAAAACAGATATCAGACTTAGTGAAATTAACACTTGTCTGGAATTTCAGATCATATAGCCCTCTTCGGAGCAACAAAATAACATGCTACAGGACCTGAACATGACAAAGAAAGACATGGCATGGAGCCACTCAACAAGCTTAACAAAAGTCCCTTAGTGACCTTGAGCCAAAAGGGATCACAAAATATACTAACAAGCACACGAACATAGCAAAAACATAATCAGTTTTCAGACTTAGTGAAAACTGGGACATGCTGAAACATAACTCACGAAGGCATGTTTACGAGCTCGATGCACTCACTACGGTGCAAGTCATGGCAAGACAAGCATACATCCCTTAAGAAGGCACAAGATACAAGCTAGACCTAGGAAGAACAATGGCATAGCATGCACGGATCAACTACAACAACATCGGCAAAATCGCAAACAAGTTGACGATCTGCCCAGATTCGCAACAAAGCAAAAGTAGAGCTCGATTGACTCAAGCTAGGGTGCTCCATAATTGCAAACAAAGACATGGATGGATAGAGCATAACAAGATTAACAAAACTCCTTTACTGATCATCCTCAAAAGAGGCACGGATCACTAGGAAACAGCATGGACATTTGGCATCATGAACTAAATAATCCCAGACTTAGTGAAAACTACCAAGTCCCTGAAAACAGATTCACCGGGTGCCTCACTTTGCAAGCTTGCACAAGTCACCACACACATCACAAAAATGCATGGATTGCACCTCTGGAAAGATAACAAAATCCTTAACAAAACATATGTAGGACTCACAGGCATATCATGCACACAATAATCATGGCAAAAATGACAAAAGTCTAAGATGAACTAGCAGATCTGACAATTAACTCACGAAGCCTCCTTCTAACAGCATTTCGGGCATCAAGATGCACTCAAATGAAAATGATGCAATGGAATGAAATGATTTACTCATCGAGACGAATATTTTGATATGTTATATGCCCAAATCGGATCTACGGATGCGGAGATATCACAGGTCAAAGTATGCATAAAAAATTAGGAGGAGAGGGGAAAAAGTCAACCGCTAGGGTTTTTCAGATCTGAGATCCGGCCCGATGCACTGTTCACCGGAGCGCATTTCCCGAGGATGGCCAGCGCCGGAGTTCGTCGGAGGTGGCCGGAGGTGGCCGGAGAAGGCGTGGAGGAGGCGGTGGAGCTCCCCGGGGACCGGATCCGGCCACAGGGACGCGGGGCAGCGAGGATCCGAGGCGGCGGCGGCGAATCGGGGCGGCGCCCGACGGCGAGGTTCCGGGGCGGCGGCGGCGGATCGGGGCGGCGGCGGCCGGGCGTGGGGACGACGGCGGCGCGGGGCGCGCGCGAGGGAGGAAGAGGCGGGGCCCGGTCGCGGGAGAAGAGGGCCTACCGCGGGCCGGCCGGGCCGCGGGAGGTGGTGGCGGCGACTTGCCACGTGGCGGCACGCGAGTGGACCGGGCGGGCGGCGGACGGCGGGATTTTCGTCCGGCGGCGGGCGGACACGTCCGGCCGCGCGGAGATCTCTTTTTCTAGGGTTAGGGGTGGATTGAACCGCGAATTTTTGGAGGGGGTGTATATATAGGCATAGAGGGAGCTAGGAGAGTCCAAATGAGGTGCGGTTTTCGGCCACGCGAGTGATCGAACGCTCTAAGAGATGGAGCAGAGTTTGGTGGGTTTTGGGTCAAATTGGAGGGGTGTTGGGCTGCAACACACACGAGGCCTTTTCGGTCCCTCGGTTAACCATTGGAGTATCAAACGAAATCCAAATAGTACGAAACTTGACAGGCGGTCTACCGGTAGTAAACCAAGGCCGCTTGGCAAGTCTCGATCCAATCCGGAAATGTTTAATCCCCACACAAGAAAGAAAGCTAGAAACGACCACCGGAGGAGAACGGAGCGCCGAAATGCAAAACGGACAACGGGGAAAATGCTCGGATGCATGAGATGAACACGTATGTGAATGCAATGCACATGATGACATGATATGAAATGCATGACAACAAAACAACACACGGAGACAAAGACCCGAACCCGAGAAATAAATATAACTTAACGCCGGAAACGGCAAGAGTCAGAGTACAAATTGAGAAAGTTATATCTAGGGCGTTACACTGATCTTGATCGTACACGTTTGCGTGTATGATTAGTGTACGATTGAATCGGGGGCGTCACATCATGTATAGGTGGCTCCTTTTTCCGAAGACAATGCATGACCATCTATTGAATCTGTTAGATAGCAAAGACCGATGGTCGATACATTTTATGGCGTAGATTGCATAATTTTATAGAAACATTGGAACGCCTAAACATTATCTCTTTGTCCTTCTCCCGTAATCAGTGCCTCACTAGGTGAACTTATGTGTGGTTTTATAAAAACAGTGAAACACCTAAGCAAAATCTCTTTGTCATTCTTCCCTAGTTAGTTCCTTACTAGGTTGAATGTCAAATCGCATGCTAGTACGCATCTGTACTCGGGTGACAAAAACATGCCTTAAAACTGGCACGACAATGTTGGTGTCCTAATGTATCCTCCATCCATCTAAGGGTTTCCCTTCGCCCTTTCTAAGCGTGTACTCTATAGGTCGTCCACCGACGACGTCCCTTGTCACCCAGACAACGCGACTTATCCCTCATTCCGCGACTCTACCCGTCATTATCTGCCACCGAAGAAGCCCCCTCTTACGTCATCGACCCTTTTTCTCGCAGTCCTCCGCCGGCTAAGAACCTTGTCCCTCGGCCTCTTTCCCCCCTCAGGGTATGTGTTCATCATTGTCCGCCACCAAAGAAGCCCCTTTGACACTTATGACTCGTCTGTTAATGCCCTTCGACACCGACGCCCTATGCTGACGGAAGTCCCACCAGTCCACAATGGAGTGATAGCATGTGTTCCACCCTTCCTTCGTTGGCTCATTTCGTATGTGCTGTCCTTCCCTCATCGGATCCTTTCACTGCTTAAATGCCGATGATAAATGGGTTTAAGTGCTCGAGTCTCCACCCTGCAATTTTGGTGTCAATTCTGGCCATGTAGGATCTAGGCAGTGAGCAATTCATTTGGTATTTCATGTCCGGTAGTCATCTTATCTCTGATGAATTGACAATGCACCGTGATACAACGTAATATTCATAGTCATTTTAGCAATTATAAACAAGTTCATTGGTTTTGCTTGTGTTTTTCTTCATGATTCAAGAATTCCAACAATAATTTGCTTCTGAAATTGTGCCAGCGTCATATTGGCTTTATGTTTATTTGCACCCGTATATGTATTTATAATTTTATATTCATTTCCGCTTCTGCAAAAGAATATGAAAAAAATGTGGTAACACTCACTTCCATTTGTTTCCACTTTGTTTTCACCCTAATTGCAGAGAACCTTAGAACTCTTGTCTATCTGACTTGGGTCAGCATGTTTTTATGCATAGTTGTTCAACATGTCACAACATGATAACAAGTTTGCGATGTGATCTATGATCTTGACTGCTCGATAGCATGTTGCATTTTATCTAAGTCAGTTGTTCTTCAACAATAGAGGAGGGTGACGACCATGGATGACACCCGTAGTATAGCTAGCCATGGGATTGAAGAAGAAGGGCAAATAACTATTGGTCGACAATGTCACATGTACTATTAGTTTCACTGGGTAGAGATGATGGACAAAACGAGACACTGAAATCGGAAGAAAGGTGGGAAATAATCGAATTCAAAAGAAGGATAATAGAGGGACCGATATATTAGGGAAAAGCTTCATGTCAGTTGGCTGATTACAACCTGTGCGTCGACCGCTTTGGCTGGTCGACGCGTGTCCCTGTGAGTCACACATCGTTGCTGAACCTTATCTCCTCAGGCGTTTGTCTCCAGAAAATCTATCTCGCCGCTCTTCTCTCTCAGCAGCCAATCACTTGTTTCTCAATAGCAGCCAATCTTCACTTTCTCCCTCCCGACTCTCATCTAGAGCTGCCACCACTCAACCACGCAACAGACGCGCACGATCTCCGCCCCGACGGAGGACGCCGCCACCGACCCCCTTTCTCCCCCGGACAATCTCCCGTGGGCACTCTACTGCAAGCCCCTTTCTCCTTCCCTCCTCCTCTCTCTCTCTCTCTCTCTCTCTCCCCGCCCATGGCCCTCTCTCTGATTCTCTCTCTCGGGTGTTTTCCCGCAACAAGCTCGTTGTTGCAAAAAAAATTCTACAACAAGAGCTTTGTTGCAAAAAAATCTGTAACAATCCCTTTGTTGCAAAAAAAAAACTGCAACAAGATTTTTGTTGTAATTTTTTTTTCTGCGATAGGACCTTTGTTGCAAAACTTTTCTGCAACTGGACTTTTGTTGCAAAATTTTTGCAACAAGACCTGTGTTGCAATGGTGAAGGTGTCACTCGACCACTCAATGCGCTAGGTCTGACGGCTCACAACCCGGCTGAAAAGATCAGCTGGCAGGGGCATAACAGGCCCCGATATATCATTAGAGAAGAAAGAGCAGTTTTTTTTCTTCGCAGGAGAGAAAAAGTCATGTTGTGACGAGAGGCAAGATTATTGAGGTCTTTTGGGGTAGGAAAATTGTGTTCAGTGCTTGAGCCAATCAGTGAATGTTGACTTGCAGAAAAAGAAAAAAAAAATATGCGTGAGCGTTCAAGAAACAAATGACTGTTTCTTGAACCAGAAGCAGAAGAAGCCGTTCATCAGCAGTAAACGAATTGTCACCCTGGATCAGATTTGGATCGGATAGATATCCCCTGACCCAAATAATCCCCAGGGATCTGCCGGCCGGCCGCCCCAGGCAGGTTCCGACTGCACCCTCCAGTCCAGCTCCCCATCGCCCTCCACTTTCCCAAGCCCACCATAAAACAGCATCAGTTCTCCGATCTCCGCCTCCCACCTCCCCCGCCCGCCATGGATCCGGCGCCGCAGTCCCACCCGATCCTCTCCTACGTGCTCTCCCGCCTCCCCACCCTCTCCAAGCCCAGGCCCGCCGCCGGGGCCGACTTCGACATCGAGCAGCCGCCGGTCCACACGCCGTCCCCGCGCTCGCCCTCCGTCGGCGAGTTCGAGCTCGTCGAGCGGATGCCGGGCCTCCGCCACGCCTCCGTGCTCCACGCCATGACCCGCGCCGTCGCCGACGTCTCCGCCGCCCGCTCCGCGCTGCAGGAGCTGGGCCCGCGCCCCGACCACGAGCTCGTCGACTCCTCCCGCGCCGTCGTCGCCGCCGCCGCCGCCGGCGACGTCGCCCCGCGGGTCACCGAGGAGGACCTCGAGGCGTGCCGCACCGTGGTGCGGCTCGAGGAGGCCCACGACACCTACGAGGCGCTGCTGCACGAGGCCGAGGGGAGGCTCGAGAAGGTCTACCGGTCGGCGATGGAGGGCAGGGACCTGGAGGAGGCCGAGGGGAAGGATGAATCGGCGGCGGGCGCTGATGAGGTGGCGGTGCAGGAGGAAGTCGTCGCCGTGCTGAAGCAGGCCCAGGAGGGCAAGCCGGTGGAGAGCGTGCTCCTCGTGGATCGGCAGCTGCGCTACCTGCCCGAGGCGTTCGGAAGGATCCTGGGACTCCGCGTGCTTGACGTATCACACAACCAGCTCCAGGTGAGAAGCATGTCATCCCATATCTTTAGATTAGATCTGTTTATTTAGAGCCCATGTAGTACTATATGGTAACATATTCATGGATGAGCCACACGCACAAAACACTTCAGTTCTGGTGTGTTTGTCTAGGATTAGGCATTTTTCTGCCACTGTGAGCGCATATTAGGCTGTCTTTTCGGACTGAGTGGATGCTTCGAATTACTCTATGTGCTAAATAGTTTGGGTACTGATTTATCAGTAAGGATGCTAGATTTGTGAGTTCTGATATGCCTGGTACGAAGAGTGGGTCTGTATACTAGCACTTATTTGTCACTTGTCAATTAGGATCAGGTATGAGGGCCAGTCTGTATTCTATTATTTTGGCAGATTTATTTGTTATCCCGCCTTATGTGTTAAGGATGTGCTGCTGAAGGCAGAATTTGGATGGAGAAAATGCTAAAAGTTATGCAAGGACGCGTTGAAGTACTATTTTTGTTTCTGAAAGGATGCTTTGGTTTGATTGTCGCTTTGGTTTAGGCTATGCAAACACTAGTGTTGACTCATCGAGGGTTACAAGTAGTACTTTGGGTTCATACAGTTCTACAAAGTAGAATATCAAATTGGTAGGAGTTATGAGGTAAGTTTAGCTTAGCTTGATTTCCTGGAAATCTTGCTTGGGTTAGAAATTTGGAGAATCATCGATTAAAGTAGGGAGAATTAGTACTTTCATATTGCTTGCTGCTACTGGTAAGAGATGTTTATGTCTGATTTATATGGTTTATTTTGAGCTTCATGATCCATCATAATCATTTAACAGCAGACATGAGATGTGCTAGCTATAAAATGCTGATTTTCTTTCGTGGCCCTAAAAACTCAGATCTGTTTATCAGGTTATAATTCCTCAACAACTGCAAGGCTGCTCTATGGCTTGTTAGATACAATATTGTACTGTTGTTCCCTAATTTTGGGATTTCACTGTGCTTGTAGGTTATTCCAGATGCTATAGGAGGGCTTGAACATCTTGAAGAGCTCCGTCTTGCTTCTAATGCCTTGGTTTCTCTTCCTGATACTGTTGGATTTTTGTCCAATCTGAAGATTCTGAATGTGTCGACTAACAAGCTGAGAACACTGCCAGACAGCATCTCAAAGTGCAGGTAGATACTACTCCTAAAGTTCCCCTTGCGTTTGTTAATTAGCTGTATTCACTATTCAAGAGACTGATAGATAGTTCACCCTCCAGGTCGCTAGTTGAGCTTGATGCAAGCTACAATGGGCTCACATATCTGCCAACAAATATTGGCTATGAACTGATTAATCTGCGAAAGCTCTGGGTTCACATGAACAAGTTGCGATCTCTTCCATCATCTATCTGTGAGATGCAATCACTATACGTCCTGGATGCTCATTTCAATGAACTATGCGGTCTGCCATCTGCCATAGGGAAGCTTTCCAGCCTTGAAATCCTCGACCTGAGCAGCAACTTCAGCGACATGAAGGAGCTCCCTTTCTCATTCGGTGACCTGCTGAACCTGCGGGAGGTTGACCTCAGCAACAACCAGATCCATGCTCTTCCCGACAGTTTTGGCCGGCTTGACAAGCTGGAGAAGCTTAACCTGGAGCAGAACCCTCTGTCCATGCCACCAGCGGAGGTCGTGAAGGAAGGTGTAGACGCTGTGAAAGAGTACATGTCAAAGAGGTGGCTTGATGCGTTGCTCGAGGAAGAACAGAGGAGCATGGCGGCAGCAGCAGCAGCAGAGAGCCCGCAGGCGTCGACTCCCAAGGCTTGGCTGGCGCGCAGCGTCTCATGGGTCTCGGACGTTGGGGGGAGCCTTGTGGGCTATGTCAGTGGTGGCCAGACCAAGTCGGAGAAAGACTCGATCCTCGACCAGCAGTTCTGAAACCTCAGTTTCAGAGGCGATCGAGTATCGCGTATGTATATACCAAGTTTACGGAACTCTCGACCTGGGAATCATTTTGCGTTCCTGTTGACTCTGGACCTTACAAGCACCTGCCCTCTGCAGGCTTTGGCGTTTATTTTCCCATTTTAACTCCATTTGAGGGTCATTTCCATCGAAGGCCCTGGTTGTGTTACTGTATAATAATAATAGGGCTGAAACTCGGTATACTCGCTTTATTATTAGACTGTTTGCAACAGAAATTATGCATTTTGTTTGCTGAAGCTACATGTGTTACTGCAAACTATCTGTCTTGCTAAGATGCCACAAAGCTTTAGAAACTTGCCAGGTTTTGTTTGTGAGAACAAACTTCAACCCTGTCATTCCCGAATGCCCTCAATTTGTGAAGTCATACAGTAATTTTTTTCGGCTTTTGAAAACTAAACGTACTACCTATGTAACTAAATATAAGGTGTTTTTCTAGTTCAATGCAAAAACATCTTATACTTAGTTACAGAGTTTGTAGTTCAATGCAAAAACATCTTATACTCCCTCCGTTCCTAAATACTCCCTCTGTTCCGAATTACTTGTCGTAGGTATGGATGTATTTAGATGTATTTTATCTAGATACATCCATTTTTGCGACGAGTAATTTGGAATGGATGGAGTATAAGTTTTCTTAGACATTTTAAATGGACAACAGCATACGGATGTATGTAGAGTGTAGATTCATTCATTTTGCTCCGTATGTAGTTACTTGTTGAAATCTCTAGAAAGGCTTGTATTTGAGAACGGAGGGAGTAATTGCTTAGGAACAACAACTTCGGGCATCAGGTGACCTGCATCACACGAATTCCGAACAGTTGTGCTAAACTGTAATGCTTGTGACACGCATTCCTCTCATTCCAAAGTGCCCAACAGACTAACAACTTATGGACCAAGGTTCAGGAGGTGGAGCTAGTGGTTGGAACAAAGGATATCATTCGATGAAAATTCACTGCGAATGGGTGCTACTCTGTCGCCGCGGCTGGCTTACAGAGTGCAATTGCAATTCGCAGGATTGATAGCCGGACATGCCAAGGATGGATGGTCTAGAAAATATGGGCTTCGCCGAAAATCAGATTTTTCTCATGGCTCATTCTGCAAGATTGGACGGCATAGCCATTGACCAAACTGTGGTCTTTGTCAGTTGTGCAAAAGAGAACCAAGAACGACGGCGCATCTAATCTTCAAATGCCGCTACTCTGCTAGGATTTAGGAAGTGATCAACGCATGGCTGGGGATGCAATCACAGGTTAACGCCTGGTCCACACTCTCATCAGTGGCAGCATGGTGGAACGAACGTGGTAGTCTGGTACGAGTCAACAGGAAGGCCTATAATTCTTTGAAGATGTTTAGTCTGTTGGCCACTCTGAGAGAAATATGAGATGTTTAGTCTGTTGGCCACTCTGAGAGAAATATGAGAGTGTTTCACAACAAGGCCTCTTTGCCCACACACGTTGTTGCGTCAATCAAGGCGGAGGGGAAACTCTCGGTACTTGTAGGGCCAAAGTTTCTGGATAGGATTTTGCCAGTTAGGATGTTGCGTCAATCAATCCCTTTGTGTGTGTTTTTTTGTGGTCATGTAACAAACAGACTTTGTTCTCACCTTCTTATTTAATGAGATGAGATAAATCTTTTGCCTTCGTTTTAAAAATAAATATTTTTTTGCATAATGTGAAATATAAGTTTCTAGGAGACTATGCTGACATGAAACATCAGGTTACAGTGTTTTTAGCTGCCTAAATGTCACTTGCACAGTTCTCAGGGCAGAAGAAGCGAAAATCAGTACACTTTCTTGCCTGTTTGCAGTCGCTCTTCCTTCATACAATCAACCATTGTTGGAAACTTGGAATACCTGGGACCAGAACGAAAATAAGCTCTAACCAACAATCAGTTTATGAGAACCACATCTCTGAATCAGACTCTGATAGAAGAGCACAGCAACCATCTGATTGAGAAGCACACGAGCGACAGATATAATAAACAGAACTCATAGACCATACTAGCAGTTCGCCTGATAAGGTACCCTGCTTACACGAAAGAAAAACCACGGTGCACGAGCGACCACACGCCGGAGCGCCGGACTATTATGGTCCTGCTTACTGGCTGCTACTACTACTGCGCGGCTGCAGTGCACTGCATCATGCAACATCACTTCAGTTCGTCTGGTTATTCCTGCATTACATTATACTAGTACTACTTTATCTATATCTAGGTCTACTAGGCAGCAGCGCTCCAGCAGATGAGCGCAGGAGGCCATCACCGGTCCTTCTCTCTGGACAGAAGATCCATCGCCACACGCTTCATGGAACTTCATGCTTCTTGCTCGAGCACTCCTTCTACATCTGTGTCAATCATCAAAACCCTATAAGAGTTGAGAATTAAGAAGGATCCTAAATTAAGATGATATTCTCGCGCTACACAGGATGAGAAGTGGCGCATACCAGTTCCTTCAGCTCCGCAAGGAGTGGGTCCCACTCATGGAAGCCGCACAGGTCATCGACCGACTTCTGCAGATCATACTCATTCTGCCGAAGTACCTCCTTGTTCAGGTCAACCTGCCTGAAGCCCATGTCCGCCAGTTCCCTCAGAAGCTTCTCCTCCATGTTATTGTTGATGGTTTCATCAGGCGAAGGCATGCTAACAGGAGCGACATGTGAACTGACAAGAGTAGGTGCCGGTAGAGGTTCCGGCACACTCATGGGTTCCGGCAGTGGTGCGGCTTCAGGTGCCGCCACACCTGTAGGCATCCCTAGAGCTTCAGCAGATGAGGCGTGGGGATAAATGACGGGTACTTGAACTGGTTCATCTGCTGCCTGGGTATAAGCGATGGGTACTTGAACTGGTTCATCTGCTGCCTGGGGATAAGCGATGGGTACTTGAACTGGTTCATCTGCTGCTGGTGCAGAGGGCACAACACTTCCAACCGCTTTGGGTCCCTTTCGTCTCAGCGTGGCAAGCACCTCACGCAGAGGTATGCCATCATCGTCAGAGTCAGATGCAGAATCTGAGGTCCAGGTTGCGGTGCTGCCTTCTGCAGGCAAGCTCAAGAAGTTCACTGCAGCAGTTCCCTTATTGCCACTGGTCTGGACAGGCTGTTGCACCTGCACACGAATTTAGCAGGCAAATGATCAGATGTGTAAACAAACCATGTGGCCACTTGCGGAAGAGAATTCTACAGTCTAATGAGGCTATACAATGGATGGCCTCGATGTTGCAGGGTTGCTGACTGCAGGCAAGTTCAAGTCTATTGCAGCAGTTTGATTGTCACCACTGGCTTGAACAGGCTCTTCCACCTGCACACGATATCAGCATGCGGAAGGTCATGAGGGGAGGAACATCAAGGCACAAGGAGAGGAGCAAGTGATGGCGGAGTAAAAACCTCAATAAGAACCCAAACTTGCTGACCAAATTTCTGTAGGTCTGGCGATGTTAGTCTCCAGTACGATATGTACCTACCAGGTTTCGCAGGTGAAACAAAGTCAACACAAACATCGATTTCTCCATTCAAGGGGAAACCAGCCTCTGGAATCTGAGAAGTTCAAACATAAGTTAAGACTTTATTATGGTCTGAGATGCATCCATGTAAATCTCACATCCAGAACATATTAGCAAATAAATTATATGTGGTTGGGAAGTACCGCTAATTTCACTAAGCTTTGGCGAGCAAATTGATCTCCACCAACCCAGGCAAGGTGGGTTCCATAAGGCCATATAATATTTCCATTGTTAAGCATGCACCAAATCTTACGAAATGGAGTTGATGGCGCCATTCGTGTTCCATCAGGGACAGTGAGATCCTTGACGAAACGGCAGTCAAGTTGGAGGAACCTCTTATCCTGAGAATGGTCAAACAGAAGTAAGTGTAAATATTATGTTACTATCTCACGTAAAGTATATAATCATGAGTATGAACAGACTGATCTGGTCACCTTATTCAGGTTTCTCAATCTTTCACTTACTGAGAGTGGCTTGTCCATTCTGGCATATTCAGCCTCATTGCCCATGCGATAGAAACAAGCACTGCATAGATCATAGTTATATTTGCTGCCAGCAAAGAGAAAAATGTCAAGAGAACATTTTTTTTTTAAATCCAATGAAAAATAAGATATGAATGAAGGACTGAATTATTTAATTGTAACTAAAAATACTTACACATTGGACTTGTAGCGAGGCCCAACAATCGGTGTCACCCCGCAGCCACCATCACATTCTACCCATTTATGAACCGACTGCTGTGGGGTACCATACCCACTGTATGAACCAAATGAGTAGGGATCTTGATAATTTCCATATGAATTAACTAATGAAGGCCTACTGAACCTAAACTGATTGTAGTTGTAGGCAGGTGGAGGAGGGAATGCCTTCTGCAAACCATGGGTTGCAACTGAAGTGTAAGGGTTAAGTATTGGATCAGTTTCAAAGGTCGGAATTGAACTTGACGGAGGGCCTCTGGGGGGAGGGAAGGCTGAGCTTGAATCGCCATTAATCTTTCTAATAGACCCAAAGGGCATATACCCATTTGCAGAACCAAGAGTAGAGCCACCAGGAGCAAATGAAGGAACAGGTGGCACCGAAGAAGACATGACAGATTTCCCCATACTTTGAGCATGTGATTTCCCCTTACTCAGGGCATCAGTTCTTTTCTTATGATACAAGAGTTCTCCACCAGAACCGACTAGAACCGATGGAACCCCAATTGAAGTACAGCCTGGTGCTTGTTGAACTTGAGCATTGGTCTTCTCAACTAGCACACTCTTAAGACCAAGTGCTCTAGATGATTTAGCATGTTGCGAATTTGAAGCTGAAGCTGTTGCAGATTCAGATGCATTACTATCTTTCATGTCCCTGAATGTTTGTGGATTACCACTAGAGGAACCAGATGAACTGTAAGAGAGACCACTGGTAGGTTCCATGCCGCTCTTGGGTGTCATCAGTTTAGCAATTCGATCCAGCAACTCACGTACTGGTGGTGCCGATGATGCAGCTTTAGAGCGCAGCTCATGCGATAATTTAGCAAGGACAGCAGGAACTTGCTCTGGTACAAACTTCAAGGCTTCATCAATAGCTGATTTCACCTGAGCTAGTTGATCTTCCATAGCTGCCGACATCTTAGACCTGGAATTCAAGGCTTGCTGGTTAGGCTGAGGTGCCCCGGCAGTGCTGCTTTTCAACTGAACATCAATCCTAAGAGGGTTCAGCTCCTGACTAACAGCAGCATCACGTAAATCATCATCATCATCCAACATGACAATATCTCCATCCTCATCAGTATATGTGAGAATAAATTGCTCCTCGGGGCTGAACTTAAAAGCATTTGCAATCTTTGACCGAAGGGCAGCAAGATTATGATCTAAGTTTGAACCATTCACAAAAGCACTGAACCGCTTGAGAGTGCCACCATAGTTGACCTGAAACATCAACCAATCATAGACTCAGATATTAACAAGAATGACGTATGACTGGAACTACAAATTAGAACAGAAGGATTCAACAGGTGGCACAAAGAAAACATATCACTAGAAGAAGTGTGTGTTGTTCCTATGTTTTGTTCTGTTATTAGCCAGTTAAGGACAACAACAACAAGCTAGAAGTATAATCCTTGAAGATAGTGGAGATTTCAAGCATCAGTGACACAAGTGAATAGTCACACTACCACAGTACGCATACCATGCACATATAAGAACACTACTAGGTATGAAGTTCAATGACACAGAGACAGAAATATATCACTTTGATGCTACTAAATTCCATACAGAAAATAGCACATGAGAGATCAAAAATTGACAGTGGCCTCCCGTGCTCTGAAACATAGATTAAAGTACTCTAACATCAAACACGAACACAAAGCATCTTTGGTTCTTTACTAGCAGCAGCAATCGCCCTAACTGTAATCTGAACTTCGCACCAATCAACGCAAGCCCGTCAGTTAACCCGTCAGTTAACGGGTGAAATCATCTCCACGGTTTTACAATGGCGAACAAGATCAGAGCAATCTGACCTCGGATACACCCTTATAGAAAAGAAAGAACAATCCATTCTTCAACAACCAGATGGAACACAAAATCCCACCACATCCCATCATCCGCAGCAGACCACGCCCCCCATCTCCAACGAATGGGGAAAAGACCCCCGACGTCAGTGTCCAACGCCATCGCGACTAGACAGGAGTCGGACCACAAGCACCGCCCGGATCGCTCTAAAATCTAGCAGGCGCAGAACCCCTCCTCGACTCCCGACGAGGAAACGCCAAACCCTACGCCGAAAGAACAAAAAAAAAACGGCACTCCCCTCATCCTCCCCGATCGAACACCACGACGGCATCACCACACTGCCAGGGCACGGGAAAACTACCTTGATGACGAGATCCCGGGGGCGGCCGAGCGGCACGAGGCCGCGGAACGGCGGCGGCGTGTCCCGTTGAGGCATCATGGCG
>NC_041382.1:576507684-576532694 GCF_002162155.2 Triticum dicoccoides
GGGGGCCTCCGCGCAGCCGCTGCAAGCCTCGGCGGTGCGACCGGAGACCCTGCGCAGTGGAGCTGGGGGGGAGGAGGCGGCAGTGCGTCGGCGGTGGGGCGGGGGTGGGGGTGTGTGGCGTGGTGGGGAAGAAGAAGAACGGAACAGGGCGAGGCTCCCTCTTTTATCGAGCCCTTCCGTTACCTTCGATGGGAAGGCTGGGAGTGGAAACTGTTGCGCCTTTTCGCGGTAATTTTGCGGCCGGGCCCCCCGTGGGACGGCGGGCCCAGAGGTCGGTGAGAGAGGCGGGCTCCTCGCGTGGGCTGCATGCGGGACAGATCACGGCTTGTTTGCGGTGGGGTCTGGGTGTGTGATTTTGGCGTTGGTCCGGGGTGAGACTGGAGTTTTCCCAGGTTGTGCATATCCGCATCGCCGGGGCCCGCTGGGCAGTTGGGCCCCGATATATTATTATTGTTCCTCTTAAGTCGGTAACTACAGTGCTGCCAGTATATATATAATAATAGTTCCCTGAAATGTACAGTGTACAATAATAGTTCACGTAAAAGAAAGTCATCATATAATAATAGTTCGTGTGTTAAAAAATTATAGTTGGTGTCGTTGTGTCTGCGTTTTGGGAGAAAACAACAATGCTGGTCCTGGAAAGGATCACGACTACGACCTTTGCTTCCTGGAAGGGATCAGCCGTCGGTCTCTGGCCCGTGGGCCACGCTCTGTAGCCTTTGTTTTGCCGCTGTTCCTCAACTTTATGGTATTATTAAAAAGAAACCGAGGTGCTGCTGCCATAATATCTTGGTTCCTTCGTGTCGTGCAAGTCGGAACTTGGGTTCCTGTTTCTTATCGCCGAGGAACGGGTCACGTTGTACCTGCCCGCCCGCCCTCCGCGCCGTGATGCGCTCTTTCCGCACCGTTCGCACGGGAAAATATCAGATGATGCCGTATTCCACGTACTTCCGTGCTCCAAATTCTAAAACTTGTAGCAGTACTTAAATGTTCTAATTCTATTTTAATGTTCATAAGATGCGCGCCTATGACCCTTAAAAATTCAGATCCAAATTCGAAAAACACAATGAGAAACGAAAACTTTTTTTTTTGCGAATGCATGAGAAACGGAAACTAAATACAAACCTAACATGAATACCGTCGAAAGAAGATAAACATGAATAATGTGAGAAATGACAATATTCAAGTCTGGATTTGTCTTTTTTATTTCTTCCTTAGTGTGTGTTTTGAACTTCGATCTGAATCTATGAAGGGTTTTGTAGGCACATGTCTCGCGCACATTTACAAAAGAAGAATATTTGAAACATTTAAATGTAATTTTTTTAAAGGAGCATGAGAGTATGTAAGGTGTGGTGTCACCTGATATTTCCTCACATTCGACTGTTCGCCAACAGTTGTATGACAATATGTTTGATTCTGGGTGTTGTTGCAAAAAAAATGTTTCATTCTGGGTTTCTCTTTTTCTTCTCTATCTCCTTTGACGATTAAGCGAAACTCTTCCCTTCAAACTTCACTGATGAGCCCGTGGATTCGCCTTCCCTCTGCCTACCACTCCGGCAGCCAGTGGCAGTGAGGGGAATCCTGCTGCCTTTGCTTCGATTAGTAGCTTAAGTTAGGTTTTTTTACTCCTTGCAAGTGATGCGCTTCTTCTACTAGTTTGACTTCCGGGCTTCGATCCTCCTCGAGTTCGTTCATCTAGATGTAGTCGACGGAGCTTCAGCGTAGATTCATGTCATCTCCTTGGAGCGGTGAGGTTAGGATTTCTTGTCATGTGGCAAGATTTGGTGACAGGTCCTTCAGATATATTCAAGGGTTCAACGATGATGTCTGCAGGTGGGATATTCATACAGTTTGGACCCCTAGCCGCATACAGTTTTCAGAAACCGCGTGCTTGAGTTAGTGGGCGATAGGGGGTCCATTGCAGACCACGATGATATAAACCATTCCACACCACAGTGAGAATAAGAATCATTTATGATCATAAAGGCAATCATCAACAATTCGTGAAGTTCGATTTGTGTGCGATGAAGTAACTGGGATTCACAGTTTCATCATGTATATCGTTTGTTATTAAACCCGGGCCCGAGCCCGACCCAAAAAACCCGGATCAGGCTCGGGCCTTGTTTTGCAGCCCGAAACATAGTTCGGGCCGGGCTCAGGCTTCTCTTTTTCTGTATTTTCGGCGCAGCTTTCATGTGTGTACACTAAAAACAACGATTGGCCCGGGATTTCGGGCTCCGGGCTTGATTTTGGGCCAGGTTCAGGCTTGAAAACATAGAGCATTTTGGGCTTCAGACCGACTCGGGCTTGAGAAATGAAGGTCGGGCTATTACAAGCCCGGCTCGTCCCGACGTTTGCCCGGGTTTACCTACATCTTCTTTATCTCAGTTCATATTCATTCACTTCAATGCATTTTTTTCATTGTTTTAATCATACCATGTGCTTCCTTGAGTGGCGAGATGAAGTTTACAATACCGTTGATACATATGTTTGTTTTAGGGCTGGTTAGGATCTGAGTCTTCGTCCTACACCTTTTTATTAGGTTGACTAAGGCTAATTTCCACCGTACGATGTTGTGATATGTATTGAAGTGGGGTGTGCGTAATGTTGCACTTTTTTCTACGGAAGCCCGTCATGTCTCTCTTTATTGATATCAAATAGTAATTACATTCTTTATGATATTACATCAAAGAAAGCTAGGGATTCATAGACCCAATTATAATGATTTTTTTGTGATAAACATAAAATATAGCTAACTATTGCATCATATCATTCGCTTCTCTTGATTAGATGCTTCAATTTGACCTTCTCATTTGTTGTTCAAAACATAAACCTGCTTGGGAATCATAGTGGCCAATGAAAAGGTGAGATGTGGAAAGAGAAATTTTAGTGCTTGTTGTAACATGCTAGAGACATTTTTCGACTTCTTCCTCTGTAGCGTTGACTATTGAAAAGATTATATTCTTTTAATTATACACAATGTTATTTGTATGTCACCATGTAGAGCAAAATAGACCCAGGTTGCAATCATTCAAAAAATAGGTGTGTGCACATTTATCATACATTTATTGGATGTCCATTAACTAACTTAAGGGATAATTATCAGTCCATGTTTTTGCTGACCAAATCAAAAGAAATCACACTTAAAATACTGCTAAGTTCAAACAAAGTGAAATAGATTTATTAAGAAGTTTTGAGTGTTGGTGAAAATAGAGCCTGATACGTCCATTTTGCATCATGCTTTTATATCGATATTTATCACATTATGGACTGTTATTTCACTCTATATCACAATACTTATGGCTATTCTCTCTTATTTTACAAGGTTTACATAAAGAGGGAGAATGCCGGCAGCTGGAATTCTGGTCTGAAAAAGGAGCAAATATTAGAGACATATTCTGCGCAACTCCAAAAGTCCTGAAACTCCACGGAATGTCTTAGAAGAAATAAAGAAAAATCCACGCCAAAGATGAAGGCCAGGTGGGCCACACCCTGCTCACGAGGGTGGGGGCGCCCCCCCTAGGGCGCGCCCCCTACCTCATGGGCCCCCTGGTGGCTCTCCGACGCTCATCTTCTCCTATATGAGGTCTTTCGATGAGAAAAAAAAGGAGGAACTTTTCGGGACGAGACTCCGCCGTCACAAGGCGGAACCTTGGCGGATCCAATCTAGAGCTCCGGCAGAGCTGTTCTACCGGGGAAACTTCCCCCTCGGAGGGGGAAATCATCACCATCGTCATCACCAACGCTCCTCTCATCGGGAGAGGGCAATCTCCATCAACATCTTCACCAGCACCATCTCATCTCCAAAACCCTAGTTCATCTCTTGTATCCAATTCTTGTCTCAAAGTTCGGGATTGGTGCTAGTAGGTTGCTAGTAGTGTTGATTACTCCTTGTAGTTGATGCTAGTTGGTTTAATTGGTAGAAGATCATATGTTCAGATCCTATATGCATATTATTACCCCTCTGATTATGAACATGAATATGCTTTGTGAGTAATTACGTTCGTTCCTGAGGACAAGGGAGAAGTCTTGCTATGAGTAGTCATGTGAATTTGGTATTCGTTTGATATTTTGATAGGATGTGTGTTGTCTGGCCTCTAGTGGTGTTATGTGAACGTCGACTACATAACACTTCACCATTATTTGGGCCTAGAGGAAGGCATTGGGAAGTAATAAGTAGATGATGGGTTCCTAGAGTGACAGAAGCTTAAACCCTAGTTTATGCGTTGCTTCGTAAGGGGCTGATTTGGATCCATATGTTTCATGCTATGGTTAGGTTTACCTTAATACTTTTGTTGTACTTGCGGATGCTTGCAATAGAGGTTAATCATAAGTGGGATGCTTGTTCAAGTAAGAACAACATCCAAGCACCGGTCCACCCACATATCAAATCATCAAAGTATCGAACGCAAATCATATGAACGTGATGAAAACTAGCTTGATGATATTCCCATGTGTCCTCGGGAGCGCTTTTCCTATTACAAGAGTTTGTTCCGGCTTGTCCTTTGCTACAAAAGGATTGGGCCACCTTGCTGCATTTTATTTACTTTTATTACTTGTTGCTCGTTACAATCTATCTTATCACAACACTATTTATTACCACTTATTTCAGTACTTGTAGAGAATACCTTACTGAAAATCGCTTATCATTTCCTTCTGCTCCTCGTTGGGTTCGACACTCTTACTTATCAAAAGGACTACGATAGATCCCCTATACTTGTGGGTCATCAAGACTCTTTTTGGCGCCGTTGCCGGGGAGTGTAGCGCCTTTGGTAGGTGGAATTTGGTAAGGAAAAATTTATATAGTGTGCTGAAATTTACTGTCACTTGTCACTATGGAAAGTAATTCTCTGAGGGGCTTGTTCGGAGTATCTTCACCCCGTCCAGTAGAGCAAAGAGTTGCTCCTCAACCTACTGAACCTATTGAAAATGAAATTCCTTATGAGTATCCTTCGGGTATGATAGAAAAACTGCTAGCTAATCCTTTTACAGGAGATGGAACAAAGCATCCTGATGAGCACTTAATATATGTGGATGAAGTTTGTGGATTATTTAAGCTTGCAGGTATACCCGATGATGTTGCTAAGAAGAAGGTCTTCCATTTATCTTTGAAGGGAGACGCGTTGATATGGTATAGGCTATGTGATGATATGAGATCGTGGGACTATAAAAGATTGAAGTTGGAATTTCATCAAAAGTATTACCCTATGCATCTTGTTCATCGTGATCGCAATTATATACTCCCTCCATTCCACAATGTAGTGCTTCCTCTATCTACGTGCTTCAACTTTGACCGTAAATTTAACTATCAAGACCGATTGCGGCGGGAGCAAAAGTTATATCAGTGATTTCGTATTCAAAAGAAGTTTTTAATTATGTAACCTTTTCTCCCGCCGCAGTCGGTCTCGTTTGTTAAATTTATGGTCAAAGTTCGACCTCGAGAAGCGCGAGCACACAATATTTTGGAATGGAGGGAGTATATAATTTCTGGCCTCGCGAAGGAGAAAGCATCGCTCAAGCTTGGGGGTGGCTTAAATCAATGTTATATTCATGCCCCAATCATGAGCTCTCAAGAGAAATAATTATGCAAAGTTTTTATGCTCGGCTTTCTGAAAACAATCGCACCATGCTCGATACTTCTTGTGCTGGCTCTTTTATGACGAAGGCTATTGAATTCAGATGGAATTTATTGGATAGAATTAAACGCAACTCTGAAGATTGGGACCTCGACGAATGTAAGGAGTTAGGTATGACACCTAAGTTTGATTGTGTTAAATCTTTTATGGATACCGATATTTTCCGTAAGTTTAGCACTAAATATGGACTTGACTCTAAGATAGTAGCTTCTTTCTGTGAATCTTTTGCTACTTATGTTGATCTCCCTAAGGAGAAGTGGTTTAAATATCATCCTCCCATAGAAGTAAAAGTAGCTGCACCTATTAAAGTTGAAGAAAAGACTATCACTTATAATGATCCTATTGTTCCTACTTCTTATATTGAGAAACCACCTTTCCCTGTTAGAATAAAGGATCATGCTAAAGCTTCAACTGTTGTTTGTAAAAGCAATATTAGAACTTATACACCTCCTGAGCAAGTTAAAGTACAACCTAATATTGCTATTGTTAAATACCTCTTATCTGATAATATTGATGGGCATGTTATTCAGTTCGAAGGTGAAACTGCTAGAATTGCTAAACCTTGTGCTAAAGATAAACATAGACCTGTGGTAGGCGTGCCTGTTATTTCTGTTAAAATAGGAGATCATTGTTATCATGGCTTATGTGATATGGGTGCTAGTGCTAGTGTTATACCTCATGACTTATACAAAGAAATTAAGAATGAAATTGCACCTGTTGAGTTACAAGATATTGATGTTACTATTAAACTTTCTAATAGAGATACTATTGCACCAATTGGAATTGTTAGAGATGTTGAAGTCTTGTGTGGGAAAACTAAATATCCTGCTGATTTTCTTGTTCTTACTTCTCCACAAGATAGCTTTTGTCCCATTATATTTGGTAGACCCTTCTTAAATACTGTCAATGCTACCATAGACTGCACTAAGAATTTTGTTACTATTGGCTTGGATGATATGGTTCATGAGTTTAATTTCTCTAAATTTAGTAAACAACATCGTGAGGAAGAATTACCTAGTAAGGATGAAATTATTGGTCTTGCTTCTATTGCCGTACCTCCTAGTGATCCTTTAGAACACTATTTGCTAGACCATGAAAATGATATGTTCATGAAAGAAAGAAGGGAAATAGATGAAGTATTCTTTAAACAGGAACCTATTCTGCATCACAACTTGCTTGTTGAAATTTTAGGGGATCCACCTCCACCCAAGGGTGATCCCGTGTTTGAGCTCAAACCTTTGCCTGATAATCTTAAATATGCTTATCTTGATGACGATCAGAGCATGAAGAAGAAAGATTATTGAAAACTCTGAAGAAGCACCGTGCTGCTATTGGATATACTCTTGATGATCTTAAGGGCATTAGTCCCACTCTATGTCAACATAAAATAAATTTGGAAGCAGATGCCAAACCAGTTCGTGATCCTCAACGACGTCTGAATCCTAAAATGAAAGAAGTGATAAGAAAAGAAATACTAAAGCTTCTGGAGGCAGGTATAATCTATCCCGTTGCTGATAGTGAGTGGGTAAGTCCTGTCCATTGTGTCCCTAAGAAGGGAGGTATTACTGTTGTTCCTAATGATAAAGATGAATTGATTCCACAAAGAATTATCATAGGTTATAGGATGGTAATTGATTTTCGCAAATTAAATAAAGCTACTAAGAAAGATCATTACCCCTTACCTTTTATTGATCAAATGCTAGAAAGATTATGAAAACATACACACTATTGCTTTCTTGATGGTTATTCTGGTTTCTCTCAAATACCTGTGTCGGCTAGAGATCAATCAAAGACTACTTTTACATGCCCTTTTGGTACTTTTGCTTATAGACGTATGCCTTTTGGTTTATGTAATGCACCTGCTACCTTTCAAAGATGCATGATGGCTATATTCTCTGACTTTTGTGAAAAGATTTGTGACGTTTTCATGGATGAATTTTCCGTCTATGGTTCCTCTTTTGATGATTGTTTGAGCAATCTTGATCGAGTTTTGCAGATATGTGAAGAAACTAATCTTGTCTTGAATTGGGAAAAGTGCCACTTTATGGTTAATGAAGGTATTGTCTTGGGGCACAAAGTTTCTGAAAGAGGTATTGAAGTTGATAAAGCCAAGGCTGATGCTATTGAAAAGATGCCATGTCCCAAGGACATCAAAGGTATAAGAAGTTTCCTTGGTCACGCCGGATTTTACAGGAGGTTCATTAAGGACTTCTCAAAAATTTCTCGGCCTCTGACTAATTTATTGCAAAAAGATATACCATTTGTCTTTGATGATGATTGTGTATAAGCATTTGAAATACTTAAGAAAGCATTAGTCTCTGCACCTATTGTTCAGCCACCTGATTGGAACCTACCCTTTGAAATTATGTGTGATGCTAGTGATTATGCTGTAGGTGTTGTTCTAGGGCAAAGAGTTGATAAGAAATTAAATGTTATTCATCATGCTAGTAAGACTCTAGACAATGCTCAAAGAAATTATGCTACTACTGAAAAAGAACTCTTAGCAGTTGTATTTGCTTGTGATAAGTTCAGATCTTATATTGTTGATTCTAAAGTAACTATTCAAACTGATCATGCTGCTATTAAATATCTTATGGAAAAGAAAGATGCTAAACCTAGACTTATTAGATGGGTTCTCTTGCTACAAGAATTTGATTTGCATATTGTTGATAGAAAGGGAGCTGAGAACCCCGTTGCAGACAACCTGTCTAGGTTAGAAAATATTCTTGATGAGCCACTACCTATTAATGATAACTTTCCTAATGAACAATTAAATGTTATAAGTACTTCTCGTAGTACTCCATGGTATGTTGATTATGCTAATTATATTGTTGCTAAATTTATACCACCTAGCTTCACATACCAACAAAAGAAAAAGTTCTTCTATGATTTGAGACATTACTTTTGGGATGACCCACATCTTTATAAAGAAGGAGTAGATGGTGTTATTAGACGTTGTGTACCTGAGCATGAACAGGAATAGATCCTACGCAAGTGTCATCCGAGTCTTATGGAGGACACCACACTGGAGATAGAACTGCACATAAGGTATTGCAATCTGGTTTTTATTGGCCTACTCTCTTCAAGGATGCTCGTAAGTTTGTCTTGTCTTATGATGAATGTCAAAGAATTGGTAATATTAGTAGACGTCAAGAAATGCCTATGAATTATTCACTTGTTATTGAACCGTTTGATGTTTGGGGCTTTGATTATATGGGACCTTTTCCAGCCTCTAATGGATACACACATATTTTAGTTGCTGTTGATTACGTTACTAATGTTGGGGAACGTAGCAGAAATTCAAAATTTTCTACACATCACCAAGATCAATCTATGAAGTAATCTAGCAACGAGGGGAAGAAGAGTGCATCTACATACCCTTGTAGATCACTAAGCAGAAGCGTTCAAGTGAACGGGGTTGATGGAGTCGTACTCGTCGTGATCCAAATCACCGATGATCCTAGTGCCGAACGGACGGCACCTCCGTGTTCAACACACGTACAGCCCGGTGACGTCTCCTACGCCTTGCTCCAGCAAGGGGAGAAGGAGAGGTTGGGGAAGACTCCATCCAGCAGCAACACGACAGCGTGGTGATGGTGGAGGAGCGCGGGACTCCAGCAGGGCTTCACTAAGCACTACGAGAGACGAGGAGGGAGAGGGGTAGGGCTGCGCCAACAGGGGAAGAATTCGTGTGTTGGGCTGCCCCTTAGCCTCCACTATATATAGGGGGAGAGGGAGGGCTGCGCCCCCACCTAGGGTTCCCTCCCTAGGGGTGGCGGCAGCCCCCAGATCCCATCTGGGTGGTGTCCACAAGGGGGAGAGGGGGAGGCGCACCTGGGGTGGGCCTTAGGGCCCATCTGCCCTAGGGTTTGCCCCCCTCCCCTCTTGGAGGCGCCTTGAGCCTTGGTGGGAGGCGCCCCAGCCCACCTAGGGGCTGGTCCCTTCCCACTATTGGCCCATGTAGGCCTCCGGGGCTGGTGGCCCCACCTGGTGGACCCCCGGACCCCTCCGGTGGTCCCGGTACACTACCGGTGATGCCCGGAACACTTCCGGTGGCCAAAACCATACTTCCTATATATTAATCTTTACCTCCGGACCATTCCGGAACTCCTCGTGACGTCCGGGATCTCATCCGGGACTCCGAACAACATTCGGTAACCACATACATACTTTCCCTATAACCCTAGCATCATCGAACCTTAAGTGTGTAGACCCTACAGGTTCGGGAGTCATGCAGACATGGCCGAGACAACTCTCCGGCCAATAACCAATAGCGGGATCTGGATACCCATGTTGGCTCCCACATGTTCCATGATGATCTCATCGGATGAACCACGATGTCGAGGATTCAATCAATCCTGTATACAATTCTCTTTGTCTATCGGTACGATACTTGCCCGAGATTCGATCGTCGGTATCCTGATACCTTGTTCAATCTCATTACCGGCAAGTCTCTTTACTCGTTCCTTAACACATAATCCTGTGATCAACTCCTTGGTCACATTGTGCACATTATGATGATGTCCTACCGAGTGGGCCCAGAGATACCTCTCCGTTTACACGGAGTGACAAATCCCAGTCTCGATTCGTGCCAACCCAACAGACACTTTCGAAGATACCTGTAGTGTACCTTTATAGCCACCCAGTTACGTTGTGACGTTTGGCACACCCAAAGCACTCCTATGGTATCCGGGAGTTGCACAATCTCATGGTCTAAGGAAATGATACTTGACATTAGAAAAGCTTTACCAAACGAACTACACGATCTTTGTGCTAGGCTTAGGATTGGGTCTTGTCCATCACATCATTCTCCTAGTGATGTGATCCCGTTATCAACGACATCCAATGTCCATGGTTAGGAAACCGTAACCATCTATTGATCAACGAGCTAGTCAACTAGAGGCTTACTAGGGACATGGTGTTGTCTATGTATCCACACATGTATCTGAGTTTCCTATCAATACAATTCTAGCATGGATAATAAACGATTATCATGAACAGGGAAATATAATAATAACCAATTTATTATTGCCTCTAGGGCATATTTCCAACAGTCTCCCACTTGCACTAGAGTCAATAATCCAGTTCACATCGATATGTGATTAACACTCAAGGTCACATCCCCATGTGACTAACACCCAAGAGTCTACTAGACTCAATGATCTAGTTCACATCACTATGTGATAAACACTCAAAGAGTTCTGGGTTTGATCATGTTATGCTTGTGAGAGAGGTTGTAGTCAACGGGTCTTGCCATATTCAGATCCCTCTGTATTTCACAAAACTTTATATCATAGATGCTGCTACCATGTTCCACTTGGAGCTATTCCAATTTATTGCTCCATTATACGTATCCAGTATCTCTACTCAGAGCTATCCGAATAGGTGTTAAGCTTGCATCGACATAACTCTTTATGTCGAACTCTTTATCACCTCCATAATCGAGAAACATTTCCTTATTCCTCTAAGGATAATTTTGACTGCTATCTGGTGATCCACTCCTAGATCACCTTTGTACCCTCTTGCCAGACATGTGGCAAGGCACACATCTGGTGCGGTACTCAGCATGGCATACCATATAGATCCTATGACAAAAGCATAGGGGATGACCTTCGTCCTTCCTATTTCTTCTGCCATGGTCAAGCTTTGAGTCTTACTCAACTTCACACCTTACAACTCAGGTAAGAACCCCTTCTTTGATTGATCTATTTTGAACTCCTTCAAAAACATGTCAATGTGTGCGTTCTTTGAAATTATCATCAGGCTCTATCTCTATAGATCTTGATGCCCAATATGTAAGCAGCTTTATCCAGGTCTTCTTTTGAAAACACTCTTCAAACAACCGTTTATGCTTTCCAGAAATTCTACATCATTTTGAATCAACAATATGTCATCCACATATACTTATCAGAAATGTTGTAGTGCTCCCACTCACTTTCTTGTAAATACAAGTTTCTAGCAAACATTGTATAAACCTAAAAGCTTTGATCACTCCATCAAAGCATATATTCCGATTCCGAGATGCTTGCTCTAGTCCATAGAAGGATCGCTGGAGCCAGCATACCTTTTAGCATCCTTAGGATCGACAAAACCCTTTATTGTATCACATACAACTTTTCTTACAAAAAACTGGTAAGAAAACTTGTTTTGACATCCATCTGTAAGATTTCATAATCGAAAAATACAGCTAATGCTATCATAATTCCGACGGACTCAAGCATCGCTACGGGTGATAAATTCTCATCATAGTTAACTCCTTGAACTTGTGAAAAGACTCTTTCCCACAAGTCGAGCTTCATAGACGGTAACATTACCGCCCACGTCCGTCTTCTTCTTAAAGATCCATTTATCTCAATGGCTTGCCGATCATCGGGCAAGTCCACCAAAGTCCATACTTTGTTCTGATATATGGATCCTATCTCGGATTTCATGGATTCTAACCATTTGTTGGAATACGGGCCCACCATCGCTTCTCCATAGCTTGTAGGTTCATTGTTGTCTAACAACATGATATCTAAGACAGGATTACCGTACCACTCAGGAGTAGTACATATCCTTGTCGACCTACGAGGTTCGATAGCAACATGATCCGAAGCTTCATGATCACTATCATTAACTTCCTATTCAACAGACGTAGGTGCCACAGAAAACATCTTTCTGTGTTGCATCATTCTCTGGTTGAAATAAAGGTTCGACAACCTCATCAAGTTCTATCTTCCTCCCACTCAATTCTTTCGAGAGAAACTCCTTCTCGAGAAAGGACCCGTTCTTAGCGACAAACAATTTGCCCTCGGATCTGAGATAGAAGGTATACCCAACTGTCACCTTTGGGTATCCTATGAAGATGTGTTCGTCCGCTTTTGGGTTCGAGCTTCTCCTGCTAAAGCCTTAAGCATCGCAGCCCCAAACATTAAGAAACGACAACTTTGGTTTCTTGCCAAACCAATGTTCATACGACATCGTCTCAACGGACTTATATGGTGTCCTATCTAAAGTGAATGCAGCTGTCTCTAACGCATAACCTCAAAATAATAGCGGTAGATCAGTAAGAGACATCATAGATCACACCATATCTCATAGGGTTTGATTACGACGTTCGGACACACCATTACCCTATGGTGTTCCAGGTGGCTTCAACTGTGAAACAATTCCAATATGTCTTAAGTGTTTGCCAAACTCATAACTCAGAAATTCTCATTGATCAGATCGTAGGAATTTGATCTTCTTGTTATGATGATTCTTAACTTCACTCTGAAATCGCTTGAACTTTCCAAACGTTTTAGACTTGTGCTTCATTAAGTAAATATACCTATATCTACTCAAATCGTTAGTGAAGATGAGAAAATAGCAATATCCACTGCACGCTTCAATTCTCATTGGATCACACGCATCAGCATGTATGATTTCCAACAAGTCACTTGCCCGTTTCATCGTACCTGAAAACGGGGTCTTAGTCATCCTGCCCACGAGGCATGGCTCGCATGTGTCAAGTGATTCAAAATCAAGTGACTCCAAACATCCATCGACATGGAGTTTCTTCATGCATCTTACGCCAATATGACCTAAGCGGCAGTGCCACGAGAAAGTGGTACTATCATTATTAACTCTACATCTTTTGGCGTGAACATGTGTATTACCATGACCGAGATTCAATGAACCATTCACATAGGGTGCATGACCATGAAAGGTATCATTCATGTAAACAGAATAACTATTATTCTCTATCTTAAATGAATGACCGTCTTGCAATGAACATGATCTAATCATATTCATGCTCAACGTAGACACCTGATAACATTTATCTAGGTTCAATACTAATCTCGAAGGCAGATGGAGCATGTGATGGTGATCTCATCAACTTTGGAAACACTTCCAACACACATCGTCACCTCGCCCTTAGCCAGTCTCCGTTTAGTCTGTAGCTTTTGCTTCAAGTCACCAATAATAGCAACTAAACCGGTATCCAATACCCAGGTGCTACTCGGAGTACTAGTGAGGTACACATTAATAACACGTATATACTTTGTTGAAGTTGCCAGCCTTCTTATCTACCATGCATTTGGGGTAATTCCGCTACCAGTGACCGTTCCCCTTACATTAGAAGCACTCAGTCTCGGGTTTGGGTTCAACCTTGGGTTCCTTCATTGGAGCGGCAACTAGTTTGCCATCCATGAAGTTTCCCTTCTAGCCCTTGCCCTTCTTGAAACCAGTGGTCTTGTTAAACCATCAACACTTGATGCTCCTTCTTGATTTCTACCTTTTGCGGTCTTAAGCACCGCGAACAGCTCCAGGATCAACTCCATCCCTTGCATGTCATAGTTCATCACAAAGATCTAGTAGCTTAGTGATAGTGGCTAGAGAACTCTATCAATCACTATCTTATCTGGAAGTTTAACTCCCACTTGATTTAAGTGATTGTAGCACCCAGACATTCTGAGCACATGCTCACTAGCTGAGCTATTCTCCTCCATCTTGTTGGCAAAAGAACTTGTCAGAGGTCTCACACCTCTCAACACGGGCATGAGCCTGAAATCCCAATTTCAGCTCTTGGAACATCTCATATGTTCTATGGCGTTCAAAACGTCATTGGAATCCCGATTCTAAGCCGTAACGTATGGTGCACTAAACTATCAAGTAGTCATCAGGATGTGTCTGTCAGGTGTTCACAACATCCACAGACGATGTTGTAGGGGTTCGCACATCGAGCGGTGCATCAAAGACGTAAGTCTTCTGTGTAGCAGTGAGGACACTCCTCGGACTACGGACCTAGTCCGCATCATTGCTTACAATATCTTTCAACTTAATCTTTCTCTAGGAACGTATTGAAATAGGGAGCTACAACGTGAGCTATTTATCTACAACATATTTGCAAAGACAATTTAGACTATTTTCATGATAATTGAGTTCATCTAATCAAATTATTTAATGAACTCCCACTCAGATAGACATCCCTCTAGTCATCTAAGTGAAACATGATCCGAGTCAACTAGGCCGTGTCCGATCATCACGTGAGACAGACTAGTCAACATTGGTGAACATCTTCATGTTGATTGTATCTTCTATACGACTCATGTTCGACCTTTCGGTCTTCCGTGTTCCGAGGCCATGTCTGTACATGCTAGGCTCGTCAAGTCAACCTAAGTGTTTCACATGTGTTCCGAGGCCATGTCTGTACATGCTAGGCTCGTCAACACCCATTGTATTCGAACATTAGAATCTATCACACCCGATCATCACGTGGTGCTTCGAAACAACGAACCTTCGCAACGGTGCACAGTTAGGGGGAACACTTTTCTTGAAATTTTAGTGAGGGATCATCTTATTTAAGCTACCGTCGTTCTAAGCAAATAAGATGTAAAACATGATAAACATCACATGCAATCAAATAGTGACATGATATGGCCAATATCATTTTGCTCCTTTTGATCTCCATCTTCGGGGCTCCATGATCATCATTGTCACCGGCATGACACCATGATCTCCATCATCGTGTCTTCTTGAAGTTGTCTCGTCATCTATTACTTCTACTACTATGGCTAACGCTTTAGCAATAAAGTAAAGTAATTACATGATGTTTATGTTGACACGCAGGTCATAAATAAATTAAGACAACTCCTATGGCTCCTGTCGGTTGTCATACTCATCGACATGCAAGTTGTGATTCCTATTACAAGAACATGATCAATCTCATACATCACATATATCATTTATCACATCCTTTTGGCCATATCACATCACAAGGCATATGCTGCAAAAACAAGTTAGACGTCCTCTAATTGTTGTTGCAAGTTTTTACGTGGCTGCTATAGGATTCTAGCAAGAACGTTTCTTACCTACGCCAAAACCACAACGTGAATTGCCAATTTCTATTTACCCTTCATAAGGACCCTATTCATCGAATCCGATCCGACTAAAGTGGGAGAGACAGACACCCGCCAGCCACCTTATGCAACTAGTGCATGTCAGTCGGTGGAACCGGTCTCACGTAAGCGTACGCATAAGGTTGGTTCGGGCCGCTTCATCCCCCAATGCCGCCGAATCAAGATAAGACTAGTAACGGCAAGATAATTGACAATATCGACGCTCACAACTACTTTGTGTTCTACTCGTGCATAGTAACTACGCATAGACCTAGCTCTGATACCACTGTTGGGGAACGTAGCAGAAATTCAAAATTTTCTACGCATCACCAAGATCAATCTATGGAGTAATCTAGCAACGAGGGGAAGGAGAATGCATCTACATACCCTTGTAGATTGCTAAGCAGAAGCGTTCAAGTGAACGGGGTTGATGGAGTCGTACTCATCGTGATCCAAATCACCGATGATCCTAGTGCTGAACGGACGGCACCTTCGTGTTCAACACACGTACAGCCCGGTGACGTCTCCTACGCCTTGATCCAGCAAGGGGAGAAGGAGAGGTTGGGGAAGACTCCATCCAGCAGCAGCACGATGGCCTGGTGATGGTGGAGGAGTGCGGGACTCCAGCAGGGCTTCGCTAAGCACTACGAGAGACGAGGAGGGAGAGGGGTAGGGCTGCGCCAACAGGGGAAGAATTCGTGTGTTGGGCTGCCCCTTAGCCTCCACTATATATAGGGGGAGAGGGAGGGCTGCGCCCCCACCTAGGGTTCCCTCCCTAGGGGTGGCGGCAGCCCCCAGATCCCATCTGGGTGGCGGCCACAAGGGGGAGAGGGGGAGGCGCACCTGCGGTGGGCCTTAGGGCCCATCTGCCCTAGGGTTTGCCCCCCTCCCCTCTTGGAGGCTCCTTGGGCCTTGGTGGGAGGCGCCCCAGCCCACCTAGGGGCTGGTCCCTTCCCACTATTGGCCCATGTAGGCCTCCGGGGCTGGTGGCCCCACCTGGTGGACCCCCGGACCCCTTTGGTGGTCCCGGTACACTACCGGTGATGCCCGGAACATTTCCGGTGGCCAAAACCATACTTCCTATATATTAATCTTTACCTCCGGACCATTCCGGAACTCCTCATGACGTCTGGGATCTCATCCGGGACTCCAAACAACATTCGGTAACCGCATACATACTTTCCCTATAACCCTAGCGTCATCGAACCTTAAGTGTGTAGACCCTACGGGTTCGGGAGTCATGCAGACATGGCCGAGACAACTCTCCGGCCAATAACCAACAGCGGGATCTGGATACCCATGTTGGCTCCCACATGTTCCACGATGATCTCATTGGATGAACCATGATGTCGAGGATTCAATCAATCCCGTATACAATTCCCTTTGTCTATCGGTACGATACTTGCCCGAGATTCGATCATCGGTATCCTGATACCTTGTTCAATCCCGTAACACATCATCCCGTGATCAACTCCTTGGTCACATTGTGCACATTATGATGATGTCCTACCGAGTGGGCCCAGAGATACCTCTCCGTTTACACGGAGTGACAAATCCCAGTCTCGATTCGTGCCAACCCAACAGAAACTTTCGGAGATACCTGTAGTGTACCTTTATAGCCACCCAGATACGTTGTGACATTTGGCACACCCAAAGCACTCCTATGGTATCCGGGAGTTGCACAATCTCATGGTCTAAGGAAATGATACTTGACATTAGAAAAGCTTTACCAAACGAACTACACGATCTATGTGCTAGGCTTAGGATTGGGTCTTGTCCATCACATCATTCTCCTAATGATGTGATCCCGTTATCAACGACATCCAATGTCCATGGTTAGGAAATAGTAACCATCTATTGATCAACGAGCTAGTCAACTAGAGGCTTACTAGGGACATGGTGTTGTCTATGTATCCACACATGTATCTGAGTTTCCTATCAATACAATTCTAACATGGATAATAAATGATTATCATGAATAGGGAAATATAATAATAACCAATTTATTATTGCCTCTAGGGCATATTTCCAACAACTAAGTGGGTAGAAGCTATTCCAACTAGTAGTGCTGATCATAACACTTCTATTAAAATGCTTAAGGAAGTTATTTTCCCGAGGTTTGGAGTCCCTAGATATTTAATGACTGATGGTGGTTCACACTTTATTCATGGTGCTTTCCGTAAAATGCTTGCTAAATATGATGTTAATCATAGAATTGTTGGGGAACGTAGCAGAAATTCAAAAAAATTCCTACGTAACACCAAGATCTATCTATGGAGAGACCAGCAACGAGTAGAAAGGAGGGGAGTGCATCTACATACCCTTGTAGATCGCTAAGCGGAGGCGTTCAAGTGAACGGGGTTGATGGAGTCGTACTCGTCGTGATTCAGATCACCGATGATCAAGTGCCGAACGGACGGCACCTCCGCGTTCAACACACGTACAGCCCGGTGACGTCTCCCACGCCTTGATCCAGCAAGGAGAGAGGGAGAGGTTGAGGAAGACTCCATCCAACAGCAGCACAATGGCGTGGTGGTGGTGGAGGAGCGTGGCAATCCCGCAGGGCTTCGCCAAGCACCATGGGAGAAGAGGAGGAGAACTTGGGAGAGAGGGAGGGGCTGCACCAAAGGCATAAGGTCTGTTTGGGAGGCCCTCCTACCCCACTATATATAGGGATCCCAAGGGGGGGTGCGCCAGCCCCTAGGAGATCCAATCTCCAAGGGGGCGGCGGCCAGGGGAGGAGTCCTCCCCCCCCAAGGCACCTAGGAGGTGCCTTCCCCTGCTGGGACTCTTCCTTTAGGGTTTCCCCAGGCGCATGGGCCTCTTGGGGCTGGTGCCCTTGGCCCATGTAGGCCAAGGCGCACCCCCTACAGCCCATGTGGCCCCCCGGGGTAGGTGGCCCCACTCGGTGGACCCCCGGGACCCTTCCGGTGGTCCCGGTACAATACCGATGACCCCGAAACTTGTCCCGATGGCCGAAACAGGACTTCCTATATATAAATCTTTACCTCCGGACCATTCCGGAACTCCTCGTGACGTCCGGGATCTCATCCGGGACTCCGAACAACATTCGGTAACCACATACAAGCTTCCTTTATAACCCTAGCGTCATCGAACCTTAAGTGTGTAGACCCTACGGGTTCGGGAGACATGCAGACATGACCGAGACGTTCTCCGGTCAATAACCAACAGCGGGATCTGGATACCCATGTTGGCTCCCACATGTTCCACGATGATCTCATCGGATGAACCACGATGTCAAGGACTTAATCAATCCCGTATTCAATTCCCTTTGTCTATCGGTATGTTACTTGCCCGAGATTCGATCGTCGGTATCCAATACCTTGTTCAATCTCGTTACCGGCAAGTCACTTTACTCGTTCCGTAACACATCATCCCGTGATCAACTCCTTGGTCACATTGCGCATATGATGATGTCCTACCGAGTGGGCCCAGAGATACCTCTCCGTTTACACGGAGTGACAAATCCCAGTCTCGATCCGCATAAAACAATAGACACTTTCGGAGATACCTGTAGTGCACCTTTATAGTCACCCAGTTACGTTGTGACGTTTGATACACCCAAAGCACTCCTACGGTATCCAGGAGTTACACGATCTCATGGTCAAAGTAAGAGATACTTGACATTGGCAAAGCTCTAGCAAACGAACTACACGATCTTTGTGCTATGCTTAGGATTGGGTCTTGTCCATCACATCATTCTCCTAATGATGTGATCCCGTTATCAACGACATCCAATGTCCATAGCCAGGAAACCATGACTATCTGTTGATCACAACGAGCTAGTCAACTAGAGGCTCACTAGGGACATATTGTGGTCTATGTATTCACACGTGTATTACGATTTCCGGATAATACAGTTATAGCATGAATAAAAGACAATTATCATGAACAAGGAAATATAATAATAATACTTTTATTATTGCCTCTAGGGCATATTTCCAACAGTCTCCCACTTGCACTAGAGTCAATAATCTAGTTCACATCGCCATGTGATTAACACTCACAGGTCACATCGCCATGTGACTAATACCCAAGAGTTTACTAGAATCAGTAGTCTAGTTCACATCACTATGTGATTAATACTCAATGAGTTTTAGGTTTGATCATGTTGCTTGTGAGAGAGGTTTTAGTCAACGGGTCTGAACCTTTCAGATCCGTGTGTGCTTTACAAATCTCTATGTCATCTCCTAGATGTAGCTACCACGCTCTATTTGGAGCTATTCCAAATAACTGTTCTACTTGGAGCTATTCTAAATTATTGCTCCATTTTATGTATCCGGTCTCTCTACTCAGAGCTATCCGGATAGGTGTCAAGCTTGCATCGTCGTAACCTTTACGACGAACTCTTTTACCACCTCCATAATCGAGAAAATTCCTTAGTCCACTAGTTACTAAGGATAACTTTGACCATTGTCCTATGAGCCATTCTTGGATCACTCTTGTACCCCTTGACTGACTCATGGCAAGGCACACTTCTGGTGCGGTACACAGCATAGCATACTGAAGAGCCTACGTCTTAAGCATAGGGGACGACCTTCGTCCTTTCTCTCTATTCTGCCGTGGTCGAGCTTTAAGTCTTAACTTCGTACCTTACAACTCAGGCAAGAACTTCTTCTTTGACTGATCCATCTTGAACACCTTCAAGATCATGTCAAGGTATGTGCTCATTTGAAAGTACCATTAAGCGTTTTGATCTATCCTTATAGATCTTGATGCTCAATGCTCAAGCAGCTTAATCCAGGCTTTCCATTGAAAAACACTTTCAAAATAACCCTATATGCTTTCCAGAAATTCTACGTCATTTCTGATCAACAATATGTCAACAACATATACTCATCAGAAATTCTATAGTGCTCCCACTCACTTATTTGGAAATACAAGTTTCTCATAAACTTTGTACAAACCCAAAATCTTTGATCATCATCAAAGCATACATTCCAACTCCGAGATGCTCACTCCAGTCCTTAGAAGGATCGCTGGAGCTAGCATACCTTTTAGCATCCTTAGGATCGACAAAAAACTTTCTGATTGTATTACATACAACCTTTCCTCACGAAAACTGGTAAGGAAACTCGTTTTGATATCCATCTGCCAGATTTCATAAATACAGCTAATGCTAACATGAATCCGACGGACTTAAGCATCGCTACGGATGAGAAAATCTCATCGTAGTCAACTCCTTGAACTTGTGAAAAACTTTTTGCCACAAGTCGAGCTTCATGGATGGTGACATTACCATCCACGTCCGTCTTCTTCTTAAAGATCCATTTATCTTAATGGCTTGCCGATCATCGGGCAAGTCCACCAAAGTCCATGGATCCGTTCTCGGATTTTATGGCCTCGAGCCATTTATCGGAATCCGGGCCCACCATCGCTTCTCCATAGCTCGTAGGTTCATTGTTGTCTAGCAACATGACCTTCAAGACAGGATTACTTACCACTCTGAAGTAGTACGCATCCTTGTCATCCTACGAGGTTTAGGAGTGACTTGATCCGAAGTTTCATGATCAATATCATAAGCTTCCACTTCAATTGGTGTAGGTGCCACAGGAACAACTTCCTGTGCCCTGCCACACACTAGTTGAAGAGACGGTTCAATAACCTCATCAAGTCTCCACCATCCTCCCACTCAACTCTTTCGAGAGCAACCTTTCCTCGAGAAAGGACCCGATTTTAGAAACAATCCATATTGCTTCCGGATCTGAATTAGGAGGTATACCCAACTGTTTTGGGTTTCCTATGAAGATGCATTTTATCCGCTTTGGGTTCGAGCTTATCAACCTGAAACTTTTTCATATAAGCGTCGCAGCCCCAAACTTTTAAGAAACGACAACTTAGGTTTCTCTAAACCATAATTCATACGGTGTCATCTCATCGGAATTACGTGGTGCCCTATTTAAAGTGAATGTGGTTGTCTCTAATGCCTAACTCATGAACAATAGTGGTAATTCGATAAGAGACATCATGGTACGCACCATATCCAATAGGGTGCAACTATGATGTTCGGACACACCATCACACTATGGTGTTCCAGGTGGTATTAATTGCGAAACAATTTCCACAATGTCTTAATTGTGTGCCAAAACTCGTAACTCAGATACTCATCTCTATGATCATATCATAGACATTTTATCCTCTTGTCACAATGATCTTCTACTTCACTCTGAATTTATTTGAACCATTCAATAATTCAGACTTGTGTTTCATCAAGTAAATATTCTCAACATCTACTCGAATCATCTGTGAAGTAAGAACATAACGATATTCACTGCATGCCTCAGCACTCATTGGACTGCACACATCAAAATGTGTTACTTCCAAGAAGTTGCTATCTTGTTCCATCTTACTGAAACCGAGGCTTTTCAGTCATCTTGCCCATGTGGTATGATTTGCATATCTCAAGTGATTCAAAATCAAGTGAGTTCAAACGGTCCATTTGCATGGAGTTTCTTCATGCATATATACCAATAGACATGGTTCGCATGTCTCACACTTTTCAAAAACGAGTGAGTCCAAAGATCCATCAACATGGAGCTTCTTCATGCGTTTTATACCAATATGACTTACATGGCAGTGCCACAAGCAAATGGTACTATCATTACTATCTTATATCTTTTGGCATGAAAATGTGTATCACTACGATCGAGATTCAATAAACCATTCAGGTTTAATACTAATCTTGATGGTAGAGGGAGCGTGCGATGTTTGATTATATCAAACTTGGAAACACTTCCAACACATATCGTCAGCTCTCCTTTAGCTAGTCTCCGTTTATTCCGTAGCTTTTATTTCGAGTTACTAACACTTAGCAACCGAACCGGTATCTAATACCGCGGTGCTACTAGGAGTACTAGCAAAGTACACATCAACACAATGTATATCCAATATACTTCTATCGACCTTGCCAGCCTTCTCATCTACCAAGTATCTAGGGTAATGCTGCTCCAGTGGTTGTCCCCTTTATTACAGAAGCACTTAGTCTCGGGTTTGGGTTCAACCTTGGGTTTCTTCACTAGAGTAGCAGCTGATTTGCCGTTTCATGAAGTATCCCTTCTTGCCCTTGCCCTTCTTGAAACTAGTGGTTTCATCAACCATCAACAATTGATGCTCCTTCTTGATTTCTACTTTCGCGGTGTCAAACATCACGAATACCTCAAGGATCATCATATCTATCTCTGATATGTTATAGTTCATCACGAAGCTCTAGCAGCTTGGTGGCAATGACTTTGGAGAAACATCACTATCTCATCTGGAAGATTAACTCCCACTTGATTCAAGTGATTGTTGCACTCAGACAATCTGAGCACAAGCTCAACGATTGAGCTTTTCTCCCTTAGTTTGTAGGCTAAGAAAATTGTCGGAGGTCTCATACCTCTTGACGTGGGCACGAGCCTGAAATCCCAATTTCAGCCCTCGAAACATCTCATATGTTCCGCGACGTTTCGAAAACGTCTTTGGTGCCTCTACTTAAACCATTTAACTGAACTATCACGTAGTTATCAAAACGTGTATGTTCGATGTTCGAAACATCCACAAACGACGTTTGGGGTTCAGCACACTGAGCAGTGCATTAAGGACATAAGCGTTCTACTGTCCGCATAATTGCTACTGTCAACTTTCAACTATATTTTCTCTAGGAACATATCTAAAACAGTAGAACTATAGCGTGAGCTACGACATAATTTGCAAAAGGTCTTTTGACTATGTTCAGGATAATTAAGTTCATCTTATGAACTCCCACTCAGATAGACATCCCTCTAGTCATCTAAGTGATTACATGATCCAAGTCAAACTAGGCCGTGTCCGATCATCACGTGAGACGGACTAGTCATCATCGGTGAACATCTTCATGTTGATCGTATCTGCTATACGACTCATGCTCGACCTTTCGGTCTCCGTGTTCCGAGGCCATGTCTGCACATGCTAGGCTCATCAAGTTAACCCTAAGTGTTTTCGCTGTGTAAAACTGTCTTACACCCGTTGTATGTGAACGTAAGAATCCATCACACCCGATCATCACGTGGTGCTTAGAAGCGACGAACTGTAGCAACGGTGCACAGTTAGGGGAGAACACTTCTTGAAATTTTGTAAGGGATCATCTTATTTACTACCGTCGTCCTAAGTAAACAAGATGCATAAACATAATAAACATCACATGCAATTATATAGTTGTGACATGATATGGCCAATATCATATAGCTCCATTGATCTCCATCTTCGGGGCTCCATGATCATCTTGTCACCGGCATGACACCATGATCTCCATCATCATGATCTCCATCATCGTGTCTTCATGAAGTTGTCACGCCAACGACTACTTCTACTTCTATGACTAACGCGTTTAGCAATAAAGTAAAGTAAGTTACATGGCGTTCTTCAATGACACGCAGGTCATACAAAAAATAAAGACAACTCCTATGGCTCTTGCCGGTTGTCATACTCATCGACATGCAAGTCGTGAATCCTATTACAAGAACATGATCAATCTCATACATCACATATCATTCATCACATCCTTTTGGCCATATCACATCACATAGCATACCCTGCAAAAACAAGTTAGACGTCCTCTAATTGTTGTTTGCATGTTTTACGTGGCTGCTATGGGTTCTAGCAAGAACGTTTCTTACCTACGCAATAGCACAACGTGATATGCCAATTGCTATTTACCCTTCATAAGGACCCTTTTCATCGAATCCGTTCCGACTAAAGTGGGAGAGACTGGCACCCGCTAGCCACCTTATGCACCAAGTGCATGTCAATCGGTGGAACCTGTCTCACGTAAGAATACGTGTAAGGTCGGTCCGGGCCGCTTCATCCCACAATACCGTCGAAACAAGATTGGACTAGTAACGGTAAGCATATTGAACAACATCAACGCCCACAACTACTTTGTGTTCTACTCGTGCAAAGAATCTACGCAATAGACCTAGCTCATGATGCCACTGTTGGGGAACGTAGCAGAAATTCAAAAAATTTCCTACGTAACACCAAGATCTATCTATGGAGAGACCAGCAACGAGTAGAAAGGAGGGGAGTGCATCTACATACCCTTGTAGATCGCTAAGCGGAAGCGTTCAAGTGAACGGGGTTGATGGAGTCGTACTCGTCGTGATTCAGATCACCGATGATCAAGTGCCGAACGGACGGCACCTCCGCGTTCAACACACGTACAGCCCGGTGACGTCTCCCACGCCTTGATCCAGCAAGGAGAGAGGGAGAGGTTGAGGAAGACTCCATCCAACAGCAGCACAACGGCGTGGTGGTGGTGGAGGAGCGTGGCAATCCCGCAGGGCTTCGCCAAGCACCATGGGAGAAGAGGAGGAGAACTTGGGAGAGAGGGAGGGGCTGCACCAAAGGCATAAGGTCTGTTTGGGAGGCCCTCCTACCCCACTATATATAGGGATCCCAAGGGGGGGTGCGCCAGCCCCTAGGAGATCCAATCTCCAAGGGGGCGGCGGCCAGGGGAGGAGTCCTCCCCCCCCCCCCC
>NC_041382.1:576533197-576533457 GCF_002162155.2 Triticum dicoccoides
GCTGGGACTCTTCCTTTAGGGTTTCCCCAGGCGCATGGGCCTCTTGGGGCTAGTGCCCTTGGCCCATGTAGGCCAAGGCGCACCCCCTACAGCCCATGTGGCCCCCCGGGGTAGGTGGCCCCACCCGGTGGACCCCCGGGACCCTTCCGGTGGTCCCGGTACAATACCGATGACCCCGAAACTTGTCCCGATGGCCGAAACAGGACTTCCTATATATAAATCTTTACCTCCGGACCATTCCGGAACTCCTCGTGACGTCC
>NC_041382.1:576534289-576623569 GCF_002162155.2 Triticum dicoccoides
ACTTTCGGAGATACCTGTAGTGCACCTTTATAGTCACCCAGTTACGTTGTGACGTTTGATACACCCAAAGCACTCCTACGGTATCCAGGAGTTACACGATCTCATGGTCAAAGGAAGAGATACTTGACATTGGCAAAGCTCTAGCAAACGAACTACACGATCTTTGTGCTATGCTTAGGATTGGGTCTTGTCCATCACATCATTCTCCTAATGATGTGATCCCGTTATCAACGACATCCAATGTCCATAGCCAGGAAACCATGACTATCTGTTGATCACAACGAGCTAGTCAACTAGAGGCTCACTAGGGACATATTGTGGTCTATGTATTCACACGTGTATTACGATTTCCGGATAATACAGTTATAGCATGAATAAAAGACAATTATCATGAACAAGGAAATATAATAATAATACTTTTATTATTGCCTCTAGGGCATATTTCCAACAAGAATTGCATCTCCGTATCACCCACAGTCTAGTGGTCAAGTAGAGTTGAGCAATAGAGAGCTCAAATTAATTTTGCAAAAGACTGTTAATAGGTCTAGAAAGAATTGGTCTAAGAAACTTGATGATGCATTATGGACTTATAGAAGTGCATACAAAAATCCTATGGGTATGTCTCCGTATAAAATGGTCTACGGAAAAGCATGTCACCTACCTCTCGAATTAGAACATAAGGCATATTGGGCTATTAAAGAGCTTAACTATGATTTTAAACTTGCCAGTGAAAAGAGGTTATTTGATATTAGCTCACTTGATGAATGGAGAACCCAAGCATATGAAAATGCCAAGTTGTTTAAAGAAAAATTTAAAAGATGGCATGACAAAAGGATACAAAAGCGTGAGTTTAATGTAGGTGATTATGTATTGTTACACAACTCTTGTTTAAGATTTTTTGCAGGAAAACTTCTCTCTAAATGGGAAGGCCCCTATGTTATCGAAGAGGTCTATCGTTCCGCTGCCATAAAAATCAACAACTTCGAGGGCACAAATCCGAAGGTGGTAAACGGTCAAAGAATTAAACATTATATCTCAGGTAATCCCATAAATGTTGAAACCAATATTATTGAAACCGTAACCCCAGAGGAATACATAAGGGACACTTTCCGGAATGTTTCAGACTCCGAAAAGGAATAGGTATGTGGTACAGTAAGTAAACCGACTCCAAAACAATTTTAAGGCAATATTTCTCCGTTTTGGAATATTTAGAAAAATAGAAAAATAAGTAGCAGTCCGGGAAGGATACGAGGGCCCCACGAGGGTGGTGGGCGTGCCCTACCCCCTGGGCGCGCCCCCTACCTCGTGAGCACCTCGTGTGCCTTCCGGACTCCGTTTTCTTGCACGTTACGTATTTTGGTCGGTAAAAATTCATTATATAATCTCCCGGAGGTTTTGACTCCCGTATCACGCAAAAATCTCCTGTTTTTTGTTTCGAGCTGTTTTTCTGACAGATCTAGGTTATCATGAAGGTCCCAAGCGCCTCCAAGGACAAGTTCTTCGAGAAGGTCATCAACCCTTACCTCGCTGAGGTGATGCGACACCCTCAAACCATTGAGCTGCGTGATGGGGTGTTGTACATCCGCGATGAAGAGGGACCAAAGGGGACCGGAAGCATAGAGACTAGGCTCGAAGCATTGGAGCAACAAGTTTTCAAGTGCCAGGGGATGGTGGAGCGTGGAAACAACGCTAGCCACACGATGCTCGCAGAGTTCACTAACAATTACAAGCCGGATGCCAAGAACACCGAGGAAGCCATCTTCAAGCTATATGAGAAGATCGAGCACCTCCAAGCCCAAGTCTATGACCTTCAAAACCAAAACTGTGAGTATGAATATAGATTCAAAAGAATGAGTTTGGCTGCAGATTTGAGGATTCCGGAGACTCGATCATCTTTCTATGATGGTGAACCTATGCCTTGGAAGATGGATGACAAGCCCGCATCATCAACAACACCTCCGTCGTCTCCTCCAACAAAGAAGAATTGAGTATCTGGGTATGGGCACTCCCCTTGGCAACTGCCAAGCTTGGGGGAGGTGCCCCGGTATCGTATCACAATCACAACTCCTATCTTTACCGTTTTTATTAGTTCAATCCTATTAGTAGTATCTTGATCTAGTAGAATAAAGTTTATGGCATGATCTAGTTCTGAGTTTTGCTTTATGATCTCTCTATGTAATCGAGTCCGTGAGCTATATAATAAAGATTAGTGTTGAGTCAAGGGCTTGATTATTTTGCCATGATCTTGGGTGAATAAAAGAAAAGAGAAAAGAATAAAAAGAAACAAAAAGTTCATATTGATCTTATTGAGAGTAATGACTTCACATAGAAAGAGTATGATGATTAAAAGTTGTTGGGAGTTGGCAGACATAGCTTTGGTCATTGTTGCAATTAATAGGAAGTAATAAGGAAAGAGAGGTTTTCACATATATAGATATATTATCATTGACATCTTTTATGATTGGGAGCACTCATTAAAATATGACATGCTAAAGAGTTGATGTTGGACAAGGAAGACAATTAATAAGTTATGTATTTCTTGTATCTGAGATAAAGTATGTTGTCATGGATCCTCTAACTTGTTGAGCTTGCCTTTCCCCCTCATGCTAGCCAAATTCTCAGCACCAAGTAGAAATACTACTTGTGCTTCCAAATACCCTTAAACCAGTTTTGCCATGAGAGTCCACCATATCTACCTATGGATTGAGTAAGATCCTTCAAGTAAGTTGGCATCGGTGCAAAGCAATAAAAATTGCTCTAAATATGTATGATTGATTGGTGTGGGAGAAATAAGCTTTATACGATCTTGTGATGTGGAAGTAATAAAAGCGACAGACTGCATAATAAAGGTTCATATCACAAGGGGCAATATAAAGTGACGGTCTTTCGCATTGAGATTTTATATATCCAACCCTAAAAGCGCATGGCAACCTCTGCTTCCCTCTGCGAAGGGCCTATCCTTTATTATTATATTCAACCTTATGCTAGAGTCATGGTGATCTTCACCTTTTCTTTTTCATTTTATCCTTTGGCAAGCTCAGCATGTTGGAAAGAACATGATATATATATATATATATATCTAATTGGATGTAGGGGAGCATGAACCATTATTGTTGACAGTACCCTTGAGGTAAAAGGTTGTGGGGAACAACTATAAGTCCCTATCTTTCTCTGTGTCCGATTAAAACTCCGTAACCACAAGTATCGCGTGAGTGTTAGCAATTATGGAGGGCTAAATGATAGTTGAGTATGTGGACTTGCTTTTTAGCTCTGACATAGACTCTTTCCGATGTTATGATAAATTGCAATTGCTTCAATGACTGAGATTATAGTTTGTCAGAGCCCAATAAGGTTTATGATTTATATTTTTGCATTGTGAATAGATCATCACTTGAACATAAGTAATCATATGACAAAATCTATATATGTTGCTGTTATGAGAATAATCATGATGCCTTCATGTCCGTATTTTATTTTTATCGACGCCTCTACCTCTAAACATGAGGACATATTTATTGTTATCGGCTTTTCGCTTGAGGACAAGCGAGATCTAAGCTTGGGGGAGTTGATACGTCCATTTTGCATCATGCTTTTATATCAATATTTATCGCATTATGGACTGTTATTTCACTCTATATCACAATACTTATGGCTATTCTCTCTTATTTTACAAGGTTTACATAAAGAGGGAGAATGCCGGCAGCTGGAATTCTGGTCTGGAAAAGGAGCGAATATTAGAGACCTATTCTGCGCAACTCCAAAAGTCCTGAAACTCCACGGAATGTCTTAGAAGAAATAAAGAAAAATCCACGCCAAAGATGAAGGCCAGGGGGCCCACACCCTGCTCACGAGGGTGGGGGCGGCCTCCCCCCCTAGGGCGCGCCCCCTACCTCGTGGGCCCCCTGGTGGCTCTCCGACGCTCATCTTCTCCTATATGAGGTCTTTCGATGAGAAAAAAGAAGGAGGAACTTTTCGGGACGAGACTCCGCCGCCACGAGGCGGAACCTTGGCGGATCCAATCTAGTGAAGGAAATATGCCCTAGAGGCAATAATAAAGTTATTATTTATTTCCTTATATCATGATAAATGTTTATTATTCATGCTAGAATTGTATTAACCGGAAACGTAATACTTGTGTGAATACATAGACAAACAAAGTGTCACTAGTATGCCTCTACTTGACTAGCTCATTAATCAAAGATGGTTATGTTTCCTAACCACAGACATGAGTTGTCATTTGATTAACGGGATCACATCATTAGGAGAATGATGTGATTGACATGACCCATTCCATTAGCTTAGCACCCGATCGTTTAGTATGTTGCTATTGCTTTATTCATGACATATACATGTTCCTATGACTATGAGATTATGCAACTCCCGTTTACCGGAGGAACACTTTGTGTGCTACCAAACGTCACAACGTAACTGGGTGATTATAAAGGTGCTCTACAGGTGTCTCCAAAGGTACATGTTGGGTTGGCGTATTTCGAGATTAGGATTTGTCGCTCCGATTGTCGGAGAGGTATCTCTGGGCCCTCTCGGTAATGCACATCACTTAAGCCTTGCAAGCAATGTAACTAATAAGTTAGTTGCAAGATGATGTATTACGGAACGAGTGAAGAGACTTGTCGGTAACGAGATTGAACTAGGTATTGAGATACCGACGATCGAATCTCGGGCAAGTAACATACCGATGACAAAGGGAACAACGTATGTTGTTATGCGGTCTGACCGATAAAGATCTTCGTAGATATGTAGGAGCCAATATGAGCATCCAGCTTCCGCTATTGGTTATTGACCGGAGACGTGTCTCGGTCATGTCTACATTGTTCTCGAACCCGTAGGGTCCGTACGCTTAACGTTACGATGACAGTTTCATTATGAGTTTATATATTTTGATGTACCGAAGGTTGTTCGGAGTCCCGGATGTGATCACGGACTTGACGAGGAGTCTCTAAATGGTCGAGACATAAAGATCGATATATTGGACGACTATATTTGGACACCGGAAAGGTTCCGGGTGAGACTGGAACAATACCGGATCACCGGGAGGTTATCGGAACCCCCCGGGAGGTATATGGGCCTTATTGGGCCTTAGTGGAAAGGAGGGGAAAGGAGCAAGGGAGGGGGCGCCCCCCCAAGCCCAATCCGAATTGGGAAGGGGGTCGGCCCCCCTTTCCTTCCTCCCTCCTTCCTCTTCCTTCCCTCTCCTACTCCTAATAGGAAAAGGGGGAGTCCTACTCCCAGTGGGAGTTGGACTCCCCCCCTTGGGCGGCCCCCTCCTCCACTCCTTTATATACGAGGGCAGGGGGCACCCCAGAGACACAACAATTGATCATTGATCTCTTAGCCGTGTGTGGTGCCCCCCTCCACCATAATCCTCGACAATATTGTAGCGGTGCTTAGGCGAAGCCCTGCGACGGTAGAACATCAAGATAGTCACCACGCCGTCGTGCTGACGGAACTCATCCCCGACACTTTGCTGGATCGGAGTCCGGGGATCGTCATTGAGCTGAACGTGTGCAAAAACTCGGAGGTGCCGTAGTTTCGGTGCTTGATCGGTCGGGCCGTGAAGACGGACGACTACATCAACCGCGTTGTTATAAAGCTTCCGCTTCCGGTCTACGAGGGTACGTAGACAACACTCTCCCCTCTCGTTGCTGTGCATCACCATGATCTTGCATGTGCGTAGGAATTTTTTTGAAATTACTACGTTCCCCAACAGTGGCATCAGAGCCTAGATTTTATGTGTTGATGTTATATGCACGAGTAGAACACAAGTGAGTTGTGGGCGATATAAGTCATACTGCTTACCAGCATGTCATACTTTGGTTCGGCGGTATTGTTGGATGAAGCGGCCTGGACCGACATTACGCGTACACTTACGCGAGACTGGTTCTACCGACGTGCTTTGCACACAGGTGGCTGGCGGGTGTCAGTTTCTCCAACTTTAGTTGAACCGAGTGTGGCTACGCCCGGTCCTTGCAAAGGTTAAAACAACATCAACTTGACAAACTATCGTTGTGGTTTTTGATGCGTAGGTAAGATTGGTTCTTGCTAAGCCCGTAGCAGCCACATAAAACTTGCAACAAACAAAGTAGAGGACGTCTAACTTGTTTTTGCAGGGCATGTTGTGATGTGATATGGTCAAGGCATGATGCTAAATTTTATTGTATGAGATGATCATGTTTTGCAACCAAGTTATCGGCAACTGGCAGGAGCCATATGGTTGTCGCTTTATTGTATGCAATGCAATCACCCTGTAATGCTTTACTTTATCACTAAGCGGTAGCGATAGTCGTAGAAGCATAAGATTAGCAAGACGAAAACGATGCTACGATGGAGATCAAGGTGTCGCGCCGGTGACGATGGTGATCATGACGATGCTTCGGAGATGGAGATCACAAGCACAAGATGATGATGGCCATATCATATCACTTATATTGATTGCATGTGATGTTTATCTTTTATGCATCTTATCTTGCTTTGATTGATGGTAGCATTATAAGATGATCTCTCACTAAAATTCAAGATAAAAGTGTTCTCCCTGAGTATGCACCGTTGCCAAAGTTCGTCGTGCCCAGACACCACGTGATGATCGGGTGTGATAAGCTCTACGTCCATCTACAACGGGTGCAAGCCAGTTTTGCACACGCAGAATACTCAGGTTAAACTTGACGAGCCTAGCATATGCATATATGGACTCAGGACACTGAGACCGAAAGGTCGAGCGTGAATCATATAGTAGATATGATCAACATAGTGATGTTCACCATTGAAAACTACTCCATTTCACGTGATGATCGGTTATGGTTTAGTTGATTTGGATCACGTGATCACTTAGAAGATTAGAGGGATGTCTTTCTAAGTGGGAGTTCTTAAGTAATATGATTAATTGAACTTAAATTTATCATGAACTTAGTACCTGATAGTATCTTGCTTGTTTATGTTTGATTGTAGATAGATGGCCCGTGCTGTTGTTCCATTGAATTTTAATGTGTTCCTTGAGAAAGCAAAGTTGAAAGATGATGGTAGCAATTATACGGATTGGGTCCGTAACTTGAGGATTATCCTCATTGTTGCACAGAAGAATTACATCCTGGAAGCACCGTTGGGTGCTAGGCCTGCTGCTGATGCAACTGACGACGTTAAGAACGTCTGGCAGAGCAAAGCTAATGACTACTCGATAGTTCAATGTGCCATGCTTTACGGCTTAGAACTGGGTCTTCAACGACGTTTTGAACGTCATGGAGCATATGAGATGTTCCAGGAGTTGAAGCTAATATTTCAAGCAAATGCCCGGATTGAGAGATATGAAGTCTCCAATAAGTTCTATAGCTGAAGATGGAGGAGAACAGTTCTGTCAGTGAGCATATACTCAAAATGTCTGGGTATAATAATCACTTGATTCAACTGGGAGTTAATCTTCCGGATGATTGCGTCATTGACAGAATTCTCCAATCACTTCCACCTAGCTACAAGAGCTTCATGATGAACTATAATATGCAAGGGATGGATAAGACAATTCCCGAGCTCTTCGCAATGCTAAGAGCCGCGGAGGTAGAAATCAAGAAGGAGCATCAAGTGTTGATGGTCAACAAGACCACTAGTTTCAACAAAAGGGTAAGGGGAAGAAGAAGGGGAACTTCAAGAAGAACAACAAGCAAGTTGCTGCTCAGGAGAAGAAACCCAAGTCTGGACCTAAGCCTGAAACTGAGTGCTTCTACTGCAAGCAGACTGGTCACTGGAAGCGGAACTGCCCCAAGTATTTGGCGGATAAGAAGGATGGCAAGGTGAACAAAGGTATATGTGATATACATGTTATTGATGTGTACCTTACTAGAGCTCGCAGTAGCACCTGTGTATTTGATACTGGTTCTGTTGCTAATATTTGCAACTCGAAACAGGGACTACGAATTAAGCAAACACTGGCGAAGGACGAGGTGACGATGCGCGTGGGAAATGGTTCCAAAGTCGATGTGATCGCGGTCGGCACGCTACCTCTACATCTACCATCGGGATTAGTATTAGACCTAAATAATTGTTATTTGGTGCCAACGTTAAGCATGAACATTATATCTGGATCTTGTTTGATGCGAGGCGGTTATTCATTTAAATCGGAGAATAATGGTTGTTCTATTTATATGAGTAATATCTTTTATGGTCATGCACCCTTGAAGAATGGTCTATTTTTGATGAATCTTGATAGTAGTGATACACATATTCATAATGTTGAAGCCAAAATATGCAGAGTTGATAATGATAGTGCAACTTATTTGTGGCACTACCGTTTAGGTCATATCGGTGTAAAGCGCATGAAGAAACTCCATACTGATGGACTTTTGGAACCACTTTATTATGAATCACTTGATACTTGCGAACCGTGCCTCATGGGCAAGATGACTAAAACGCCGTTCTCCGGTACTATGGAGAGAGCAGCAGATTTGTTGGAAATCATACATACAGATGTATGTGGTCCAATGAATGTTGAAGCTCGTGGCGGATATCGTTATTTTCTCACCTTCACAAATGATTTAAGCAGATATGGGTATATCTACTTAATGAAACATAAGTCTGAAACATTTGAAAAGTTCAAAGAATTTCAGAGTGAAGTTGAAAATCATCGTAACAAGAAAATAAAGTTTCTACGATCTGATTGTGGAGGAGAATATTTGAGTTATGAGTTTGGTTTACATTTGAAACAATGCGGAATAGTTTCACAACTCACGCCACCCGGAACACCACAGCGTAATGGTGTGTCCGAACGTCGTAATCGTACTTTACTTGATATGGTGCGATCTATGATGTCTCTTACAGATTTACCGCTATCGTTTTGGGGTTATGCTTTAGAGACGGTCGCATTCAAGTTAAATAGGGCACAATCAAAATCCGTTGAGACGACGCCTTATGAACTATGGTTTGGCAAGAAACCAAAGTTGTCATTTCTGAAAGTTTGGGGCTGCGATGCTTATGTGAAAAAGCTTCAACCTGATAAGCTCGAACCCAAATCAGAGAAATGTGTCTTCATAGGATACCCGAAGGAGACTGTTGGGTACACCTTCTATCGCAGATCCGAAGGCAAGACATTTTTTGCTAAGAATGGATCCTTTCTAGAGAAGGAGTTTCTCTCGAAAGAAGTGAGTGGGAGGAAAGTAGAAATTGATGAGGTAACTGTACCTGCTCCCTTATTGGAAAGTAGTACATCACAGAAACCGGTTTCTGTGACACCTACACCAATTAGTGAGGAAGCTAATGATGATGATCATGAAACTTCAGAACAAGTTACTACTGAACCTTGTAGATCAACCAGAGTAAGATCCGCACCAGAGTGGTACGGTAATCCTGTTCTGGAAGTCATGCTACTAGATCATGATGAACCTACGAACTATGAAGAAGCAATGGTGAGCCCAGATTCCGCAAAATGGCTTGAAGCCATGAAATCTGAGATGGGATCCATGTATGAGAACAAAGTGTGGACTTTGGTTGACTTGCCCAATGATCGGCAAGCAACTGAAAATAAATGGATCTTCAAGAAGAAGACTGACGCTGACGGTAATGTTACTGTCTACAAAGCTCGACTTGTCGCAAAAGGTTTTCAACGAATTCAAGGGATTGACTACGATGAGACCTTCTCACCCATAGCGATGCTTAAGTCTGTCCGAATCATGTTAGAAATTGCCGCATTTTATGATTATGAAATTTGGCAGATGGATGTCAAAGCTGCATTCCTGAATGGATTTCTAGAAGAAGAGTTGTATATGATGCAGCCGGAAGGTTTTGTCGATCCAAAGGGAGCTAACAAAGTGTGCAAGCTCTAGCGATCCATTTATGGACTGGTGCAAGCATCTCGGAGTTGGAATAAACGCTTTGATAGTGTGATCAAAGCATTTGGTTTTGTACAGACTTTTGGAGAAGCCTGTATTTACAAGAAAGTGAGTGGGAGCTCTGTAGCATTTCTGATATTATATGTGGATGACATATTGCTAATCGAAAATGATATAGAATTTCTGGATAGCATAAAGGGATACTTGAATAAGAGTTTTTCAATGAAAGACCTCGGTGAAGCTGCTTACATATTGGGCATTAAGATCTATAGAGATAGATCAAGACGCTTAATTGGACTTTCACAAAGCACATACCTTGACAAAGTTTTGAAGAAGTTCAAAATGGAACAAGCAAAGAAAGGATTTTTGCCTGTGTTACAAGATGTGAAGTTGAGTAAGACTCAATGCCCGACCATTGCAGAAGATAGAGAGAAAATGAAAGATGTTCCCTATGCTTCAGCCATAGGCTCTATCATGTATGCAATGCTATGTACCAGACCTGATGTGTGCCTTGCTATAAGTCTAGCAGGGAGGTACCAAAGTAATCCAGGAGTGGATCACTGGACAGCAATCAAGAACATCCTGAAATACCTGAAAAGGACTAAGGATATGTTTCTCGTATATGGAGGTGACAAAGAGCTCATCGTAAATGGTTACATTGATGCAAGCTTTGACACTGATCCGGACGATTCTAAATCGCAAATCGGATACGTATTTACATTAAACGGTGGAGTTGTCAGTTGGTGCAGTTCTAAACAAAGCATCATGGTGGGATCTACATGCGAAGCGGAGTACATAGCTCCTTCGCAAGTAGCAAATGAAGGAGTCTGGATGAAGGAGTTCATATCCGATCTAGGTGTCATACCTAGTGCATCGGGTCCAATGAAAATCTTTTGTGACAATACTGGTGCAATTGCCTTGGCAAAGGAATCCATATTTCACAAGAGAACCAAGCACATCAAGAGACGCTTCAATTCCATCCGGGATCTAGTCCAGGTGGGAGACATAGAGATTTGCAAGATACATACGGATCTGAATGTAGCAGACCCATTGACTAAGCCTCTTCCACGAGCAAAACATGATCAGCACCAAGGCTCCATGGGTGTTAGAATCATTACTGTGTAATCTAGATTATTGACTGTAGTGCAAGTGGGAGACTGAAGGAAATATGCCCTAGAGGCAATAATGAAGTTATTATTTATTTCCTTATATCATGATAAATGTTTATTATTCATGCTAGAATTGTATTAACCGGAAACGTAATACTTGTGTGAATACATAGGCAAACAAAGTGTCACTAGTATGCCTCTACTTGACTAGCTCGTTAATCAAAGATGGTTATGTTTCCTAACCACAGACATGAGTTGTCATTTGATTAACGGGATCACATCATTAGGAGAATGATGTGATTGACATGACCCATTCCATTAGCTTAGCACCCGATCGTTTAGTATGTTGCTATTGCTTTCTTCATGACATATACATGTTCCTATGACTATGAGATTATACAACTCCCATTTACCGGAGGAACACTTTGTGTGCTACCAAATGTCACAACGTAACTGGGTGATTATAAAGGTGCTCTATAGGTGTCTCCAAAGGTACATGTTGGGTTGGCGTATTTCGAGATTAGGATTTGTCGCTCCGATTATCGGAGAGGTATCTCTGGGCCCTCTCGGTAATGCACATCACTTAAGCCTTGCAAGCAATGCAACTAATAAGTTAGTTGCAAGATGATGTATAAGGGAACGAGTAAAGAGACTTGCCGGTAATGAGATTGAACTAGGTATTGAGATACCGACGATCGAATCTCGGGCAAGTAACATACCGATGACAAAGGGAACAACGTATGTTGTTATGCGGTCTGACCGATAAAGATCTTCGTAGAATATGTAGGAGCCAATATGAGCATCCAGGTTCCGCTATTGGTTATTGACCGGAGACGTGTCTCGGTCATGTCTACATTGTTCTCGAACCCGTAGGGTCCGCACGCTTAACATTACAATGACAGTTTCATTATGAGTTTATATATTTTGATGTACCGAAGGTTGTTCGGAGTCCCGGATGTGATCATGGACTTGACGAGGAGTCTCGAAATGGTCGAGACATAAAGATTGATATATTGGACGACTATATTTGGACACCGGAAAGGTTCCAGGTGAGATTGGGACAATACCGGATCACCGGGAGGTTATCGGAACCCCCCGGGAGGTATATGGGCCTTATTGGGCCTTAGTGGAAAGGAGGGGAAAGGAGCAAGGGAGGGGGCGCCCCCCAAGCCCAATCCGAATTGGGAGGGGGGCCGGCCCCCCCTTTCCTTCCTCCCTCCTTCCTCTTCCTTCCCTCTCCTACTCCTAATAGGAAAATGGGGAGTCCTACTCCCGGTGGGAGTTGGACTCCCCCCCTTGGGCGTGCCACCCTCCTTGGCCAGCCCCCTCCTCCACTCCTTTATATGCGGGGGCAGGGGGCACCCCAGAGACACAACAATTGATCATTGATCTCTTAGCCGTGTGCGGTGCCCTCCTCCACCATAATCCTTGATAATATTGTAGCGGTGCTTAGGCAAAGCCCTGCGACGGTAGAACATCAAGATAGTCACCACGCCGTCGTGCTGACGGAACTCATCCCCGACACTTTGCTGGATCGGAGTCCGGGGATCGTCATCGAGCTGAACGTGTGCAAAAACTCGGAGGTGCCGTAGTTTCGGTGCTTGATCGGTCGGGCCGTGAAGACGTACGACTACATCAACCGCGTTGTTATAACACTTCCGCTTCCGGTCTACGAGGGTACGTAGACAACACTCTCCCCTCTCGTTGCTGTGCATCACCATGATTTTGCGTGTGCGTAGGAATTTTTTTGAAATTACTACGTTCCCCAACATCTAGAGCTCGGCAGAGCTGTTCTGCCGGGGAAACTTCCCTCCCGGAGGGGGAAATCATCACTATCGTCATCACCAACGCTCGTCTCATCGGGAGAGGGCAATCTCCATCAACATCTTCACCAGCACCATCTCATCTCCAAACCCTAGTTCATCTCTTGTATCCAATTCTTGTCTCAAAGTCCGAGATTGGTGCTAGTAGGTTGCTGGTAGTGTTGATTACTCCTTGTAGTTGATGCTAGTTGGTTTAATTGGTGGAAGATCATATGTTCAGATCCTATATGCATATTATTACCCCTCTGATTATGAACATGAATATGCTTTGTGAGTAATTACGTTCGTTCCCGAGGACAAGGGAGAAGTCTTGCTATGAGTAGTCATGTGAATTTGGTATTCGTTTGACATTTTGATAAGATGTATGTTGTCTAGCCTCTAGTGGTGTTATGTGAACGTCAACTACATAACACTTCACCATTATTTGGGCCTAGAGGAAGGCATTGGGAAGTAATAAGTAGATGATGGGTTGCTAGAGTGATAGAAGCTTAAACCCTAGTTTATGCGTTGCTTCGTAAGGGGCTGATTTGGGTCCATATGTTTCATACTATGGTTAGGTTTATCTTAATACTTTTGTTGTAGTTGCAGATGCTTGCAATAGAGGTTAATCATAAGTGGGATGCTTGTTCAAGTAAGAACAGCACCCAAGCACCGGTCCACCCACATATCAAATTATCAAAGTATCGAACGCGAATCATATGAACGTGATGAAAACTAGCTTGACGATATTCCCATGTGTCCTCGGGAGTGCTTTTCCTATTATAAGAGTATGTTCCGGCTTGTCCTTTGCTACAAAAGGATTGGGCCACCTTGCTGCACTTTATTTACTTTTATTACTTGTTGCTCGTTACAATCTATCTTATCACAACACTATCTGTTACCACTTATTTCAGTACTTGCAGAGAATACCTTGCTGAAAACCGCTTATCATTTCCTTCTGCTCCTCGTTGGGTTCGATACTCTTACTTATCGAAAGGACTACGATAGATCCCCTATACTTGTGGGTCATCAGAGCCCATGTTTATTTGCAAAAGAACTATTCTAAATCCTGATTGATGCACATTGGAAGAATATCATTCGTGTACTGCGAGCTGAGGAACAATTGGATATGCCACTTTTGCGATGAGATATTTAAATATGTGTAGTGTGTAAAATAAAATAATTCTCTACATCTCCTTTCTCCCGGTTCACATTCATTTACTACAATGCATTTCTTTCGTCATTTTTATCATGTCGCGTGCTTCCTTGAGTGGCGAGATGAAATTTACAATATCGTCGAGACATGTAGAAGTGCATGCTCTAGCCAATGCAAACAAAAGACTGATCTGATGAAAGAAACTAGCCAGCACATTATACGTCAACACTCCCCTCACGTGTGGCTCCCTCAGGCCTAAACTTGGACCGAAAGTGGGCTGCAATTTAATTGTGCCAGCTGGGTAGAAGTGCATGCTCTAGCCAATGCAACCAAAAGACCGATCTGATAGAAGAGACTAAGCAGCACATTATACGTCAACAAAACGTATGTTTGTTTTGAGGCTGATTAGGATTTATTTTCACCCTACACCTTTTTGTTAGGTTGATTAAGGTCAATTTCCGCGGTACGATGTTGTGGCATGCATTGGAGTGAACTGTGCTTAGTGTTGCACCTTTTACTAGGGAAGTCCATCATGGTTCTCTTTATTGATATCAAATAACAATTACACTTTTTATGAGATTTTACATTAAAGAAAACTAGGGGTTCATCAACCCAATTATAATGATTTTTTAGATAAATATAAAGTATACAACTAACTCCTGTATCATATCATTCGTTTCTTTTCGTTAGATGCTTCAATTTGATCCTCGAAACATAAGCCTGCATGGGAATCACAGTGGTCGATAAAAAAGTGAGATGCAGAAAGAGAAATTTTTATGCTTTGTTGTAACGTGCTTGAGGCATTTTTTGCCTTTTGTCCGTAGCAACGCACGGGCATTGTCATAGTGAGTGTAAAAATACACTCGTCATCAGGCATGGTGTATGTTTGCTACTGGTGAGACGAGGCACAGTCGAGCTGGGCATAGAGGAAGTGATGACATGCACCCAAGGTGTTGAACATAATGCACGAGGGAGAACAGGGGAGAGGGGTCATCTCTAATGTGTGGCATTATTTGCCAACTCAGTCTAAGCCTCTAAGGGGTGGGCCCACTGGTTGGAGCTAGGCGCCGTCAATGCTTTATACAAATTTATACTACATTTCATATTAATTATGTGTTGTTTCTGTTCTATATTTTTAATTCCCTGCGATGTAAACAGGCATTCACATGAAATTTCATATGAATCAGACCATTCTTCTTATTTTTTTTCCTTAGGGAATCCATTTCCCATACGAGCAGGGGAGAGAACAGGGTAACGGGCCTCAACTTGTACAAACAGGACTAATTCAGGCCGACATTGTATGAGCACACTGGCCCAATTCATCCAAGGCCGAAAGAGACGACGGGCTTGTTAACAGAAGCCCGGCTAGCTAGTAGGAAATTCCTGGCAAATGGGTCCTCGCCCCTCGGTGGCATCCGTCACTGGCTAGTCCGCCACAGGCCAGAGGGACTGCACGAGCTCGGCGTAGCAGGCGAAGACGACGGCCAGGGCCAGCCCGAGCAGCGCCGCGCCGACGGCCACCGGCGCGCTCCCGGCCACCCATAGCGACATGCTCACCAGGAGCGCCATGGCGAAGGACCACAGCAGCACCTGCGCGGCCGCCGCCCGCGCCCACGCGAGCCGCTGCCGGGCGCCGTCCTCCGGGAGCGCGCACAGCGCCAGCAGGGACGTGAGCACGCAGAAGCTGAGCAGCTGCGACGCGAACACCGTGAGCAGGAGGTACTCCTCGCGCGCCTTCAGCTGCGCGGCGAACAGCGCGCCGGCGACGAGGACGACCAGCGAGAGCGTCCGCGTCGCCGTGGGCGAGGCGCAGGAGCACGACCTGCAGTTGCCGCAGCCGGCGCCGGACGGCGGCGGGATCTCGTCCGCCTCCGCCGCGGCTAGCAGCGGCTGCTGCTTCTCCATGTCGGGATCCGGCTCGTCGGTGGCTCCCATCACGCATGCACAATGGTACGCGAGTTGTCTGTGTCTCCACAATCCGAGCAGGCGGAACCGCGGAGGCGGGGTATATAAGCGGAGACGCCGCTTGCTGATAAGCTCGGGCGCGGGAGAACCAAGATATACGTGTGTGTAAAAGGCCAAGCTTGAATGGCTAGCGGGATTTACAAGATTGGAAGGACCTGCGTACGTCTGAGTATCTTAGGCAGCTCGAGAAAGTACAAAACAAAAACCCTCCTCGTACAATCTTTTTTTCTTTAACTGTGGATCCAAATCCAACAGCCTATGCATGTTCTTCCCTCTCAGGGAGCAAGGGCAGTCCCGGTGATCATTGCTCACACTCTGCAAGCTGATGCTTGAGGCTCTTTCGTTTTGTAACAGAATAAGAGGAAACGAGATAGACAGAAAGAAAGAGCTGCAACGTTTTGCACGCCGCGCCTGTTGGAACCGCTCTCTCACACGGATGGATGGAGGTAGAAGAAATTTTACCCGATTTCGCAGCCCCGTTACTATTCCCAAAGTACTAACTGAATTTGCAAACACAGTCGTGACCGTGCTTTGTAGTCCTACAGCAGAGTAGCGCCCACGCACACATGACCCGGCCATGGCCACTAATCCATGCATGCATAACTAATCCACCCATGCATTAAAAAACTTACTTGACCGGCCCACGCAAGTAGGTAGCTTATCCATCCATTGCATGCACGAACTAATCAACAATGTATGCACTGACTACTACCACTACGTCACACACGCACGCACACCTATGCCACGTCCCCGTTGCGTCCTGCCTGTCCCGCGCGCCACCGACACGCCCGACGAACCTGACGAGCCCGGCGGCATAAGTGTGTCCCGCCCATTCCGCGCGCACCCGACAAGTCTAACCACACATGCCGTGACTTATTCCAACACACACCCTCTAAGCCACGGCTTAGAAAAGTCCGTCGTAGTCAAGTTGGCATCGGCCAAGAGAGCTTGCTCCGTCGCCGGTCCTTTCCGCAGCTGCGGGCACTCGCGCCGGAAGTGCCCGTGCTCCCCGCACTTGTAGCAGCGCCTGCGCCTGTTGCCGCCGCTCCCCGACGCCACGCTGCGCCCGTCGTCGTCGTCCCGAGCACTGCCGTGTCGACGCTCCCGCGCTGCCCACTGCGTCGCCGTCATGAGCAGCTGCTCACCCCCGCGCTCGCCGCCGTCTTGTCCACGGCGCCGAACCCGCTCGTCGAACGCACGCAGCCGCCCAAGCGCTTCGTCGAACGCCATCGTTGTCACGTCGTGAAACTGCTCGATGCCGGCGACGACGGGGAAGAGGCGATCCGGCACCATATCCAGCAATTTCTTGACAAGTGCCGCGTCGCCCAGCGTTTCCCTGAGGTTGGCATACCTCGCCGCCATCGCCGCGAGCCTCCCGCCGTACACGTCGAGCTCCTCGCCGTCCGCCATCTTCATCCGGTCGAATTTGCCGTGCAGCGTCCCCAGCCTCGTCGCGCGGACCCGATCGACGCCAATGAACCTCACCTTCAGGGAGTCCCATACCTCCCTGGCGGTGAGCTTCATCGACACCTGCAGCAGCACATCCTCCGGCAACGCCCCGAGAAGCAACGCGCGCGCCATCTTGTCCTTCCGCGCGTTCACCGCCGCATCGTCCGGTGCCACCGCCTCCCATACGGTGTGGACGTCGAGGATCGCCTGCGCCTTGATGGCCCAGACCGTGTAGTTGTCCGCGGTCAGCATCGGCAACGCCCTCGTCGCCGATCCACCCGCGCCGCCGCCATGTGGGACGAGCGCCATGGTCGTCGGTGATCGCCCGAACCGAAGCTCTGTATACCAATTGTTGGAACCGCTTTCACACACGGATGGATGAAAATAGAAGGAGGAGCACACAGTACACTGGAGTTTCACCCGGTTTCGCAGCTCCGTTACTATTCGCAGAGTACTAACTGAATTTACAAACACAGTCGTGACCGTGCTTTGTAGTCCTACAGCAGAGTAGCGCCCACGCACACATGACCCGGCCATGGCCACTAATCCATGCATACATAACTAATCCACCCATGCACTAAAAAACTTACTTGACCGGCCCACGCAAGTAGGTAGCTTATCCATCCGTTGCATGCACGGACTAATCAACAATCTATGGACTGACTACTACCACTACGTCACACACGCACGCACACCTACGCCACGTCCCTACTGCATCCCGCGCGTCACCGACACGCCCGACGAACCCGACGAGCCCGACGACACAAGTATGTCCCGCCCGTCCCGCACGCACCTGACGAGTCTGACCATACATGTCGTGGCTTATTCCAACACACACACCCTAAGCCATGGCTTAGAGGAGTTCGTCGTCGTCGACGTTGGCATCGGCCAAGAGAGCCTGCTCCGCCGCCGGTCCTTTCCGCAGCTGCGGGCACTCGCGCCAGAAGTGCCCGTGCTTCCCGCACTTGTAGCAGCGCCTGCGCCTGTTGCCGCCGCTCCCCGACGCCATGATGCGCCCGTCGTCGTCGTCCCGAGCACCGCCGTGTCGATGCTCCCGCGCTGCCCACTGCGCCGCCGTCATGAGCAGCTGCTCACCCCCGCGCTCGCCGCCGTCTTGTCCACGGCGCCGAACCCGCTCGTCGAACGCACGCAGCCACCCGAGCGCTTCGTCGAACGCCATCGTCGTCACGTCATGGAACTGCTCTATACCGACAACAACGGGGAAGAGGCGATCCGGCACCGTATCCAGCAACTTCTTGACAAGTGTTGCGTCGCCCAGCGTCTCCCCGAGGTTGGCATACCTCGCCGCCATCGCCGCGAGCCTCCCGCCGTACATGTCGAGCTCCTCGCCGTCCGCCATCTTCATCCGGTCGAATTCGCCGTGCAGCGTCCCCAGCCTCGCCGCGCGGACCCGATCGGCGCCAACGAACCTCACCTTCAGGGAGTCCCATACCTCCCTGGCGGTGAGCTTCATTGACACCTGCAGCAGCACATCCTCCATCAACGCCCCGAGAAGCAACGCGCACGCCATCTTGTCCTTCCGCGCGTTCACCGCCGCGTCGCCCGGCGCCACCGCCTCCCATACGATGTGGACGTCGAGGATCGCCTGCGCCTTGATGGTCCAGACCGTGTAGTTGTCCGCGGTCAGCATCGGCATCGCCATCGTCGCCGATCCGCCCGCACCGCCGCCGTGTGGGACAAGCGCCATGGTCGCCGGTGATCGCCCGAACCGAAGCTCTGTATACCAATTATTGGAGGGTTAATTATCCTTTTGCCCTCAGTGGTGTCCATCTGCTCAGTTTTGCCCTCAGATGCGAATTGTGCTCAGTTTTGCCCCTAGTCCGTGCGCACCGACTCGTTCCGTGAACTCTGTCGTCTCCGTCAGGTCAACCTTTTGACTCGGCCCTTACAGGTGGGACCAGGCGGTAGAAACGGCCAATTTTATTCAGACCGTTGCACGCGTGGCTTGTGGGACCCAACAAAGAGCCGTTGAGCAGAGAGCCGTTGGCGGGTGTGCTATATAAGCGGGCGACAGCGGTGGTGACCACGGCGACAGAGAGCACGGCGGTGACCACGGCGAGAGAGAGAGAGCACGGCGACGGGAAGCTAGCTGTGGAGGGCGCGGCGGTGGGAAGCTGGCAGTGGAGGGCGCGGCGGCGTTGAGATCCCCTTCGGCTCCGAGCTCCATGTCTTCCTCAAGCTCCCGCGCCACCTCGCGGATGCAGAGCCGGGCGCGTGTGGACATGCCTGTCTTCGTCTGTCCGCGGTGCCGGGCGGGCGTTGATCGAAGGGTTTCTCAGACACCGAGGAACCAGAATCGTCCGTTCTACGTGTGCAGCGAGAATGGGGTAAGAATCGGAGCAATTGCACCATTTTCGTCGTCGGGATGTTTGAGCAATGGGTTGATCTGTTTAGTGTTCATGCAGGTGACATGCTTCTTTCTTTGGGTCGATGCTCTGGCCAAGACTCTGATGAATGAACTGCAAGAAGAGCATGAAGAATGGTTGCGCATGTTGCCACGAACGGCAGTGGCCACACCACGAGCTCCGGAAGAAGAGATGGATGGCGAAGCACGCACTGACAGAGAGCTAGCTATTGAGCTTAGGATGTTGAAGACGAAGGTTAGGAAGCTTGAAGATCAAGCACTACCAATACCCATTTGCAAATACTTTTGGGCATTTGTAGGTATGGTAATCGCACTGGTTGTAATGTTGAAAATGTATGGAAAGGCATGAATTATGAAGGAATTTGTAATCTTGAAATTGTTTGAGAAATTCACCTAGTTTAAATGTTGGTTAAAGTTGTTTAAATGTTGAAACAAAAAGAGAAGAAGTGACCAACATTTAAATATGTTGGAAAAAAAGAGAAGAAATTAGGAATTCAGAAACTTTTGATCAATGAAATGCAGCTCTCTGCTCTGCCTTTCTGTCCAAAAAAAGGTTGCTCTTGGGCCAAATTCAGAGCGTAGAGCCAAGTGCAGGCTAGACTAATGGGCCAACTGCATCGAATTAGGCCCATTCAGGGGTTTTCTTGCGTATTTTTCTGTTTTCTATTCTGATTTAATTTAGGCAGTAAATCATAATGCTGAAACTTTTTGTGGAAGCTAATTGAATTATTCCGGAGCCAAACAATTAATGTTAGAATTTTTTTGGAGTTGTTAATTAATCCAATTCAAATACACCGTGATTTAAATGAAAGACCAAAATGTCATGAAAAATGTGCCTCAGCTCTGGTAGAGGTTTACGCCAGGTGCCAAAATAAATGAACATTTTTTAAGGGCATTACATTGAGAAAAACATAATATGTCTAAAAAATGAAGGGTGGAAAATGCACAAAAAATTAGTGCGCCTGGGGACTCGAACCCAGGACCGCGTGGGTTTGTGGTGTTTAGGGCTACGCTGGTAACCGCTAGGACAGATGGCAAGACTTTGACATGGGTAGGGAAAGAAGGTATACATAGTGAGACTGTGAATTTTTTTTTAAAAAAAATAGTGAGACCGTGAATGTTGCACACGCGTGAGAGTGGTTTTCCTTTGTTTTGCACTTAAATTTTGGAGGGTTGGAAGGTTGAAAATGTATGTTGCACTACCACATGATTTTGGTCAGAGTGGCACTTGGTTTAGGGTTAGAGTGGCACTTGGTTTAGGATTTAAAGGGAATAAATTTGCATGTTAGTTCATGACTTTTTGTTTGAATGAAATAGAGGGCTTCTCACCCCCTCCGAAAACCACAAGTTCTCGAACTTCATGACTTGTTTAGGGAAGAAATGATAAGTTTGGGCACGGACATTTTTTTAACACACATAATAAGATGGAACACACCGTACCATTACAATAACTTAGATAAGTTCACGGACAGTTCACGGACACATGATGAAACATGACACGACACGACACGACATAGAAAAGCAACAAAATAAAAAACCAAACATGACGAGCTTGACTCCGGGCTTGAACATCTTCATCTTGACCTCCTTCTTCCACCTTGGCCGCGCGCGCCCCTTCAACACCGTCTTCATCTTCACACCTCCTCCTCCTCGTCGTAGGGAAGGGAGTGCATCTGGCCTGGAGCGGGGAAGATGCGCTCGTAGTTGGTGTAGATGTTGTAGACGGTGAAGAAGATGGCCTCGCAGCCGCACCAAAAGACTTGGCCGAGGAGCTCGCGCGCGTCAAATGGGTTGGTGAAGGTGACCGTGAGCAGTAGGAGGATGCCGCCGCGGTCACGAACCTCGTTGAGGGTGAACATCCTCGGCGAGCCCCGTGGGAGGTGGGCATAGCCGGCTCTGAGGAAGGCGCGGGTGAGTTCGACGGAACCCCTCCACCTTGAAATAGCCCACACACGGAGCTCCCTCTCCACGAGCACGCCCGGTGGGTAGCGCAGCTCCGGCACCACAGGCGGACGGCTGAAGGTCGGCCCGTTGAACTGCATCTTCTTCACTTGGTCTCGCTTGGGGAGGGCTCGGTCGCTTGGGTGTTTGAAGTTGGAGAGGATCGGATCTGGCTTGTGGGTGGGAGAGGAAGAGAGGCACCCCATTTATAGGCCTGTGGGTGGGAGAGGAAGAGAGAAAGGATGAGAATGGTGCGTGTGTGAATCCGGACGCGTGTGTGTATCCGTTACGTTTTGCACACTTAAATTTTTGCACGAAAACGATGCATCTTTGACCGGGCAGTGCATGTGAACCGCTGCCCTGAACCACTGCCCTGAACCACCTAGCTCGCCTCGCTAGCCTAGCTCGCCTAGCGCGCCTCGCTCGCCTCACTCGCATGCATGCACGTCGCCGCCTCCCGCGCATGCGCAAACCCACGTAGCCGCCTCCATGCATGCAAGGCCTGGAAAGGCTGAGACGGGCTATTTACTGCAGTCTCAGGCCCAGACAACGAGACGGCCCAACGGTCCATCCAGCGCGCCCGATATTTGTTAAAAAAACAATCTCCCAGCCAATCAGATTGCATCTCGCGGATCGCCCCCCTCCTCCCCGCAGATTCCTTCTAGAAGGGTTAGATCGACGGCCCTTGATCACCGCTAGGGTTAGATGAACGGTCCTTATTCAGCGCTAGGGTTAGCGGGGTTTGGGAGGGGTTTGGAGCAGTCAAAGCTATGTTTGACCAGATTTCAAATGAGCATAATAAATTAAATAAAAATCAGAAAAATGAAAAACCTGCGCACATAGTCTTCTTATGTCATATACTAACGATTTAAGTTGATAAACAAGCTTTACATACATTTAAATGATAAGTTCATGTGTATTGTATGATATCTCGAGTATCTCAAACTCTCTTGTATGAAGTGAAGAGAAGTGTTTTGGGAAAATGAACATGAAAATTTCAAAAAACTCACCACAGCTTCATTTTGGAGTGACTAAGAAGGATCCAGGCTTAGTTTTTCATTTTGATGTTTTACACTTGTTTAAATCTTGGTCAAAGTTAAGTTTGACCAGAATTCAAATGAGCAAAACAAATTTAAAAAAAAATCAAAAAATGGAAAAACCAGCGCACATAGTCTGTACATATAGAATATATGTGTAGGAAAGTTATTTGACTGATTTAGATAAGGTTGAAAAAAACCTTGCTTAGAAATGAGGCCGTTTACCCTACCTTTGGACCCCTCTTTTTAGCACATTTTTCATGAAAATTTCAAAAACCTCACCACAACTTCATTTTGGATTGACTAAGAAGTATCCAGGCTTAGTTTTTCATTTTGATGTTTTAGACTTGCTTAAATCTTGGTCAATGTTAGGTTTAACCAGAATTTAAATGAGCAAAATAAAATTCAAAAAAATCAAAAAAAGGAAAAACCATGTGCTCATTCAAACATCATCCAACAGATATTTAAACATCATGTCAAACATACTTCTAACATAGGTCCAACATCATCCAACAGAAATACAACATGTCAAGTGATAAATGTTTCATAATACAACATCATTCCTTATTCATAATGTTTCATAATTGTTCATAGATAGCGTTGGGGCTTCTGTCTGTTCCTTGAGCTTCTTGTCATCACTTTGCTCCTCGTGCACCTTGTGCTCATTGTTTCTTCTCTTCTTCTCTTGGTTGTCGGTACCTTGCGCGTCTTCTTCAAACCTACCATAGAGCTGTGCAAAACATAAAGGGTCCAAAAATAAATGGTAATGAGATCGTGTCAAGTGATAGATGTACAGTAGTATTTGACCCTTGCAAGATTTACATACCTAGCAGAACTCACAACAACAGAAGGTTGGTCACCATTTGGAGCCTCACTTGGATCATCATTTGGAGCCTCACTTGGATCACCATGATCACCATTTAGAGCCTCACTTGGATTACCATTTGGAGCCTCACTTGAATCATTATTTGGAGGATATTTTGGATCATCGTCAAAATCATCCGGCTGTTGACCATCATTTTCATCATCTGTTGAGGCAACCGGCTGTTGACCAACATTTTCATCATCTGTTGAGGCAACCGACTGCTGACCAACATTTTCATCGAAGCCTTCATCGAAACTCTCTCCGAATGCTGGATCTACTGTGTTATCACAATACTTACCGAAATGACCAGACCCACCACATCTTGTGCACTTACGCTTCCTCGCTCCAAGTCCAGCTCCTTCGCTGCGAGGTCTTATTCGACTCTTCCTTGGTCTACCTGCTGCTCTCTTCAGAACTGGAGCGCAAAGCTTGAATCCAGGGTCCACCATGTCCCATTGTTGTTTTCCCTCCATAGCAGGCAAGGCATAAGCATATGTGGCTTTGAACCTTGCAACAGAGTAGTAATCATGCACATAATGCTGTATGTTCCCTGCTGGACCTGGGAGAGAAGTGATGAAAAACAAGGCATGAATGCATGGCAACCCAGTTATCTGCCATTGCCTACAACTGCAAGTTCTAGCTTCTAAATCCACTGGATATCTCCATTCCCTCTTCTCTTTATCCAAATATGATATCTCTGCTGTGGTACCCGAGCAAAGCGTCATGTTCATTTCCAAGCCTGTTGTCTTCTGCTTCAGTTCATTCATCACGGCAGGGATGATAATGTGGCCCATGAATTTTGCCTCGGCTATTCCTGCACGATAATGAAATTTCTGCATGTATTCTATCCTTATTCTGTCAAGCAAATCCACCACATAATGACCCTTTAGTTTTCGGATCGTTGAGTTGAAAGACTCTGCTAGATTATTGTGCACATAGTCAACTTTGCTCACTTCACTGAATTGGCTTCTAGCCCATAACTTGGAGTGGTGTGTTTCCAAGTATTCTTTCACTTTGGGATTCATGTATAACTGCCTCAAGTGGTAGTTGTGCTTCTTCACACTGCATGTCAAAGATGCTGGCCATAAATTGTCGGTATACACCTTTCCTTTGAATTTCTTCATGAAATTTGCAGCAAGGTGACGCATGCATTCCCTATGCTCTACTCCAGGGAACACATTGTCCACGGCCACTTCTAAACCTTTGCAGGCATCTGTATGAATGACCAACCCATTGGGATGTGCAATAGCCCGGCGGAGATTATGCAAAAACCAAGTCCAGCTCTCCTCAGACTCTGTCTCTAGCACACCATAGGCAACTGGAAATACAAAACTATGTGCATCAACTGCACAAGCTGCTACTAACTGTCCTTTAAACCTTCCTGTGAGAAAAGTGGCATCAATAGCCAAATAAGGCCTGCAGCCTACCAAAAAACCCCGGCGACAAGCCTCAAAGCAGACAAAAACCCTTCTAAAACATTCCTTGGTCTTTGTCACTCCCCTGAATGTGTACTCCACGGTGTGGTGATCAATATCTACAATACTACCTGGGCTTGTCCTCTCCACTTCACCTTTGAATGAATACAACAATTGAAAACTTTCCTGCCAGTTACCATAAATAGAATCCATAGCATGTTGTTTACCATTGAACAACCTCATGTATGGTAAATCTATCTTGAACTTATCTTTGATGTTCTTCTGCAATTCCTTTGGACCCACTTGCTGGTTTTCTTTCACCCACTTTTTTACTTCTTCTGCCACCCATCTTGACTTGGCTCTACTGATTGTATCCTTCCTAAGGGTTGATTCCTGACATGTGTGCTTAAAAGGATTCACTTTGACCTGAACATTAGTGCTATTCCGCATTTTAGCTGCAAGCAGCCTCCATGGACAACCCTCAGTCGGACAGTGCACTCTGTAACGTACTTGATCGCTCTTGTCAACTTTGAAAGTGCGTTCTACCTTGATGCAGTATGTCACAAGTGCATTTCTACACTCATTCATGGATGCAAAAACTGTACCTTCTTCCATTTGAGGGTTCAAAGGGTCCCATTGAACAGCTGCAAGGTCTTCGTCCTCACCCATCGCGTCATCATCCACACAGACTGCATTGTGAGCCTCATCTTGGTTTTCAGCCCTAGGTGCCCGTCGTAAATTCTGAATAACATCAGAATATAACTTCTCTTCATCAACCCCAGAATTGTAGCCATCAGGCTCCACTTCAAGGGGGACCCTACTGCTGTTGCCCACACTTGTCGAGCCATCACGTCGCCGTGCACCAACTGAACTGTTCTGGCTAGAGATGCCATTACGACGACTTGATTCTCCCCGAGATGTTGCACCCGCCATCCTAGGTCCAAATGCCTGCTCAAGCACATCAACTTGCAGCCTCACATGGAAATTATCTTTCTCTTTATGCCTAACAAACATGGTAGCTAGCTCTTCATCATTACTAACTGTCACCCAATTCTTTCCCCCATCACAGTATTTGTAAACCACTTCATCAAGCAAACCCCAAGGATATTGGCTACAAATTACCTCCCCAAATTGTCTGAAACTCCAATTACTAGCCATTGGCAACCGATAATCAAAACCTCCTTGGTATTTCTTCTTATCCTTTGCATCGAACATGTACCGGTCCCTTCTAATGTGCACCATGAAAGCAAACCGCAACTCCATCCTAACCGGCGAAAAACAGAGACGCAATCAGCACACTAATTGGGCAAACCTACTCGAATCGAGTGTTCAAATGCACAACTAAGCTCAATCTAAACAAGAGGCGAGACTTACCCCTCGGGAACCCAGTCGTGGACGCGGCGGATCTCCGGCCCGATGCCTGCCTCGCCAAATACTCCGGGGTCGCCGCTGCTCTCCATTTCGCCCTAGGGTTCTTCCTCCTAGTTCAAATAGCTCCAGCAGCCCCCCACCTTTGAGCGCTCCGGCCGGGCGCACGGAAGGAGGCCGCGCCGCGGGTCGAGCAGGTGGCGGGCGCCCCACCCGTGGCGTCGCAGGAAGGTGGTGGGCGTCACAATGAGCCGTGGAGCGTAGGCGCAGGGAGGTAGCTGCGGAGCAGGGCGTGCAGCTGGTGGCGGGGCAGGTGCTGGCCGCGGCGCAGGTGGCGGCGGCGGCGGCGCACGACAGCCGGCCGGGCGGATGGGTGTGAGCTAGAATGATTTGGGGATTTAGTTGCAGGGGCCTACATGTCAGCTCCGGACCCACGTCCACGCGGTCCCACGTGTAAGCTCCGGACCCACAACTACTAACGCCGGCGGACGGAATTGACTCAAATATGGCCGTTTGGCCTCGTCGTAGTTGCTGTGCACGGACTAGGGGCAAAACTGAGGACAATTTGCATCTGAGGGCAAAACTGAGCACGACACCACTGAGGGCAAAAGGATAATTAACCCATTATTGGAACCGCTCTCTTACACGGATGGATGGAGGTAGAAGGAGGAGCACACAGTACACTGAAGTTTCACCCGGTTTCGCAGCCGCGTTACCATTCCCAGAGTACTAACTGAATTTACAAACAGTCATGACCGTGCTTTGTAGTCCTACAGCAGAGTAGCGCCCACGCACACATGACCCAACCATGGCCAGTAATCCATGCATGCATAACTAATCCACCCATGCACTAAAAAACTTACTTGACCGGCCCATGCAAGTACGTAGCTTATCCATCCGTCGCATGCACGGACTAATCAACAATGTATGCACTGACTACTACCACTACGTCACACACATACGCACACCTTCGCCATGTCCCCGCTGCGCCCCGCGCGTCCCGCCCGTCCCGCGCATCACCGACACGCCCGACGAACCCGACAAGCCCGACGGCACAAGTGTGTCCCGTCCGTCCCGCGTGCACCCGACGCGCCCGACTACACATGTCATGGCTTATTCCAACACACACCCCCTAAGCCACGGCTTAGAGGAGTTCGTCGTCGTCGACGTTGGCACCGGCCAACAGAACCTGCTCCGCCGCCGGTCCTTTCCGCAGCTGCGGGCACTCGCACCGGAAGTGCCCGTGCTCCCCGCACTTGTAGCAGCGCCTGCGCCTGTTGCCGCCGTGCTATACTGCAAAACCGTCTCTCTGACAGTATGATATAGTTGAGCCACACGCCAACAGTTCGGACAAATTTGCATTTGAGGAATATATAACCCCCATCTCGACGGGACGCGCGTCGATCCCTATGTTGCATGGAGCTGAGCATCTTCTATTCGCTGGGATCAAGCATTTCCTCTGCATGGGCTTCCAATTGCTCGGAAATTCTCAGCTATATGGGGGCCTTTGATGAGCAAAAAGAATTGATCAAGAAATTGTAAACTTTCGCATAATTGATGGTAAAAGAACGAGAGTTCGTGCTATTGTCTATAAAACTTTTCAGTGCCTAGCTCGAACTGAACTGAACGTCGACATACGTCCGTACATGGCACAGGCCACAGAGTGTCAAGATAAACTCCCGCTGATGGATGTTCAGTCTAAGGGGGATGCTATGGTGAGTGAATCTCAACAAAGATATAGTCAGTTAGTTATACAAGACCCTAGTACAAAGAGCCTAACTGTTCGTGAAGAAGATTCAGGCATATAAGAGTTAGCTAGCTAACACATTTCCAGATGCCCTAAAGCATCACATACAGGAAAGCTATGATTTTTAAGATGATACGTACTTGCATCCCCCACAAACTGCAGAAAGTCTGATGCTGTCAATGACAGGAAAGCTAGCTAGCCCGGGAGTTCGCCATCAGTCTGCACTTTGTAGGTGTCAGGACTCAGGACAGATTGTCACGAAGTTAGTGCTACCTGAACATGCTTGTTTAGCTCAACCCAGTTAGTGCTTCACTGTTAACGCACCTTGCTTAACACCACCACTATCTTCTGGAATGGAGCTCATACACAGATATCATGTATGAATAACAATCCGAGTATCATCTGAGTAGCAGCAACAAATACGAACTTGCATTCTGAAAGCGCGACCTATTACAGTATTAGAGAATTCACCTATTCTTGCAGATAATATCCCTAGTTCTATCAAGCACAAGAAGGCAGGGTAGCATAGCATACAAACAAATAGAAATGTCAGTAATGATCCAATCAGGTTGAAAGATCCAGTCTCCCCTTATTCTAAGTACCTGGTGATCTTCAAAAAAACTCGACCAGTGCTTCCCATCTCAGTGAAAATTTTGGTCTTCACATATTTCATCACCCCTGTGTTTATAGTGATTGGCCAAGGAGTAAGCTGATCCACATTGCCGACAGTTCGGCGTCAGTCATCATCAAAATGATCATTTTGCGCTCCTGCAAGAATTCAGCACATGGTACACCGACGTAAAATTCAGAATGGAATTGCACGCCAATACAGGTTGAAAAAGCAACTCTTATGCGCATTTTTGAATCGGTCCGGTCTGAACAGAGCATACACCTCTGCTTGCTACAAAAACTCTTGCTTCCGCTTCTCAAAAAGCTCACGCTTTTACAGCATCTTCCGCGGCCAGCCGCTCGTCCTCAGTGGTAAGTCCCTCGATCAGTGAAATATATGTACTGTCATCAGGGGTGATGCCATTGCCCACCATTTCTTTCACCAGCTCCTCTGCATCCTCTCCTTGGCCATTCTTGCAGAGCCCTTGTATCATTGCATTATATGTCATAACTGTTGGGTTGAATCCCTTGTCTATCATCTCATCCCGAACCTTCAGAGCATCCTTGATGTCACCCTTCATGCTGTAGCCGCTGATCAGGGTGTTGTAACTGACAAGGTCTGGCTTGATACCTCTCTTTGTCATTTTGTCAATGAGCCCACGCGCTTCATCAAGACGCCCCAGCAAGCACAGCCCCCTCATCAGAGTATTGTATGTCACGTCATCTGGTGTGATCCTCTTCTTCTCCATTTCTCCCATGATCTCAAATGCCCGGTCCATATCTCCACCGGTGCAGTGGCTATTGATCAGGGCATTGTACATGACAAGGTCAGGCCTGATGCCTCTCCTCACAGCCTCATTGAACAGACTATCAGCCTCCTGGACCATCCCCTTCTTGGACAAGGCATATATCAAAGACGTATAGGTCACCACGGTCGTACGAATCCCTTTCGCAGCCATATGTTCAAACATCTTCATTGCTTTCTTCTCCTTGCCCTCCTTGCAGTAACCGTTGATCAATATATTGTACGTGAACGCATCTGGTGCAAGCCCCTTGTCACCCATCTCCTCAACCAATGCATGCGCCTCCGCAGCACGCCCTTCCATGAACAACGCGTGCACAAACAAATTGTATGTCGCGACTGTCATGGAAACCCCCCTCGCTACCATTTCTTCCCGGCAACGCAGCGCGGCCTCCAGATTTCCCCGGTCACAGTATGCGCCTATCAGCGCGTTGTACATCATCGGATTTGGCTCCACCTCTCCCTTAGCCAGCATTTCGTCGAACACCTTGGCTGCTTCCTCGACCTTGCCGACCTTGCACCATCCGGAGATAACCGTGGCGTAGGTGTACTTGTCGGGCGGAATACCGCTCCGCTCCCGCATCTCCCGCATGATATCCAGCCCCGCCTGGACGCGGCCGCGGGCGCAGAACCCGGCGATGATGGTGTTGTAGGTGACGGCGTTGGGGCCGGGCATCTGTCGGAGGAGCTCCAGCGCGCGGGCGGGCTTGCCGGAGGAGCAGAGGTGGCGCAACATGATGTTGAAGGTGGTGGCGGAGAGCGGGAGGCGGAGGCGGAAGATATCGGCGAAGAGGACGAAGGCGGGGGCGGAGGGGAGGGAGGAGAGGAGCGGGTGGAGCGTGGCGGTGGGGATGGGGAGGGAGAGCGACTTGAGCCGCGAGTAGAGGCTGAGCGAGGTGGTGTGCGGGCGGCCGGCGATGGAGGCGGTGAGGAGCAGGTGGGGCAGCGACGGGGTGGCGGAGAGGTGCGGCAGCACGGCGAGCGGGGAGAGCGCCGGGTCGGCGGACAGCGCCGACTTGAAGAGCGCGAGCGCCGCGGCCGGAGTGGGCGCCGCGCGGGCGGCCGCCGCGACGGCCGCGGGGGAGGTGGGCGGCGCCATGGAGACGGAGGTCGCTGCTAATCTGTTTCTCTTTTTTGATTTAGTTGCTGCTAACAGTAATGACTAGAAGCCTAGGCGGGTTTGCGAGGTTTTGTTTGCGGAGCCCGTTCAGAATACAAAACAGCAGCACTCTGAACTCTGAAGGGCACGCCAAGCTGCGATAAAATTCAGAACGGGCGACATTTTCGATAAAAGGCGCTTTTATTAATTCATTATGTAGTATCAAGTGGATACAACATAATAAGTGACACCCGGTCTCTGCATAGCTAAGATGCACACAGTCTTAACAAAAAGAAGTATATATAAAAAACGACAAGTTGGCAACAGTAAAGCCATATGAGTCCGAAACGGTAAATAACCTGCATAAAAGAAGAGGTTTTGCCATTAAAAACACAATCATTTCTACATAGGCAAAGCGACCATAATAAGGCAGCCACTCCCATCCGTATTAGCGTACTAAAAGTATTTGGTATTCCATCAAGCCAGTGACCATATATATTGGCAACACTTGTTGGCGGATACAAATTGGACACTATTTGGATGACTGACCATATAGAACGCGCGAACTTGCACTGAAAGAAGAGGTGTTTAATTATCTCGTCATGAGTACAAAAGCTACACTTCTTACTTCCTTGCCAGTTGCGTCGAGCGAGGTTGTCTTTTGTTAGCATAACTCCTCTTCGAAGATACCACATGAAAATCTTATTTTTTTGTGACATCTTTGATTTTCATATTAGTTTATTATTATCCAATGAAACCTCTTAGTGCGAGAGTGCACGGTACATAGTCAACTGTGTAGGATCCAGATGTAGTGAGATTCCAGCAAAACACATCCCTCCCTTGTGTCAAGTTAACCGAATCCAAACGGGATAGAAGATGTTGCCATGACGCAAGGCGGAGGCCAATCAAATCCCTCCTAAATGATACATTCGACGGGGAGGAGCTGAGCACGTGTGCAAGAGTATCATTCTTATCGCGTACAATTCGGTACAAGGCTGGATACTGTTCCTGAAGAGTGGTATTTCCTATCCACCTGTCCTTTCAGAAACGTATCTCGGAGCCGTCCTTTATCGTGAATGATCCAAAGCGGAATAGATGTTTTTTACCGCCATCAGGCCAGACCAAAAATGTGAGTCACCAGGTTTTCAATATGCCTGGGACAACGCTTTTTGGCCTACGTACTTATTGCGCAACAGGGTTTGCCAAACACCATCCTCGGTAAGTAGCTTGAACAACCATTTACTGAGCAAGGCATCATTTTTAACCTGGAGGTCCTGAACACCTAAACCTCCCTTGTCTTTTGATCGACAAACCACACTCCATTTGATTAGCCTATACTTTTTATTTTCACTATCTCCTTGCCAAAAGAATCTGGATATGAAGTAATCTAGTCTTTGCAGAACCCCTTTGGGAGTTTGAAAAAATGAGAGCATGTAGAGAACCATGTTTGTGAGAACAGAATTGATTAAAACTAGTCGCCCTCCAACGGAGAGCAACTTGCCTTTCCAACTGCTCAACCGTTTCTTCAATCGCTCTTCAACATGTTTCCACTCCGCATTAGTGAGACGCCGATAATGAATCGGAATTCCCAAATATTTAACCGGGAATTGGCCTTGTGCACAACCGAACAAGTCAGGATATTGTGCAACCACCTCCTTGGCTTCTTCGAAACAGAACAATTCACTTTTATGGAAGTTAATTTTCAGACCTGACATTTGCTCAAAAGCTGAAAGCAATAGTTTCATATTTTTAGCCTTATCTAGGTCATGTTCCATAAAAAGAATTGTATCATCGGCATATTGCAAGATAGAGAGTCTGCCATCCAGAAGATGTGGCACTACTCCTGCAATTTGACCGTCCTGTTTGGCGCGTTTGATCAAAGTAGCCAACATGTCAGCAACAATGTTAAATAACATTGGAGACACTGGGTCACCCTGCCGTCATCCCTTTTTAGTTTGGAAGTAATGACCTACATCATCATTGACTTTTATAGCCACACTACCTCTAGTAATGAAATTTTGGACCCATTCGTGCCATTTATCTGAGAAACCTTTCATTCTTAGGGTCTGTTGGAGAAATGACCATTTGACTTTGTCGTATGCCTTTTCAAAGTCGATTTTAAATACTACTCCACTCATGTTCTTCCGGTGTATCTCGTGGACGGTCTCGTGAAGGATTACTACTCCATCGAGTATATTTCGTCCTTGCATGAAAGCCGTTTGGGATGGCTGAACAACATGATCGGCGACCATGTTGAACTTATTAGTCGCAACTTTGGTGAAGATTTTGAAGTTGACAATAAGGAGGCAGATCGATTTGAACTGTTGAATCTGTTCAGCCTCCTTAGTCTTTGGCAACAAAACAATCTCGCCAAAATTAAGCCAAGATAGGTCTAGTTGGACGGCATGAAAAAATGAACAACTCCATTAGGTCAGTCTTGATGACATCCTAGAAGTTCTGATAGAACTCCGCGGGGAAACCATCAGGGCCTGGAGCTTTGTTATGTTCTATTTGGAACACCGCAGCTCGCACCTCCTCTTCAGAGAAAGGTGCCGTCAGGATATCATTCTCTTCTTCTGTGACTTGTGGAATGTCATCTGTTCGGGTCTCATCTAGAGTGAAGTTCCCTTCCTCTGGAGCTCCAAACAGACACTTGTAGTATTTGTTTATATAATGCTTGAGCTCTGCCTGACCCTTGATCCGTCCCTCATCCTGTTGGAGGCTAAAAATACACTTCATCCTATGCCGCCCATTGGCGACCATTTGGAAATATCGTGTATTGTTGTCTCCCTCCAAGATGAATTGGGCACCTGATCTTTGATACCACTTGATTTCCTCTTCTCGCAATAGACGTGCAATCTGCTCATCGGATTGATTTTTCATATCAATCTCCTGTTGAGACAAAATGCGAGTCTCTGCTATTTTGTTGAGGTCATCTATAATAGTGGAAAGGCGTTGCTTTTCTTTTTTATACATACCACTTGTGTGTTTGGCCCATCCAGTTAGGAACTGCCTCATGGCTCGAATTTTGAAGTACCATCTTTGAATCAGTGTGCGACCAACGACAGGCCTCTCCCATAAATTCTTAACTATATCCGCAAACCATCCCAATTCAAATTTGAATGGACGGCGAACAGTGGGAGAGCCAGTAGAGTTAGAATCAAGAATGACAGGTGCATGGTTCGAAAGTGACTCAATATGCTCTTGGGTATGCACTATTACCATAGGGAATTTTAATTCCCACTCGGTATCCATGAGTACCCGATCGAGTTTCTCGTATGTCGGCACCGGACGGTTGTTGGCCCAAGTGAATTGTCGCCCCGACATACTAGCTTCTCGAAGATTCAAACTGTCAATTACAACGTTGAATAAGAAAGGCTAGTGTGTGTCAAAACGATCATTATTTTTCTCTTCCTGGTATCTAAGGATATTGAAGTCACCTCCAATAAGCATTGGATGGGGGTTATCCTTAGCCAAGTTCACCAATTCCCGAAGGAAAGTAGATTTATTCTCATCTTGGGCAGCCCCATAGACTGCGACCAGGCTCCATGTATAATTGTCAGCTCTATTTCATAGGTGGAATTTGATGTGAAATTCACCAACCGAAAAAGCTAACAAGTCCATGGTTGTGGTCTGTATCCCAAGTAAGATTCCTCCAGACCTTCCACGTGGTGGTAAGTGTCGGGGAACGCAATAATTTCAAAAAAATTCCTACGCACACATAAGATCCATCTAGGTGATGCATAGCAACGAGAGGGGAGAGTGTTGTCCATGTACCCTCGTAGACCGAAAGCGGAAGCGTTATGACAACGCGGTTGATGTAGTCGTACATCTTCACGATCCGACCGATCCTAGCACCAAAGGTACGGCACCTCCGCGATCTACACACGTTCAGCTCAGTGACGTCCCACGAACTCTAGATCCAGCTTAGGTCGAGAGAGAGTTTCGTCAGCACAACAGCGCGATGACGGTGATGATGAAGTTACCGACGCAGTGCTTCGCCTAAGCTGTACAACGATATGACCGAGGTGGAATCTGTGGAGGGGGGCACCGCACACGGCTAAACAATCAACTTGTGTCCCTATGGGGTGCCCCCTCCCCCGTATATAAAGGAGTGGAAGAGGGGGAGGGCTGGCCCTCTCATGCCGCGCCCAAGGGGGGAGTCCTACTCCTGGTGGGAGTAGGATTCCCCTTTCCCTTGTTGGAGTAGGAGAGGAAGGAAGAGGGAGAGATAGGGAAGGAAAGGGGGGCGCCCCCCTACCCAATTCGGATTGGGCTTGGGGGGCGCCCTCCACCTTGGCTGCCTCCTCCTCTCTCCCACTAAGGCCCAATAACGCCCATACACTCCGGGGGGGGGGGGGTTCGGTAACCCCCCGGTACTATGGTAAATGCCCGAACTCACCTACCATTCTGATGTCCAAACATAGCCTTCCAATATATCAATATTTATGTCTCGACCATTTCGAGACTCCTCGTCATGTCCGTGATCATATCCGGGACTCCGAACTACCTTCTGTACATCAAAACACATAAACTCATAATACCGATCGTTACCGAACGTTAAGCGTGCAGACCCTATGGGTTCGAGAACTATGTAGACATGACCGAGACTCACTTCTGGTCAATAACCAATAGCGGAACCTGGATGCTCATATTGGTTCCTACATATTCTATGAAGATCTTTATCGGTCAAACCGCATAACAATATACGTTGTTCCCTTTGTCATCGGTATGTTACTTGCCTGAGATTCGATAGTCGCTATCTCAATACCTAGTTCAATCTCGTTACCGGCAAGTCTCTTTACTCAATCCGTAATGCATCATACCGCAACCATCTCATTAGTAACATTGCTTGCAAGGCTTATAGTGATGTGCATTACTGAGAGGGCCCATAGATACCTCTCCGATAAACGGAGTGACAAATCGTAATCTCGATCTATGCCAACTCAACAAACACCATCGGAGACACCTGTAGAGCATCTTTATAGTCACCCAGTTATGTTGTGTCATTTGATAGCACACTAAGTGTTCCTCCGGTATTCGGGAGTTGCATAATCTCATAGTCATAGGAACATGTATAAGTTATGGAGAAAGAAATAGCAATAAACTAAACGATCATAGTGCTAAGTGATACGTCTCCAACGTATCTGTAATTTTTGATTGCTCCATGCTATTATATTATCTATTTTGGATGTCAATGGGCTTTATTTTACACTTCTATATCATTTTTGGGACTAACCTACTAACCGGAGGCCCAGCCCAAATTGCTGTTTTTTTTCCTATTTTAGGGTTTCAGAGAAAAGGAATATCAAACGGAGTCCAAACGGAATGAAACCTTCGGGAACGTGATTTTCTCAACAAACGTGATCCAGGAGACTTGGAGTGGCCATTAAGAAACAAGGGAGGAAGGCACGAGGCAGGGGGTCGCGCCTACCCCCCTGGCGCGCCCTCCACCCTCGTGGGCCCTCCGTTGCTCCACCGACATACTTCTTCCTCCTATATATATCCACGTACCCCCCAAACATCCAGGAGCACCACGAAAACCTAATTCCACCGCCGCAACCTTCTGTACTCGAGAGATCCCATCTCGAGGCCTTTTCTGGAGCTCCGCCGGAGGGGGCATTGATCACGGAGGGCCTCTACATCAACTCCATGGCCTCTCCGGTGATGTGTGGGTAGTTTACTTCAGACCTATGGGTCGATAGTTATTAGCTAGATGGCTTATTCTCTCTCTTTGGATCTCAATACAAAGTTCTCCTCGATTCTCTTGGAGATCTATTCGATGTAATCTTCTTTTGCGGTGTGTTTGCCGAGATCCGATGAATTGTGGGTTTATGATCCAGACTATCTATGAACAATATTTGATTCTCCTCTGAATTCTTTTATGTATGATTGGTTTATCTTTGCAAGTCTCTTTGAATTATCAGTTTGGTTTGGCCTACTAGATTGATCTTTCTTGCAATGGGAGAAGTGCTTAGCTTTGGGTTAAATCTTGCGGTGCTCGATCCCAGTGACAGAAAGGGAACCGATACGTATTGAATTGTTGCCATCGAGGATAAAAAGATGGGGTTTATATCATATTGCATGAGTTTATCCCTCTACATCATGTCATCTTCCTTAAAGCATTACTCTGTTCTTATGAACTTAATACTCTAGATGCATGCTGGATAGCGGTGGATGTGTGGAGTAATAGTAGTAGATGCAGAATCGTTTCGCTCTATTTGTCTCGGACGTGATGCCTATATACATGATCATACCTAGATATTCTCATAACTATGCTCAATTCTATCAATTGCTCGACAGTAATTCGTTTACCCACCGCAATACTTATGCTCTTGAGGGAAGACACTAGTGAAACCTATGGCCACCGTAATTCGTTCACCCTTCCACCATTGCTAGCCTCTCTAGTATCACGCAACTTTCACCGGTACCATAAACCCACCATGTACCTTCCTCAAAACAGCCACCATACCTACCTATTATGGCATTTCCATAGCCATTCCGAGATATATTGCCATGAAACTTTCCACCATTCCGTTATTATGACACGCTTCATCATTGTCATATTGCTCGCATGATCATGTAGTTGACATCGTATTTGTGGCAAAGCCACCGTTCATAATTCTTCATACATGTCACTCATGCATCATTGCACATCCAAGTACACTGCCGGAGGCATTCACATAGAGTCATATTTTGTTCTAATTCTTGAGTTGTAAGTAAATAAAGTGTGATGATCATCATTATTAGAGCATTGTGCCAAGTGAGAAAAGGATGATGGAGACTATGATTCCCCCACAAGTCGGGATGAGACTTCAGACGAAAAAAATGAAAAAAGGGGAAGGCCATAAAAAAGAAGAAGGCGCCCAAAAAAATATGAGAGAAAAAGAGAGAAGGGACAATGCTACTATCCTTTTTCCACACTTGTGCTTCAAAGTAGCACCATGTTCTTCATGATAGAGAGTCTCCTATGATATCATTTTCATATACTAGTGGGAATTTTTCATTATATAACTTGGCTTGTATATTCCAATGACGGGCTTCCTCAAAATGCCCTAGGTCTTCGTGAGCAAGCAAGTTGGATGCACACCCACTTAGTTTCTTTTGTTGAGATTTCATATACTTATAGCTCTAGTGCATCCGTTGCATGGCAACCCCTACTCACTCACATTGATATCTATTAATGGGCATCTCCATAGCCCGTTGATACGCCTAGTTGATGTGAGACTATCTTCTCCTTTTTGTCTTCTCCACAACCACCATTCTATTCCACCATAGTGCTATATCCATGGCTCATGATCATATATTGCGTGAAGATTGAAAAAGTTTGAGAATATCAAAAGTATAAAACAATTGCTTGGCTTGTCATCGGGGTTGTGCATGATTTAAATATTTTGTGTGGTGAAGATAGAGCATAGCCAGACTATATGATTTTGTAGGGATAACTTTCTTTGGCCATGTTATTTTGAGAAGACATAATTGCTTAGTTAGTATGCTTAAAGTATTATTATTTTTATGTCAATATTAAACTTTTATCTTGAATCTCTCGGATCTGAACATTCATGTCACAATAAAGAAAAATTACATTGAGAAATATGTTAGAAAGCATTCCACATAAAAAATTCTTCTTTTATCATTTACCTACTCGAGGACGAGCAGGAATTAAGCTTGGGGATGCTTGATACGTCTACAACGTATCTATAATTTTTGATTGCTCCATGCTATTGTATTATCTATTTTGGATGTTAATGGGCTTTATTTTACACTTTTATATCATTTTTGGGACTAACCTACTAACCGGAGGCCCAGCCCAAATTGTTGTTTTTTGCCTATTTTAGGGTTTCGGAGAAAAGGAATATCAAACAGAGTCCAAACGGAATGAAACCTTCGGGAACGTGATTTTCTCAACAAACGTGATCCAGGAGACTTGGAGTGGCCGTCAAGAAACAAGGGAGGAAGGCACGAGGCAGGGGGGCGCACCTACCCCCCTGGGCGTGCCCTCCACCCTCGTGGGCCCTCCGTTGCTCCACCGACGTACTTCTTCCTCCTATATATATCCACGTACCCCCAAACATCCAGGAGCACCATGAAAACCTAATTCCACCGCCGCAACCTTCTGTACTCGCGAGATCCCATCTCGGGGCCTTTTCCAGAGCTCCGTCGGAGGGGGCATTGATCATGGAGGGCCTCTACATCAACTCCATGGCCTCTCCGGTGATGTGTGAGTAGTTTACTTCAGACCTACGGGTCCATAGTTATTAGCTAGATGGCTTCTTCTCTCTCTTTGGATCTCAATACAAAGTTCTCCTCGATTCTCTTGGAGATCTATTCGATGTAATCTTCTTTTGCGGTGTGTTTGTCGAGATCCGATGAATTGTGGGTTTATGATCCAGATTATCTATGAACAATATTTGATTCTCCTCTGAATTCTTTTATGTATGATTGGTTTATCTTTGCAAGTCTCTTCGAATTATCAGTTTGGTTTGGCCTACTAGATTGATCTTTCTTGCAATGGGAGAAGTGCTTAGCTTTGGGTTAAATCTTGCGGTGCTCGATCCCAGTGACAGAAAGGGAACCGACACGTATTGTATTATTGCCATCGAGGATAAAAATATGGGCTTTATATCATATTGCATGAGTTTATCCCTCTACATCATGTCATCTTCCTTAAATCATTACTCTGTTCTTATGAACTTAATACTCTAGATGCATGCTGGATAGCGGTCGATGTGTGGAGTAATAGTAGTAGATGCAGAATCGTTTCACTCTACTTGTGTCGGACGTGATGCCTATATACATGATCATACCTAGATATTCTCATAACTATGCTCAATTCTATCAATTGCTCGACAGTAATTCGTTTACCCACCGTAATACTTATGCTCTTGAGAGAAGCCACTAGTGAAACCTATGGCCCCCGGGTCTATCTTTCATCATATTAATCTTCCAATACTTAGTTATTTCCTTTGCCATTTATTTTACTTTGCATCTTTATCCTAAAAATACCAAAAATATTATCTTATCATATCTATCAGATCTCACTCTCGTAAGTGGCTGTGAAGGGCTTGACAACCCCTTTATCGCGTTGGTTGTGAGGTTCTTATTTGTTTGTGTAGGTGCGTGGGACTTGAGCGTGATATCCTACTGGATTGATACCTTGGTTCTCAAAAACTAAGGGAAATACTTACGCTACTTTGCTGCATCACCCTTTCCTCTTCAAGGGAAAACCAACGCAGTGCTCAAGAGGTAGCACTAAGCTAATGGATGGGTCAAGTCAATCACATCATTCTCTAATGATGTGATCTCGTTCATCAAATGACAACTCTTGTCCATGGCTAGGAAACTTAACCATCTTTGATTAACGAGCTAGTCAATTAGAGGCATACTAGTGACACTCTGTATGTCTATGTATTCACACATGTACTAAGTTTCTGGTTAATACAATTCGAGCATGAATAATAAAAATTTATCATGATATAAGGAAATATAAATAACAACTTTATTATTGCCTCTAGGGCATATTTCCTTCAGTCTCCCACTTGCACTAGAGTCAAAAATCTAGATTACATAGTAACGATTCTAACACCCATGGAGTCTTGGTGCTGATCATGTTTTGCTCGTGAGAGAGGCTTAGTCAACAGGTCTGCAACATTCAGATCCGTATGTATCTTGCAAATCTTGTTGGAAATATGCCCTAGAGGCAATAATAAAAGTATTATTATTATATTTGTTCATGATAATTGTCTTTTATTCATGCTATAACTGTATTATCCGGAAATCGTAATACACGTGTGAATACATAGACCACAATATGTCCCTAGTGAGCCTCTAGTTGACTAGCTCGTTGTGATCAACAGATAGTCATGGTTTCCTGGCTATGGACATTGGATGTCGTTGATAACGGGATCACATCATTAGGAGAATGATGTGATGGACAAGACCCAATCCTAAGACTAGCACAAAAGATCGTGTAGTTCATTTGCTAGAGCTTTGCCAATGTCAAGTATATCTTCCTTCGACCATGAGAGCGTGTAACTCCTGGATACCGTAGGAGTGCTTTGGGTGTATCAAACGTCACAACGTAACTGGGTGACTATAAAGGTGCACTACAGGTATCTCCGAAAGTATCTATTGTTTTATGCGGATCGAGACTGGGATTTGTCGCTCCGTGTAAACGGAGAGGTATCTCTGGGCCCACTCGGTAGGACATCATCATATGCGCAATGTGACCAAGGAGTTGATCACGGGATGATGTGTTACGGAACGAGTAAAGTGACTTGCCGGTAACGAGATTGAACAAGGTATTGGATACCGACGATCGAATCTCGGGCAAGTAACATACCGATAGACAAAGGGAATTGAATACGGGATTGATTAAGTCCTTGACATCGTGGTTCATCCGATGAGATCATCGTGGAACATGTGGGAGCCATCATGGGTATCCAGATCCCGCTGTTGGTTATTGACCGGAGAACGTCTCGGTCATGTCTACATGTCTCCCGAACCCGTAGGGTCTACACACTTAAGGTTCGATGATGCTAGGGTTATAAAGGAAGTTTGTATGTGGTTACCGAATGTTGTTCGGAGTCCCGGATGAGATCCCGGACGTCACGAGGAGTTCCGGAATGGTCCGGAGGTAAAGATTTATATATGGGAAGTCCTATTTTGGCCACCGGAAAATGTTCGGGATTTTTCGGTATTGTACCGGGAAGGTTCTAGAAGGTTCCGAAGTGGGGCCCACCTGCATGGGGGGACCCACATGAACGTGAGTAGTGGGGGAAAGGCCCCACACCCCTGGTCAAGGCGCACCAAGATCCCCCCTTAGAAGGAATAAGATCATATCCCGAAGGGATAAGATCAAGATCCCTAAAAAGGGGGGATAACAATCGGTGGGGAAGGAAATGATGGGATTTCTTTCCTCCCACCTTGGCCAACGCCCCAATGGACTTGGAGGGCAAGAAACTAGCCCCTCCACCCCTATATATAGTGGGGAGGCGCATGGGAGCTTAACACAAGCCAAGGCGCAGCCCCTCCCCTCCCCAACACCTCTCCTCCTCCGTATATGCTTGGCGAAGCCCTGTCGGAGTACTGCTGCACCAACTACACCACGCCGTCGTGCTGCCGTTGGAGCAATCTTCCTCAACCTCTCCTTCCCCCTTGCTGGATCAAGAAGGAGGAGACGTCTCCCGTCCCGTACGTGTGTTGAACGCGGAGGTGCTGTCCGTTCAGCACTTGGACATCGGTGATCCGAATCACGTTCGAGTACGACTCCATCATCACCATCCCCTTGGCTAGCTTCCGCTCGTGATCTACAAGTGGTATGTAGATGCAAACTCTCTCCCTTGACTCGTTGCTTAGATGAACTCATAGATGGATCTTGGTGAAACCGTAGGAAAATTTTTAATTTTCTGCAACGTTCCCCAACAGTGGCATCATGAGCTAGGTCTATGCGTAGTTCTCTTTGCACGAGTAGAACACAATTTTGTTGTGGGCGTGGATTTTGTCATATTACTTGCCTCTACTAGTGTTTTCTTGCTTCGGCGGTATTGTGGGATGAAGCGGCCCGGACCAACCTTACACGTACGCTTACGTGAGACCGGTTCCACCGACTGACATGCACTAGTTGCATAAGGTGGCTGGCGGGTGTCTGTCTCTCCCACTTTAGTTGGAGCGGATTCGATGAAAAGGGCCCTTATGAAGGGTAAATAGAAGTTGACAAAATCACGTTGTGGTTATTCGTAGGTAAGAAAACGTTCTTGCTAGAACCCAATTGCAGCCACGTAAAAGATGCAACAACAATTAGAGGACGTCTAACTTGTTTTTGCAGCGATTGATCATGTGATGTGATATGGCCAGAAGTTGTGATGAATGATGAATTGTGATGTATGAGATCATGTTCTTTGTAATAGGATTCACGACTTGCATGTCGATGAGTATGACAACCGGCAGGAGCCATAGGAGTTGTCTTTATTTTTTGTATGACCTGCGTGTCATTGAATAACGCCATGTAAACTACTTTACTTTATTGCTAAATGTTAGTCATAGAAGTAGAAGTAGTCGTTGGCGTGACAACTTCATGAAGACACGATGATGGAGATCATGGTGTCAAGCCGGTGACAAGATGATCATGGAGCCCCGAAGATGAAGATCAATGGAGCTATATGATATTGGCCATATCATGTCACAACTATATAATTGTGTTGGAAATATGACCTAGAGGCAATAATAAAAGTGTTATTATTATATTTCCTTGTTCATGATAATTGTCTTTTATTCATGCTATAACTGTATTATCCGGAAATCGTAATACACGTATGAATACATAGACCACAATATGTCCCTAGTGTGCCTCTAGTTGACTAGCTCGTTGTGATCAACGGATAGTCATGGTTTCCTGACTATGGACATTGGATGTCGTTGATAACGGGATCACATCATTAGGAGAATGATGTGATGGACAAGACCCAATCCTAAGCATAGCACAAAGATCGTGTAGTTCGTTTGCTAGAGCTTTGCCAATGTCAAGTATCTCTTCCTTTGACCATGAGATCGTGTAACTCCTGGATACCGTAGGAGTGCTTTGGGTGTATCAAACGTCACAACATAACTGGGTGACTATAAAGGTGCACTACGGGTATCTCCGAAAGTATCTATTGTTTTATGCGGATCGAGACTGGGATTTGTCACTCCGTGTAAACGGAGAGGTATCTCTGGGCCCACTCGGTAGGACATCATCATATGCGCAATGTGACCAAGGAGTTGATCACGGGATGATGTGTTACGGAACGAGTAAAGTGACTTGCCGGTAACGAGATTGAACAAGGTATTGGATACCGACGATCGAATCTCGGGCAAGTAAAATACCGATAGACAAAGGGAATTGAATACGGGATTGATTAAGTCCTTGACATCGTGGTTCATCCGATGAGATCATCGTGGAACATGTGGGAGCCATCATGGGTATCCAGATCCCGCTGTTGGTTATTGACCGGAGAACGTCTCGGTCATGTCTACATGTCTCCCGAACCCGTAGGGTCTACACACTTAAGGTTCGATGACGCTAGGGTTATAAAGGAAGTTTGTATGTGGTTACCGAATGTTGTTCGGAGTCCCGGATGAGATCCCGGGCGTCACGAGGAGTTCCGGAATGGTCCGGAGGTAAAGATTTATATATGGGAAGTCCTATTTTGGCCACCGGAAAATGTTCGGGATTTTTCGGTATTGTACCGGGAAGGTTCTAGAAGGTTCCGGAGTGGGGCCCACCTGCATGGGGGGACCCACATGGACGTGGGTAGTGGGGGCAAGGCCCCACACCCCTGGTCAAGGCGCACCAAGATCCCCCCTTAGAAGGAATAAGATCATATCCCGAAGGGATAAGATCAAGATCCCTAAAAAGGGGGGATAACAATCGGTGGGGAAGGAAATAATGAGATTTCTTTCCTCCCACCTTGGCCAACGCCCCAATGGACTTGGAGGGCAAGAAACCAGCCCCTCCACCCCTATATATAGTGGGGAGGCGCATGGGAGCTATAGACGAAGTTCTAGTGCAGCCCTCCCCCTCTCACAAGTACTCCTCCTCTCCCGCGGTGCTTGGCGAAGCCCTGCAGGATTGTCACGCTCCTCCACCACCACCACGCTGTTGTGCTGCTGCTGGATGGAGTCTTCCTCAACCTCTCCCTCTCTCCTTGCTGGATCAAGGCTTGGGAGACGTCACCGGGCTGTATGTGTGTTGAACGCGGAGGTGCCGTGCGTTCGGCACTTGATCATCGGTGATTTGAATCACGACGAGTACGACTCCATCAACCCCGTTCACTTGAACGCTTCCGCTTAGCGATCTACAAGGGTATGTAGATGCACTCTCTTTCTACTCGTTGCTGGTCTCTCCATAGATAGATCTTGGTGACACGTAGGAAAATTTTGAATTTCTGCTATGTTCCCCAACAGTGGCATCATGAGCTAGGTCTATTGCGTAGATTCTTTGCACGAGTAGAACACAAAATAGTTGTGGGCGTTGATTTTGTTCAATATGCTTACCGTTACTAGTCCAATCTTGTTTCGACGGTATTGTGGGATGAAGCGGCCCGGACCGACCTTACACGTACTCTTACGTGAGACAGGTTTCACCGATTGACATGCACTTGGTGCATAAGGTGGCTAGCGGGTGCCAGTCTCTCCCACTTTAGTCGGAACGGATTCGATGAGAAGGGTCCTTATGAAGGGTAAATAGCAATTGGCATATCACGTTGTGGTTTTGCGTAGGTAAGAAACGTTCTTGCTAGAAACCCATAGCAGCCACGTAAAACATGCAAACAACAATTAGAGGACGTCTAACTTGTTTTTGCAGGGTATGCTTTGTGATGTGATATGGCCAAGAAGAATGTGATGAATGATATGTGATGTATGAGATTGATCATGTTCTTGTAATAGGATTCACGACTTGCATGTCGATGAGTATGACAACCGGCAGGAGCCATAGGAGTTGTCTTTATTTATTGTATGACCTGTGTGTCATTGAAGAACGCCATGTAAACTACTTTACTTTATTGCTAAACGCGTTAGTCATAGAAGTAGAAGTAGTCGTTGGCGTGACAACTTCATGAAGACACGATGATGGAGATCATGGTGTCGTGCCGGTGACGATGATGATCATGGAGCCCCGAAGATGAAGATCAAAAGGAGCAAAATGATATTGGCCATATCATGTCACTATTTGATTGCATGTGATGTTTATCATGTTTATGCATCTTGTTTGCTTAGGACGACGGTAGTAAATAAGATGATCCCTTACAAAATTTCAAGAAGTGTTCTCCCCTAACTGTGCACCGTTGCTACAGTTCGTCGCTTCTAAGCACCACGTGATGATCGGGTGTGATGGATTCTTACGTTCACATACAACGGGTGTAAGACAGTTTTACACAGCGAAAACACTTAGGGTTAACTTGACGAGCCTAGCATGTGCAGACATGGCCTCGGAACACGGAGACCGAAAGGTCGAGCATGAGTTACGATCAACATGAAGATGTTCACCGATGATGACTAGTCCGTCTCACGTGATGATCGGACACGGCCTAGTTGACTCGGATCATGTGATCACTTAGATGACCAGAGGGATGTCTATCTAAGTGGGAGTTCATAAGATGAACTTAATTATCCTGAACATAGTCAAAAGACCTTTTGCAAATTATGTCGTAAGCTCGCGCTTTAGTTCCACTGTTTAGATATGTTCCTAGAGAAAATAGTTGAAAGTTGATAGTAGCGATTATGCGATCAGTAGAAAGCTTATGTCCTTAATGCACCGCTCAGTGTGCTGAACCCCAACGTCGTTTGTCGATGTTGCGAACATCGGACATACACGTTTTGATAACTACGTGATAGTTCAATTAAATGGTTTAAGTAGAGGCACCAAAGACGTTTTCGAAACGTCGCGGAACATATGAGATGTTTCGAGGGCTGAAATTGGGATTTCAGGATCGTGCCCACGTCAAGAGGTATAAGACCTCCGACGATTTTCTTAGCCTGCAAACTAAGGGAGAAAAGCTCAATCGTTGAGCTTGTGCTCAGATTGTCTGAGCACAACAATCACTTGAATCGAGTGGGAGTTGATCCTCCAGATGAGATAGTGATGTTCCCCCAAAGTCATTGCCACCAAGCTGCTAGAGCTTCGTGATTAACTATAACATATCAGGGATATATATGATGATCCTTGAAATATTCACGATGTTTGACACCGCGAAAGTAGAAATCAAGAAGGAGCATCAATTGTTGATGGTTGGTGAAACCACTAGTTTCAAGAAGGGCAAGGGCTAGAAGGGATACTTCATGAAACGGCAAATCAGTTGCTGCTCTAGTGAAGAAACCCAAGGTTGAACCCAAACCCGAGACTAAGTGCTTCTGTAATAAGGGGAACAACCACTGGAGCAGCATTACCCTAGATACTTGGTAGATGAGAAGGCTGGCAAGGTCGATAGAAGTATATTGGATATACATTATGTTAATGTGTACTTTACTAGTACTCCTAGTAGCACCAGGGTATTGGATACCGGTTCGGTTGCTAAGTGTTAGTAACTCGAAATAAAAGCTAAGGAATAAACGGAGACTAGCTAAAGGTGAGCTGACGATATATGTTGGAAGTGTTTCCAAGGTTGATATGATCAAGCATCGCACGCTCCCTCTACCACCGAGATTGGTGTTTGCGTTGATCATAGACATGATTGGATTATGTCTATCGCAATACGGTTATTCATTTAAGGAGAATAATGGTTACTCTATTTTTGAATAATACCTTCAATGGTCTTGCACCTAAAGGAATGGTTTATTGAATCTCGGTCGTAGTGATACACATTTTCATGCCAAAAGATATAAGATAGTAATGATAGTACCACTTACTTGTGGCACTGCCATGTAAGTCATAAGGGTATAAAACGCATGAAGTAGCTCCATGTTGATGGATCTTTGGACTCACTCGTTTTTGAAAAGTTTGAGACATGCGAACCATGTCTATTGGTGTATATGCATGAAGAAACTCCATGCAAATGGATCGTTCAGACTCACTTGATTTTGAATCACCTGAGATAAGCAAATCATACCACATGGGCAAGATGACTGAAAAGCCTCATTTTCAGTAAGATGGAACAAGATAGCAACTTGTTGGAAGTAACACATTTTGATGTGTGCAGTCGAATGAGTGCTAAGGCATGCAGTGAATATCATTATGTTCTTACTTCACAGATGATTCGAGTAAATGTTGAGTATATTTACTTGATGAAACACAAGTCTGAATTATTGAATGGTTCAAGTAATTTCAGAGTGAAGTAGCAGATCATTGTGACAAGAGGATAAAATGTCTATGATATGATCATAGAGATGAATATCTGAGTTACGAGTTTTGGCACACAATTAAGACATTGTGGAAATTGTTTCGCAATTAATACCGCCTGGAACACCATAATGTGATGGTGTGTCCGAACATCATAGTTGCACCCTATTGGATATGGTGCGTACCATGATGTCTCTTATCGAATTACCACTATCATTCATGGGTTAGGCATTAGAGACAACCACATTCACTTTAAATAGGGCACCATGTAATTCCGATGAGATGACACCGTATGAATTATGGTTTAGAGAAACCTAAGTTGTCGTTTCTTAAAAGTTTGGGGCTGCGACGCTTATATGAAAAAGTTTCAGGTTGATAAGCTCAAACCCAAAGCGGATAAAATGCATCTTCATAGGAAACCCAAAACAGTTGGGTATACCTCCTAATTCAGATCCGAAAGCAATATGGATTGTTTCTAGAATCGGGTCCTTTCTCGAGGAAAAGTTTCTCTCGAAAGAATTGAGTGGGAGGATGGTGGAGACTTGATGAGGTTATTGAACCGTCTCTTCAACTAGTGTGTGACAGGGCACAGGGAGTTGTTCCTGTGGCACCTACACCAATTGAAGTGGAAGCTTATGATATTGATCATGAAACTTCGGATCAAGTCACTCCCAAACCTCGTAGGATGACAAGGATGCGTACTACTTCAGAGTGGTACGTAATCCTGTCTTGAAGGTCATGTTGCTAGACAACAATGAACCTACGAGCTATGGAGAAGCGATGGTGGGCCCGGATTCCGATAAATGGCTTGAGCCCATAAAATCCGAGAGAGGATCCATGTATGAAAACAAAGTGTAGACTTTGGCAGAACGGCTCGATGGTCGTAAGGCTAATGAGTACAGATGGATTTCAAAAGGAAGACGGACAATGATGGTAAATGTCACCATTAAGAAAGCTCGACTTGTCGTTAAGATGTTTTCCGACAAGTTCAAGGAGTTGACTACGATGAGATTTTCTCACTCGTAGCGATGCTAAGAGTCTGTTGGAATTATATTAGCGATTACTGCATTATTTATGAAATCTTGCAGATAGGATGTCAAAACATTGTTTCCTCGACGATTTTAATGAGGAAAGGTTGTATGTGATACAACCAGAAGGTTTTGTCAATCCCGAAAGATGCTAATAAGTATGCAAAGCTCCAGCAATCCTTCTAAGGACTGGAGTGAGCATCTCGGAGTTGGAATGTATGCTTTGATGATGATCAAAAATTTTGGGTTTGTACAAAGTTTAAGAGAAACTTGTATTTCCAAAGAAGTGAGTGGGAGCACTATAGAATTTCTGATGAGTATATGTTGTTGACATATTGTTGATCAGAAATGACGTAGAATTTCTGGAAAGCATATAGGGTTATTTTGAAAGTGTTTTTCAATGGAAAGCCTGGATTAAGCTACTTGAACATTGAGCATCAAGATCTATAAGGATAGATCAAAATGCTTAATAATACTTTCAAATGAGCACATACCTTGACATGATCTTGAAGGTGTTCAAGATGGACCAGTCAAAGAAGGAGTTCTTTCCTGAGTTGTAAGGTACGAAGTTAAGACTTAAAGCTCGACCACGGCAGAATAGAGAGAAAGGACGAAGGTCGTCCCCTATGCTTAAGACGTAGGCTCTTCAGTATGCTATGCTGTGTACCGCACCTGAAGTGTGCCTTGCCATGAGTCAGTCAAGGGGTACAAGAGTGATCCAAGAATGGCTCACAGGACAGCGGTCAAAGTTATCCTTAGTAACTAGTGGACTAAGAAATTTTCTCGATTATGGAGGTGGTAAAAGAGTTCATCGTAAAGGTTACGATGATGCAAGCTTGACACCTATCCGGATAGCTCTGAGTAGAGAGACCGGATACATATAATGGAGCAATAATTTAGAATAGCTCCAAGTAGAACAGTTGTTTGGAATAGCTCCAAATAGAGCGTGGTAGCTGCATCTAGGAGATGACATAGAGATTTGTAAAGCACACACGGATCTGAAAGGTTCAGACCCGTTGACTAAAACCTCTCTCACAAGCAACATGATCAAACCTAAAACTCTTGGGTATTAGTCACATGGCGATGTGACCTGTGAGTGTTAATCACATGGCGATGTGAACTAGATTATTGACTCTAGTGCAAGTGGGAGACTGTTGGAAATATGCCCTAGAGGCAATAATAAAAGTATTATTATTATATTTCCTTGTTCATGATAATTGTCTTTTATTCATGCTATAACTGTATTATCCGGAAATCGTAATACACGTGTGAATACATAGACCACAATATGTCCCTAGTGAGCCTCTAGTTGACTAGCTCGTTGTGATCAACAGATAGTCATGGTTTCCTGGCTATGGACATTGGATGTCGTTGATAATGGGATCACATCATTAGGAGAATGATGTGATGGACAAGACCCAATCCTAAGACTAGCACAAAAGATCGTGTAGTTCATTTGCTAGAGCTTTGCCAATGTCAAGTATATCTTCCTTCGACCATGAGAGCGTGTAACTCCTGGATACCGTAGGAGTGCTTTGGGTGTATCAAACGTCACAACGTAACTGGGTGACTATAAAGGTGCACTACAGGTATCTCCGAAAGTATCTATTGTTTTATGCGGATCGAGACTGGGATTTGTCGCTCCGTGTAAACGGAGAGGTATCTCTGGGCCCACTCAGTAGGACATCATCATATGCGCAATGTGACCAAGGAGTTGATCACGGGATGATGTGTTACGGAACGAGTAAAGTGACTTGCCGGTAACGAGATTGAACAAGGTATTGGATACCGACGATCGAATCTCGGGCAAGTAACATACCGATAGACAAAGGGAATTGAATACAGGATTGATTAAGTCCTTGACATCATGGTTCATCCGATGAGATCATCGTGGAACATGTGGGAGCCATCATGGGTATCCAGATCCCGCTGTTGGTTATTGACCGGAGAACGTCTCGGTCATGTCTACATGTCTCCCGAACCCGTAGGGTCTACACACTTAAGGTTCGATGATGCTAGGGTTATAAAGGAAGTTTGTATGTGGTTACCGAATGTTGTTCGGAGTCCCGGATGAGATCCCGGACGTCACGAGGAGTTCCGGAATGGTCCGGAGGTAAAGATTTATATATGGGAAGTCCTATTTTGGCCACCGGAAAATGTTCGGGATTTTTCGGTATTGTACCGGGAAGGTTCTAGAAGGTTCCGGAGTGGGGCCCACCTGCATGGGGGGACCCACATGGACGTGGGTAGTGGGGGCAAGGCCCCACACCCCTGGTCAAGGCGCACCAAGATCCCCCCTTAGAAGGAATAAGATCATATCCCGAAGGGATAAGATCAAGATCCCTAAAAAGGGGGGATAACAATCGGTGGGGAAGGAAATAATGAGATTTCTTTCCTCCCACCTTGGCCAACGCCCCAATGGACTTGGAGGGCAAGAAACCAGCCCCTCCACCCCTATATATAGTGGGGAGGCGCATGGGAGCTATAGACGAAGTTCTGGTGCAGCCCTCCCCCTCTCACAAGTACTCCTCCTCTCCCGCGTTGCTTGGCGAAGCCTTGCAGGATTGCCACGCTCCTCCACCACCACCACGCCGTTGTGCTGCTGCTGGATGGAGTCTTCCTCAACCTCTCCCTCTCTCCTTGCTGGATCAAGGCTTGGGAGACGTCACCGGGCTGTATGTGTGTTGAACGCGGAGGTGCCGTGCGTTCGGCACTTGATCATCGGTGATTTGAATCACGATGAGTACGACTCCATCAACCCCGTTCACTTGAACGCTTCCGCTTAGCGATCTACAAGGGTATGTAGATGCACTCTCTTTCTACTCGTTGCTGGTCTCTCCATAGATAGATCTTGGTGACACGTAGGAAAATTTTGAATTTCTGCTATGTTCCCCAACAAATCTCCATGTCTCTCTCCTTGACTTGATCGCGGATGGAATTCAAGCATCTTTTGATGTGCTTGGTTCTCTTGTGAAATCTGGATTCCTTTGCCAAGGCAATTGCACCAGTGTTGTCACAAAAGATTTTCATTGGACCCGATGCACTAGGTATGACACCTAGATCGGATATGAACTCCTTCATCCAGACTCCTTCATTTTCTGCTTCTGAAGTAGCTATGTACTCCGCTTCACACGTAGATCCTGCCACAACGCTCTTCTTGGAAATACACCAACTGACAGCTCCACCATTCTATAAAAATACGTATCCGGTTTGTGACTTAGAGTCACCCGGATCAGTGTCAAAGGTTGCATCGACGTAACCATTTACGACAAGCTCTTTGTCACCTCCATAAACGAGAAACATATCCTTAGTCCTTTTCAGGTATTTCAGGATGTTCTTGACCACTGTCCAGTGATCCACTCCTAGATTACTTTGGTACCTCCCTGCTAAACTAATAGCAAGGCACACATCAGGTCTGGTACACAACATTGCATACATGATAGAACCTATGGCTGAAGCATAGGGAATGACTTTCATTTTCTCTCTATCTTCTGCAGTGGTCGGGCCTTGAGTCTGACTCAACTTCACACCTTGTAATACAAGCAAGAACCCTTTCTTTGCTTGATCCATTTTGAACTTCTTCAAAACTTTATCAAGGTATGTGCTTTGTGAAAGTCCAATTAAACGTCTTGATCTATCTCTATAGATCTTGATGCCCAATATATAAGCAGCTTCACCGAGGTCTTTCATTGAAAAATTCTTATTCAAGTATCCTTTTATGCTATTCAGAAATTCAGTATCATTTTCGATCAACAATATGTCATCTACATATAATATCGAAAATGCTACAGAGCTCCCACTCACTTTCTTGTAAATACATGCTTCTCCAAAAGTCTGTATAAAACCATATGCTTTGATCACACTATCAAAACGTATATTCCAACTCCGAGAGGCTTGCACCAGTCCATAAATGGATCGCCGGAGCTTCCACACTTTGTTAGCACCTTTTGGATCGACAAAACCTTCTGGTTGTATCATATACAACTCTTCTTTAAGATATCCATTAAGGAATGCAAATTTGACATCCATTTGCCAAATTTCATAATCATAAAATGCGGCAATTGCTAACATGATTTGAACAGACTTAAGCATCGCTACAGGTGAGAAGGTCTCATCCTAGTCAACTCCTTGAACTTGTGAAAAACCTTTTGCAACAAGTCGAGCTTTGTAGACAGTAATATTACCGTCAGCGTCAGTCTTTTTCTTGAAGATCCATTTATTTTCTATGGCTTGCCGATCATCGGGCAAGTCAACCAAAGTCCACACTTTGTTCTCATACATGGATCCCATCTCAGATTTCATGGCCTCAAGTCATTTTGCGGAATCTGGGCTCATCATCGCTTCCTCATAGTTCGTAGGTTCGTCATCGTCAAGTAACATGACTTCCAGAACAGGATTACCGTACCCCTCTGGTGCGGATCTTACTCTAGTTGACCTATGAGGTTCGGTAGTAACTTGATTAGAAGTTTCATGATCATCATCATTAGCTTCCTCACTTACTGGTCTAGAAATCACTGGAATTGATTTCTGTGACAAATTACTTTCCAATAAGGGAGTAGGTACAATTACCTCGTCAAGTTCTACTTTCCTCCCACTCACTTCTTTCGACAGAAACTCCTTCTGTAGAAAGGATCCATTCTTAGCAATGAATATCTTGCCTTCGGATCTGTGATAGAAGGTGTACCCAACAGTCTCCTTTGGGTATCCTATGAAGACACATTTCTCCGATTTGGGTTCGAGCTTATCAGGTTGAAGCATTTTCACATAAGCATCGCAACACCAAACTTTAAGAAACTACAACTAGGGTTTCTTGCCAAACCACAGTTCATAAGGTGTCATCTCAATGGATTTTGATGGTGCCCTATTTAACGTGAATGCAGCCGTTTCTAAAGCATAACCCCAAAACGATAGCGGTAAATCAGTAAGAGACATCATAGATTGCACCATATCTAATAAAGTGCGGTTACGACGTTCGGACACACCATTACGCTGTGGTGTTCCAGGTGGCGTGAGTTGCGAAACTATTCCGCATTGTTTCAAATGAAGACCAAACTCATAACTCAAATATTCACCTCCATGATCAGATGGTAGAAACTTAATTTTCTTGTTACGATTATTTTCCACTTCACTCTAAAATTCTTTAAACTTTTCAAATGTTTCAGACTTATGTTTCATTAAGTAGATATACCCATATCTGCTCAAATCATTTGGGAAGGTTAGAAAATAACTATACCTGCCACGAGCATCAATACTCATTGGACCGCATACATCAGTATGTATAATTTCCAATAAGTCTGTTGCTCGTTCCATTGTTCTGGAGAACGGAGTCTTAGTCATCTTGCCCATGAGGCATGGTTTGCAAGCATCGAGTGATTCCAAAAGTCCATCAACATGGAGTTTCTTCATGCGCTTTACACCAATATGACCTAAATGGCAGTGCCACAAATAAGTTGCACTTTCATTATTAAACTTATATCTTTTGGCTTCAATACTATGAATATGTCTATCACTACTATCGAAATTTAGTAAAAATAGACCACTCATCAAGGGTGCATGGCCATAAAAGATATTACTCATATAAATAGAACAACCATTATTCTCTGATTTAAATTAATAACTGTCTCGCATCAAACAAGATCTAGATATAATGTTCATGCTTAATGCTGGCACCAGATAACAATTATTCAGGTCTAATACTAATCCCAAAGGTAGATGTAGGTGTAGCGTGCCGATGGCAATCACATGACTTTGGAACCATTTCCCACGCGCATCGTCACCTCGTCCTTAGCCAATCTTTGCTTAATCCGTAGCCCCTGTTTCGAGTTGCAAATATTAGCAACAGAACCAGTATCAAATACCCAGGCGCTACTGCGAGTATTAGTAAGGTACACATCAATAACATGTATATCAAATATACCTTTCACTTTGCCATCCTTCTTATCCGCCAAATACTTGGGGCAGTTCCGCTTCCAGTGACCAGTCAATTTGCAGTAGAAACTCTCAGTCTCAGGTTTAGGTCCAGACTTGGGCTTCTTCACTTGAGCAACAAACCTGCTTGCTGTTCTTCTTGAAGTTCCCCTTCTTCCCTTTGCCCTTCTTCTTGAAATTGGTGGTCTTGTTGACCATCAACACTTGATGCTCCTTCTTGATTTCTACCTCCGCAGCCTTTAGCATTGCGAAGAGCTCGGGAATTGTCTTATCTATCCCTTGCATATTATAGTTCATCATGAAGCTCTCGTAGCTTGGTGGCAGTGATTGAAGAACTCTATCAATGACACTATCACCAGGAAGAGTAACTCCCAGCTGAGTCAAGTGATTGTGGTACCCAGACATTCTAAGTATATGTTCACTGACAAAACAATCCTCCTCCATTTTGTAGCCATAGAACTTATTGGAGACTTCATATCTCTCAATCCGGGCATTTGCTTGAAATATTAACTTCAACTCCTGGAACATCTCATATGCTCCATGACGTTCAAAATGTCGTTGAAGTCTCAGTTCTAAGCGGTAAAGCATGGCACACTAAACTATCGAGTAGTCATCAGCTTTGCTCTGCCAGACGTTCATAACATCTGGTGTTGCTCCTGCAGTGGGTTTGGCACCTAGCGTGCTTACATGACATAATTCTTCTATGCAACAATGAGGATAATCCTCAAGTTACGGAGCCAGTCCGTGTAGTTGCTACCATCATCTTTCAACTTAGCTTTCTCTAGGAACGCATTAAAATTCAACGGAACAACAACATGGGCCATTTATCTACAACAACATAGACATGCAAAATACTATTAGGTACTAAGTTCATGATAAATTAAAGTTCAATTAATCATATTACTTAAGAACTCCCACTTAGATTGACATCCCTCCAATCATCTAAGTGATCACGTGATCCATATCAACTAAACCATGTCTGATCATCACGTGAGATGGAGTAGTTTTCAATGGTGAACATCACTATGTTGATCATATCTACTATATGATTCACGCTCGACCTTTCGGTCTCAGTGTTTCGAGGCCATATCTGCATATGCTAGGTTCATCAAGTTTAACCCGAGTATTCTTCTTGTGCAAAACTGGCTTGCACCCGTTGTATGTGAACGTAGAGCTTATCACACGCGATCATCACGTGGTGTCATGGCACGATGAACTGTAGCAATGGTGCATACTCAGGGAGAACACTTATACCTTGAAATTTAGTGAGAGATCATCTTATAATGCTACCGCCGTATTAAGAAAAATAAGATGCATAAAGGATAAACATCGCATGCAATCAATATAAGTGATATGATATGGCCATCATCATCTTGTGCTTTCGATCTCCATCTCCAAAGCACCGTCATGATCACCATCGTCACCGGCTTGACACCTTGATCTCCATCGAAGCATCATTGTCGTCTCACCAACTATTGCTTCTACGACTATCGCTACCGCTTAGTGATAAAGTAAAGCAATTACATGGCGATTGCATTTCATACAATAAAGCGACAACCATATGGCTCCTGCCAGTTGCCGATAACCGTGTTACAAAACATGATCATCTCATACAACAATTTATATAATCACATCTTGACCATATCACATCACAACATGCCCTGCAAAAACAAGTTAGACGTCCTCTACTTTGTTGTTGCAAGTTTTACGTGGCTGTTACGGGCTTAGCAAGAACCGTTCTTACCTACGCATTAAAAACCATAATGTGGTATAGTGATTGCTTTTTGATATTCAGAAAGAACCCTTTTCATTGAATTTGATTCAACTAAAGTTGGAGAAACTGACACCCGCCAGCCACCTGTGTGCAAAGCACGTCGGTAGAACCAGTCTCATGAACGCGGTCATGTAATGTCGGTCCGGGCCGCTTCATCCAACAATACCGCCGAATCAAGAAACAACTAGTGACGACAAGCAATATGTATATACCCATGCCCACAACTCCTATGTGTTCTACTCATGCATATAACATCTACGCATAGACCTGGCTCAGATGCCACTGTTGGGGAACACAGTATTTCAAAAAAATTCCTATGATCATGCAAGATCTATCTAGGGATGCATAGCAACAAGATGGGAGAGTGTGTCTATGTACCCTCGTAGACCGAAAGCGGAAGCATTAAGTAATGTGGTTGATGTAGTCGAACGTCTTTGCGATCCAACCAATCAAGTACCGAATGCACGGCACCTCCGTGATCTGCACACGTTTAGCTCGGTGATGTTCCTCGAACTCTATATCCAGCTGAGGCCGAGGGAGAGTTTCATCAGCACGATGGCGTGGTGACGGTGATGATGAAGTTACCGACGTAGGGCTTCGCCTAAGCACTACGACAATATGACCAAGGTGGAAATCTATGGACGGGGACACCGCACACGTCTAATAAATCAACTTGTGTGTCTATGGGGTGCCCCCCTCCCCCATATATAAAGGAGTGGAGGAGGGGAGGGCCGGCCTCCTATGGCACGTCCCAAGGGGGGGGATTCCTACTCCTAGTAGGAGTAGGTTTCCCCCCTTCCCTAGTTGGAGTAGGAGAAGAAGGAAGAGGGAGAGGGAGAGAAGGAAAGGGGGGCCGCCCCCTTCCCAATTCGGATTGGGCTTCGGGATGCTACCTCTTGAGCATGCGCTGGTTTTCCCTTGAAGAGGAAAGGGTGATGCAGCAAAGTAGCGTAAGTATTTCCCTTAGTTTTTTTAGAACCAAGGTATCAATCCAGTAGGAGACTACACGCAAGTCGCCTAGTACCACCACAAACAAATAAGAACCTTGCAACCAACGCGATAAAGGGGTTGTCAATCCCTTCACGGCCACTTGAAAAAGTGAGATCTGATAAAGATAATAAGATAAATATTTTTGGTATTTTTGTTGTATAGATTGAAAATTAAAGATTGCAAAATAAATAGTAAACTAGAATTGTAGATCGAAAACTTATATGATGTAAAGTAGACCCGGGGGACATAGTTTCACTAGTGGCTTCTCTCAAGATATCATATATTACGGTGGGTGAACAAATTACTGCCGAGCAATTGATAGAAAAGCGCATAGTTATGATGATATCTAGGCATGATCATGAACATAGGCATCACATCCGTGTCAAGTAGACCGAAATGATTCTGCATCTACTACAATTACTCCACACATCAACCGCTATCCAACATGCATCTAGAGTATTAAGTTCATAAGAACAGAGTAACACATTAGGCAAGATGACATGATGTAGAGGGATAAACTCAAGCAATATGATATAAACCCCATCTTTTTATCCTCGATGGCAACAATACAATACATGTCTTGCTGCCCCTACTGTCACTGGGAAAGGACACCCGAAGATTGAACCCAAAGCTAAGCACTTCTCCCATTGCAAGAAAGATCAATCTAGTAGGCCAAACCAAACTGATAATTCGAAGATACTTGCAAAGATATCAAATCATGCATATAAGAAATCACAGAAGAATCAAATATTGTTCATAGATAATCTTAATCATATAGTCTGGCTATGCTCTATCTTCATCACACAAAATATTTCAATCATGCACAACCCCGATGACAAGCCAAGCAATTTTTTCATACTTTTGATGTTCTCAAACTTTTTCAACTTTCATGCAATACATGAGCGTGAGCCATGGATATAGCACTATAGGTGGAATAGAATGGTGGTTGTGGAGAAGACAAAAAGGAGAAGATAGTCTCACATCAACTAGGTGTATCAACGGGCTATGGATATGCCCATCTATAGATATCAATGTGAGTGAGTAGGGATTGCCATGCAACGGATGCACTAGAGCTATAAGTGTATGAAAGCTCAACAAAAGAAACTAAGTGGGTGTGCATCCAACTCACTTGCTCACAAAGACCTAGGGCATTTTGAGGAAGCCTATCATTGCAATATACAAGCCAAGTTCTATAATGAAAAATTCCCACTAGTAAATGAAAGTGACAAAATAGGAGACTCTCTATCATGAAGATCATGGTGCTACTTTGAAGCACAAGTGTGGAAAAAGGATAGTAGCATTGCCCCTTCTCCCTTTTTCTCTCATTTTTTTATTTGGGCCTTTTTTCTCTTTTTTTATGGTATCTTTTTTTTTCGTCCGGAATCTCATCCCGACTTGTGAGGGAATCATAATCTCTCCATCATCCTTTCCTCACATGGGACAATGCTATAATAACGAAAATCATCACACTCTTATTTACTTACAACTCAAGAATTACAACTCGATACTTAGAACAAAATATGACTATGTGAATGCCTCCGGCGGTGTACCGGGATGTGCAATGAATCAAGAGTGACATGTATGAAATTATGAACGGTGGCCTTGCCACAAATACGATGTCAACTACATGATCATGCTAAGCAATATGACAATGATGAAGCGTGTCATAATAAACGAAACGGTGGAAAGTTGCATGGCAGTATATCTCGGAATGGCTATGGAAATGCCATAATAGGTAGGTATGGTGGCTGTTTTGAGGAAGGTATATGGTGGGTTTATGGTACCGGCGAAAGTTGCGCGGTACTAGTGAGGCTAGGAATGGTGGAAGGGTGAGAGTGCGTATAATCCATGGACTCAACATTAGTCATAAAGAACTCACATACTTATTGCAAAAATCTATTAGTTATCGAAACAAAGTACTATGCGCATGCTCCTAGGGGGATAGATTGGTAGGAAAAGACCATCGCTCGTCCCCGACCACCGCTCATAAGGAAGACAATTAATAAATCATGCTCCGACTTCATCACATAACGGTTTACCATACGTGCATGCTACGGGAATCACAAACTTTAGCACAAGTATCTCTCAGATTCACAACTACTCAACTAGCATGACTCTAATATTACCATCTTCATATCTCAAAACAATCATCAAGTATCAAACTTCTCATAGTATTCAATGCACTCTATATGGAAGTTTTTATTATACCCATCTTGGATGCCTATCATATTAGGATTAATTTCATAACCAAAGCAAATTATCATGCTGTTCTAAAGGACTCTCAAAATAATATAAGTGAAGCATGAGAGATCAATAATTTCTATAAAATAAAACCACCACCGTGCTCTAAAAAGATACAAGTGAAGCACTCGAGTAAAATTATCTAGCTCAAACGATATAAGTGAAGCACATAGAGTATTCTAATAAATTCCGATTCATGTGTGTCTCTCCAAAATGGTGTGTACAGCAAGGATGATTGTGGTAAACTAAAAAGCAAAGACTCAAATCATACAAGGCGCTCCAAGCAAAACACATATCATGTGGTGAATAAAAATATAGCCTCAAGTAAAGTTACCGATAGACGAAGACGAAAGAGGGGATGGCTTCCGGTGCATCCCTGATACGTCTCCGTCATATCTATAATTTTTGATTGTTCCATGCCAATATTCTACAACTTTTATATACTTTTGGCAACTTTTTATACTATTTTTGGGACTAACATATTGATCCAGTGCCCAGTGCCAGTTCCTGTTTGTTGCATGTTTTTTGTTTCGTAGAAAATCCATATCAAACCGAGTCCAAACGGGATAAAAACTGATGGAGGTTTTTTTGGAATATATGTGATTTTTGGGAAGAAGAATCAATGCGAGACGATGCCCGAGGGGGCCACGAGGCAGGGGGCAAGCCCTAGGGGGTCAGGCGCGCCCTGGGCCCTCGTGGCCACCCTGTAAGGCGGTTGGTGCCCTTCTTTCTCCGCAACAAAGCTAATATCTGGATAAAAAACGCGTCCAAAATTCAGCCCAATTGGAGTTGCAGATCTCTAGGAATTTAAGAAACGATGAAAGGGCAGAATCTGGAATGCAGAAACAGAGAGAGGCAGAGAGACAGATCCAATCTCGGAGGGGCTCTCGCCCCTCCGCCGCCATGGAGGCCATGGACCAGAGGGGAAACCCTTCTCCCATCTAGGGAGAAGGTCAAGGAAGAAGAAGAAGAAGAGGAAGAGAAGAAGAAGGGGGGGGGCTCTCTCGCCCTATCTTCCGGTGGCGCTGGAACACCGTCGGGGCCATCATCATCACCGCAATCTACACTAACAACTTCACCGCCATCATCACCAACTCTTCCCCCCTCTATGCAGCGGTGTAACCCCTCTTTTACCCGCTGTAATATCTACTTAAACATGGTGCTCAATGCTACATATTATTTCCCAATGATGTATGGCTATCCTATGATGTTTGAGTAGATCCATTTTGTCCTATGGGTTAATTGATGATCGTGATTGGTTTGAGTTGCATGTTTTATTATTGGTGTTGTCCTATGGTGCCCTCCGTGTTGCGCAAGCGTGAGGGATCCCCGTTGTAGGGTTTGCAATATGTTCATGATTTGCTTATGATGGGTGGCGTGAGTGACAGAAGCACAGACCCGAGTCAGTAGGTTGTTTGCGTATGGGAATAAAGAGGACTTGATACTTTAATGCTATGGTTGGGTTTTACCTTAATGATCTTTAGTAGTTGCGGATGCTTGCTAGAGTTCCAATCATAAGTGCATATGATCCAAGAAGAGAAAGTTTGTTAGCTTATGCCTCTCCCTCAAATAAAATTGCAATAATGATTACCGGTCTAGTTATCGATTGCCTAGAGACAAATAACTTTCTCGTGACAAAAATCTCTCTACTAAAACTAACTTAGTTGCGTCTTCATCTAAACATCCCCTACTTTTTATTTACGCGCTCTTTATTATCTTGCAAACCTATCCAACAACACCTACAAAGTACTTCTAGTTTCATACTTGTTCTAGGTAAAGCGAACGTCAAGTGTGCGTAGAGTTGTATCGGTGGTCAATAGAACTTGAGGGAATATTTGTTCTACCTTTAGCTCCTCGTTGGGTTCGACACTCTTAATTATCGAAAGAGGCTACAATTGATCCCCTATACTTGTGGGTTATCAATCCCCAAGCTTAGGCTTTTGGTTGTCCTTGAATTTTACCTTGGGGTGACTTGGGCATCCCCAATCTTAGGCTCTTGTCACTCCTTATTCCAAAATCCATCAAATGTTTATCCAAAAACTTGAAAACTTCACAACACAAAACTCAATAGAAAATCTCATGAGCTCCGTTAGTATAAGAAAACAAACCACCACTTTAAGGTACTGTAACGAACTCATTATTTATTTATATTGGTGTTAAACCTACTGCATTCCAACTTCTCTATGGTTCATACCCCCCCGATACTAGCCATAGATTCATCAAAATAAGCAAATAACACACGAAAAACATAATCTGTAAAAAACAGAACAGTCTGTAGCAATCTGTAGGTTTCGAATACTTATGTAACTCCAAAAATCCTGAGAAATTAGGAAGTCCTAAATAATTTCTATATTGATCTACCGCAGTTGGAATCAGTATTTTACCGCTCTCTGGTAAAAAATGGAAATTATTCTCGTGAGCGCAAACTTTCTGTTTTTTTACAGCAAGATCAAATAACAATCACCTAAGAAGATCCTAAAGGCTTTAGTTGGCACAAACACAAATTAAAACATAAAAAACACAATCATAACAGAGGATAGATGATTTATTTATTACTAAACAGGAACGAAAAGCAAGGAACAAAAATAAAATTGGGTTTCCTCCCAACAAGCGCTATCGTTTAACACCCCTAGCTAGGCATAAAAACAAGAATAGATCTAGGTATTGTCATCTTTGGTATGCAATCCATATATGGCTCTCATAATATATTCATAAGGTAATTTAATTTTCTTTCTAGGAAATTGTTCCATGCCTTTCCTTAACGGAAATTGGAATCTAATATTTCCTTCTTTCATGTCAATAATAGCACCAATCGTTCTAAGGAAAGGTCTACCAAGAATAATAGGACATGTAGGATTGCAATCTATATCAAGAACAATGAAATCTACGGGCACATAATTTATATTTGCAACAATAAGAACATCATTAATCCTTCCCATAGGTTTCTTAATAGTGGAATCCGCAAGATGCAAATTTAAAGAACAATCATCAAATTCACGGAAACCTAGCACATCGCGCAAAGTTTTTGGAATTGTGGAAACACTAGCACCCAAATCACATAAAGCTTAGCATTCATAATCTTTAATCTTAATTTCAATAGTAGGTTCCCACTCATCATAAAGTTTTCTAGGGTTAGAAACTTCTAGTTCAAGCTTTTCTTTATGGGATTGCATTAAAGCATCAACGATGTGTTTAGTAAAAGCTTTGTTTTGATCATAAGCATGAGGAGAATTTAACACGGATTGCAACAAGGAAATACAATCTATCAAAGAGAAATTATCATAATTAAATTCCTCGAAATCCAAAATAGTGGGTTCATTGCTATGTAAAGTTTTGACCTCTTCAATCCCACTTTTATTAATTTTAGCATCAAGATCTAAAAACTCTGAATCATTGGGACACCTTTTAACTAAAGTTGACTCATCTCCAGTCCCATCTTTATCAAGATTCATATCGGAAAACAAAGATTTAATAGGAGACACATCAATCACTTTTAGATCTTCATCATTATTATCAAGAAAACTAGAATAACACGCCTTCACAAAGCAATCTTTTTTAGCACGCAGCCTAGCGGTTCTTTCCTTGCACTCATCAATGGAAATTCTCATGGCTTTGAGAGACTCATTGATATCGTGCTTAGGTGGAATAGATCTAAGTTTCAAAGAATCAACATCAAGAGAAATTCTATCCATGTTCCTAGCCAACTCATCAATCTTAAGCAATTTTTCTTCAAGCAAAGCATTGAAATTCTTTTGCGAATTTATAAATTCTTTAACACTAGTCTCAAAATCAGAGGGCTTCTTATTAAAATTTCCATAAGAATTGTTGTAGGAATTTCCATAATTATTAGAGGAATTACTAGGGACGGCCTAGACTTAAAATTTCCTCTATAGGCGTTGTTACCAAACTTGTTCCTACCAACAAAATTCACATCCAAGGATTCATGATTATTCTCAATCAAAGTGGACAAAGGCATATCATTAGGATCAGAAGAAACACTCTTATTAGCAAACAATTTCATAAGTTCATCCATCTTTCCACTCAAAACATTAATCTCTTCTATGTGTGCCATTGAGAATAATTAACCATAATATTATCTAGGAGTTTAGTAGCTTCTCCTAAAGTGATTTCCATAAAAGTGCCTCCCGCGGCCGAATCTAAAAGATTTCTAGAAGCAAAATTCAATCCATCATAAATTTTTGTATAATCATCCATAAATTCAAACCATGTGTAGGGCAATTACGTATCATTAATTTCATTCTCTCCCAAGCTTGTGCAACATGCTCATGATCAAGTTGCTTAAAATTCATAATATTGTTTCTAAGAGAGTTGATCTTAGCGGGAGGAAAATACTTAGAGATAAAAGCATCTTTGCACTTATTCCATGAATCAATACTATTTTTAGGCAAAGAAGAGAACCATGTTTTAGCACGATCTCTAAGCGAAAACGAAAATAGCTTCAATTTAACAACATCATTATCCACATATTTCTTCATTTGCATATCACATAAATCAACAAAGTTGTTTAGATGGGTAGCGGTATCTTCACTAGGAAGGCCAGCAACTTGACCTTTCATGACAAGATTCAACAAAGCAGTATTAATTTCACAAGATTTTCAGCATCGATAAGAGGAGCAATCAGGGTGCTAATAAAATCATTGTTGTTGGTATTGGAGAAGTCACATAATTTAGTATTATCTTGAGCCATCATGACAAACAATCAACCCAACACACAATCACACAAGAGGTAAGCGAAAGAAGGCGAACGGAAAAACGGAGAATGGAAAAGAGGCGAATAAAATGGCAAGGGCGAAGTGGAGGAGAGGAAAACAAGAGGCAAATGGCAAATAATGTAATGCGAGGGGATAAGAGTTTGTGATGGGTACTTGGTATGTCTTTACTTGAGTGTAGATCTCCCCGGCAACGGCGCCAGAAATCCTTCTTGCTACCTCTTGAGCATGTTTGGTTTTCCCTTGAAGAGGAAAGGGTGATGCAGCAAAGTAGCGTAAGTATTTCCCTCAGTTTTTGAGAACCAAGGTATCAATCCAGTAGGAGACTACACGCAAGTCGCCTAGTACCTGCACAAACAAATAAGAACCTTGCAACCAACACGATAAAGGGGTCGTCAATCCCTTCACGGCCACTTGTAAAAGTGAGATCTGATAAAGATAATAAGATCAATGTTTTTGTATTTTTGTTGTATATATTGAAAAGTAAAGATTGCAAAATAAATAGTAAACTAGAATTATAGATCGGAAACTTATATGATATAAAGTAGACCCCGGGGCCATAGGTTTCACTAGTGGCTTCTCTCAAGATAGCATATATTATGGTGGGTGAACAAATTACTGCCGAGCAATTGATAGAAAAGCGCATAGTTATGATGATATCTAGGCATGATCATGAACATAGGCATCACGTCCGTGTCAAGTAGACCGATACAATTCTGCATCTACTACTATTACTCCACACATCGACCGCTACCCAGCATGCATCTAGAGTATTAAGTTCATAAGAACAGAGTAACGAATTAGGCAAGATGACATGATGTAGAGGGATAAACTCAAGCAATATGATATAAACCCCATCATTTTATCCTCGATGGCAACAATACAATACGTGCCTTGCTGCCCCTACTGTCATTGGAAAGGACACTGCAAGATTGAACCCAAAGCTAAGCACTTCTCCCATTGCAAGAAAGATCAATCTAGTAGGCCAAACCAAATTGATAATTCGAAGAGACTTGCAAAGATATCAAATCATGCATATAAGAATTCAGAGAAGAATTAAATATTATTCATAGATAATCTTAATCATAAACCCACAATTCACCGGATCTCAACAAACACACCGCAAAAAGAACTACATCGAATATATCTCCAAGAACATCGAGGAGAACTTTGTATTCAGAACCAAAGAGAGAGAAGAAGACATCTAGCTAATAACTATGGACCCGAAGATCTGTGGTAAACTACTCACACATCATCGGGGAGGCTATGGTGTTGATGTAGAAGCCCTCCATGATCGAGTCCCCCTCCGGCAGATCGCCAGAAAAGGTCCCCAGATGGGATCTCACGGTTACAGAAGGTTGCGGCAGTGGAAAAGTGGTTTCGTGGCTCCCCTCGATGTTTTCATGGTATAAGAGTATATATAGGCGAAGGAAGTAGGTCGGTGGAGCTACGAGGGGCCCACGAGGGTGGGGGGCGCGCCGCCCTACCTTGTGGCCGCCTCGTTGCTTCCTTGACCTTCACTCCAAGTCTCCTAGATTGCGTTTGTTCCAAAAAAAGGTCCGCGCGAAGGTTTGATTCCGTTTGGATTCCATTTGATATTCCATTTCTGCGAAACAGTGAAATAGGCAAAAAACAATAATTTGCGCTCGGCCTTCGGTTAATAGGTTAGTCCCAAAAAAATATAAAAGTGCATATTAAAGCCCATTAAACATCCAAAACAGATAATATAATAGCATGGAACAATCAAAAATTATAGATACGTTCGAGACGTATCAGGGGGCGCACGCCTCCCACTTGGCTGCCTCCTCCTCTCTCCCACCATGGCCCATTAAGGCCCATTAACTCCCCGGGGGTTCCGGTAACCTCCCGGTACTCTAGAAACTGCCCGAACCTATCCAAAACCTTTTTGGTGTCCAAACATAGCCTTCCAATATATCAATCTTTATGTCTCAGCCATTTCGAGACTTCTCGTCATGTACGTGATCACATCCAGGACTCCGAACTATCTTCGGTACATCAAATCACATAACTCGTAGTACATATCATCATGGAACGTTAAATGTGCAGACCCTACGGGTTCGAGAACTATGTAGACATGATCGAGACTCATCTCCGGTCAATAACCAATAGCAGAACCTAGATTCTCATATTGGTTCCTACATGTTCTAAGAAGATCTTTATCGGTCAAACCGCATAACAACATACGTTGTGCTACCTCTTGAGCACTGCATTGGTTTTCCCCGAAGAGGAAGGGATGATGTAGCAAAGTAGCGTAAGTATTTCCCCTCAGTATTTGAGAACCAAGGTATCAATCCAGTAGGAGGCTACGCGCGAGTCCCTCGTACCTGCACAAAACAAATAAATCCTCGCAACCAACGCGAATAGGGGTTGTCAATCCCTACACAGCCACTTACAAGAGTGAGATCTGATAGATATGATAAGATAATATTTTTGGTATTTTTGTGATAAAGATGCAAAGTAAAATAAAGGCAAAGTAAAAAGCAAAGGAAATAACTAAGTAGTAGGAGATTACTATGATAAAGATAGACCCGGGGGCCATAGGTTTCACTAGTGGCTTCTCTCGAAAGCATAAGTATTCTACTGTGGGTGAACAAATTACTGTTGAGCAATTGACATAATTGAGCATAGTTATGAGAATATCTAGGTATGATCATGTATATAGGCATCACATCCGAGACAAGTAGACCGACTCCTGCCTGCATCTACTACTATTACTCCACTCATCGACCGCTATCCAGCATGCATATAGAGTATTAAGTTAAAAACAGAGTAACGCCTTAAGCAAGATGACATGATGTAGAGGGATAAACTCATGCAATATGATGAAAACCCCATCTTGTTATCCTCGATGGCAACAATATAATACGTGCCTTGCTGCCCGTACTGTCATTGGGAAAGGACACCGCAAGATTGAACCCAAAGCTAAGCACTTCTCCCATTGCAAGAAAGATCAATCTAGTAGGCCAAACCAAACTGATAATTTGAAGAGACTTGCAAAGATAACCAATCATACATAAAAGAATTCAGAGAAGATTCAAATATTGTTCATAGATGGACTTGATCATAAACCCACAATTCATCGGTCTCAACAAACACACCGCAAAAAGAAGATTACATCGAATAGTTCTCCACAAGAGAGGGGGAGAACATTGTATTGAGATCCAAAAAGAGAGAAGAAGCCATCTAGCTAATAACTATGGACCCGTAGGTCTGAGGTAAACTACTCATACTTCATCAGAGGGGCTATGGTATTGATATAGAAGCCCTCCGTGATCGATGCCCCCTCTGGCGGAGCTCCGAAACAGGCCCCAAGATGGGATCTCGTGGATACAGAAAGTTGCGGCGGTGGAATTAGGTTTTTGGCTCCGTATCTAATCGTTTGGGGGTACGTAGCTATATATAGGAGGAAGGAGTACGTCGGTGGAGCAACAGGGGGCCCACGAGGGTGGAGGGTGCGCCTGGGGGGGGTAGGTGCCCCCCTACCTTGTGGCCTCCTCTTTTGTGTCTTGACGTAGGGTCCAAGTCTCCTGGGTCTTGTTCGTTGAGAAAATCACGTTCCCGAAGATTTCATTCCGTTTGAACTCCATTTGATATTCCTTTTCTTCGAAACCCTAAAACATGCAAGAAACAACAATTCTGGGTTGGGCCTCCGGTTAATAGGTTAGTCCCAAAAGTAATGTAAAAGTGGAAAATAAAGCCCAATAATGTCCAAAACAGTAGATAATATTGCATGGAGCAATCAAAAATTATAGATATGTTGGAGACGTATCAAGCATCCCCAATCTTAATTCCTGCTCGTCCTCGAGTAGGTAAATGATAAAAACAGAATTTTTGATGCAGAGTGCTACTTGGCATAATTTTAATGTAATTCTTCTTAATTGTGGTATGAATATTCAGATCCGAAAGATTCAAGACAAAAGTTCATATTGACATAAAAATAATAATAATTCAAGCATACTAACAAAGCAATTATGTCTTCTCAAAATAGCATGGCCAAAGAAAGTTATCCCTACAAAATCATATAGTCTGGCTATGCTCTATCTTCACCACACAAAGTATTTAAATCAGGCACAACCCCGATGACAAGCCAAGCAATTGTTTCATACTTTTGGTGTTCTCTAACTTTTTCAATCTTCACGCAATACATGAGCGTGATCCATGGACATAGCACTTATAGGTGGAATAGAATGGTGGTTGCGGAGAAGACAAAAAGGGAGAAGATAGTCTCACATCAACTAGGCGTATCAACGGGCTATGGAGATGCCCATCAATAGATATCAATGTGAGTGAGTAGGGATTGCCATGCAATAGATGCACTAGAGCTATAAGTATATTAAAGCTCAGAAAAGAAACTAAGTGGGTGTGCATCCAACTTGCTTGCTCATGAAGACCTAGGGCATTTTGAGGAAGCCCATCATTGGAATATACAAGCCAAGTTCTATAATGAAAAATTCCCACTAGTATATGAAAGTGATAACATAGGAGACTCTTTATCATGAATATCATGGTGCTACTTTGAAGCACAAGTGTGGTAAAAGGATAGTAACATTGTCCCTTCTCTCTTTTTCTCTCATTTTTTTTATTTTTTTATTTGGGCCTTTTCTCTTTTTTATGGCCTCTTTTTTTTCGTCCGGAGTCTCATCCCGACTTGTGGGGGAATCATAGTTTCCATCATGCTTTCCTCACTGGGACAATGCTCTAATAATGATGATCATCATACTTTTATTTTTCTTACAACTCTACAATTACAACTCGATACTTAGAACAAAATATGACTCTATATGAATTGCTCCGGCGGTGTACTGGGATATGCAATGAATCAAGAGTGACACGTATGAAAGAATTATGAATGGTGGCTTTGCCACAAATACGATGTCAACTACATGATCATGCTAAGCAATATGACAATGATGGAGTGTGTCATAATAAACGGAACGGTGGAAAGTTGCACGGCAATATATCTCGGAATGGCTATGGAAATTCCATAGTAGGTAGGTATGGTGGCTGTTTTGAGGAAGGTATATGGTGGGTGTATGATACCGGTGAAAGGTGCGCGGTATTAGAGAGGCTAGCAAAGGTGGAAGGGTGAGAAAAGTTCGTATAATCCATGGACTCAACATTAGTCATAAAGAACTCATATACTTATTGCAAAAATCTACAATCTATCAAAGCAAAGTATTACACGCATGCTCCTAGGGGGTAGATTGGTAGGAAAAGACCATCGCTCTTCCCCGACCGCCACTCATAAGGAAGACAATCAAAAAATAAATCATGCTCCAACTTCATCACATAACGGTTCACCATACGTGCATGCTATGGGAATAACAAATTTTAACACAAGTATTTCAAATTCAAAACTACTAAACTAGCACAACTTTAATATCACCATATTCATATCTCAAAACAATTATCAAGCATCAAACTTCTCATAGTATTCAACACACTCATAAGAAAGTTTTATTATTAATCTTGTATACCAAGCATATTAGGATTTTAAGCAAATTACCATGCTATTTAAGACTCTCACAATAATCTAAGTGAATCATGAGAGATCAATAGTTTCTATAAAACAAATCCAGCACCGTGCTCTAAAAGATATAAGTGAAGTACTAGAGCAAAACTATATAACTCAAAAGATATAAGCGAAGCACGTAGAGTATTCTAACAAATTCCAAATCATGTATGGCTCTCTAAAAAGGTGTGTACAGCAAGGATGATTGTGGTAAACTAAAAAGTAAAGACTCAAATCATACAAGATTCTCCAAGCAAAACACATATCATGTGGCGAATAAAAATATAGCTCCAAGTAAAGTTACCGATAGAAGTAGACGAAAGAGGGGATGCCTTCCGGGGCATCCCCAAGCTTTGGCTTTTAGGTGTCCTTAGATTATCTTGGGGGTGACATGGGCATCCCCAAGCTTAGGCTCTTGCCACTCCTTGTTCCATAATCCATCAAATCTTTACCCAAAACTTGAAAACTTCACAACACAAAACTTAAAGTAGAAAATCTCGTGATCTCCGTTAGCGAAAGAAAACAAAAGACCACTTCAAGGTACTGTAATTAACTCATTATTTATTTATATTGGTGTTATACCTACTGTATTCCAACTTATATATGGTTTATAAACTATTTTAATAGCCATAGATTCATCAAAATAAGCAAACAACAGACGAAAAACAGAATCTGTCAAAAACAGAACAGTCTGTAGTAATCTGTATCTAGAGCAAGATCTGGAACCCCAAAAATTCTAAAATAAATTTCTGGACTTGAGGAATTTATCTATTAATCATATGAAAAATAATTAACTAAATATCATTTTCCAAATAAAAATGGCAGCAGTTCTCGTGAGCGCTAAAGTTTCTGTTTTTTACAGCAAGTGTAACAGGACTTTCCCCAAGTCTTCCCAACGGTTCTACTTGGCACAAACACTAATTAAACACAAAAAACACAACCAAAACAGAGGATAGATAAATTATTTATTACTAAACAGGAGCAAAAAGCAAGGAATAAAAATAAAATTGGGTTGCCTCCCAACAAGCGCTATCGTTTAACGCCCCTAGCTAGCTATAACAAGCAAGGATAGATCTAGGTATTGCCATCTTTGGTAGGCAATCCATAAGTGGCTCTAATAATAGATTCATAAGGTAATTTAATTTTATTTCTAGGAAAGTGTTCCATGCCTTTCCTTAATGGAAATTGGAATCTAATATTTCCTTCCTTCATATCAATAATTGCACCAATCGTTCTAAGGAAAGGTCTACCAAGAATAATAGGACATGAAGGATTGCAATCTATGTCAAGAACAATAAAATCTACGGGCACATAATTCCTATTTGCAACAATAAGAACATCATTAATTCTTCCCATATGTTTATTAATAGTGGAATCCGCAAGGTGCAAGTTTAAAGAGCAATCATCAAAATCACGGAAACCTAACAAATCACACAAAGTCTTTGGAATCGTGGAAATACTAACACCCAAATCACATAAAGAATAGCATTCATAATCTTTAATTTTAATTTTAATAGTTTGTTCCCACTCATCATAAAGCTTTCTAGGGATAGAAACTTCCAATTCAAGTTTTTCTTCATAAGATTGCATCAAGGCATCAACGATATGTTTAGTAAACGCTTCATTTTGACTATAAGCATGAGGAGAATTTAGCACGGATTGCAACAAGGAAATACAATCAATCAAAGAGCAATTTTCATAGTTAAATTCCTTTAAATCCATAATAGTGGGTTTAGCAACATCTAGAGTTTTAATTTCTTCAATCCCACTTTTATCAATTTTAGCATCAAGATCAAAAAATTCCAAATTCTTGGAACACCTTCTAGGTAAAGGTGGATCATATTCAGTCCCATCATTATTAAGATTCATATTGAAAAACAAAGATTTAATAGGGGACATATCAATAGCTTTTAGATCTTCACCATTGTTTTCATAGGAACTAGAAGAACACGCTCTTATAAAGGCATCTTTCTTAGCACGCATCCTAGCGGTTCTTTCTTTGCACTCATCAATGGAAATTCTCATGGCTTTGAGAGACTCATTGATATCATGCTTAGGTGGAATAGATCTAAGTTTCAAAGAATCAACATCAAGAGAAATTCTATCAACATTCCTAGCCAACTCATCAATCTTAAGCAATTTTTCTTCAATCAAAGCATTAAAATTCTTTTGTGAAGTAATAAATTCTTTAATATTAGATTCAAAATCAGAGGGCATCTTATTATAATTTCCATAGGAATTGTTATAGGAATTACCATAATTATTAGAGGGATTACTAGGATAAGGCCTAGGATTAAAATTTCCTCTATACGCGTTGTTACCAAAATTGTTCCTACCAACAAAATTCACACCCATAGATTCATTATTATTCTCAATCAAAGTAGACAAGGGCATATCATTAGGATCAGAATAAACACTCTTATTAGCACATAATTTCGTAAGTTCATCCATTTTCCACTCAAAACATTAATTTTTTCTATCACATGCACCTTTTTATTAGTAGATCTTTCAGTATGCCATTGAGAATAATTAACCATAATATTATCTAGGAGTTTAGTAGCTTATCCTAAAGTGATTTCCATAAAAGTGCCTCCCGCGGCCGAATCTAAAAGATTTCTGGAAGCAAAATTCAATCCGGCATAACATTTTTGTATAATCATCCACAAATTTAAACCATGAGTAGGGCAATTACGTATCATTAGTTTCATTCTCTCCCAAGCTTGTGCAACATGTTCATGATCAAGTTGCTTAAAATTCATAATATCGTTTCTAAGAGAGATGATCTTAGCGGGAGGAAAATACTTAGAGATAAAAGCATCTTTGCACTTATTCCATGAATCAATACTATTTCTAGGCAAAGACGAAAACCAAGCTTTAGCACGATCTCTAAGTGAAAAAGGAAATAGCTTCAATTTAACAATATATTATCCACATATTTCTTCTTTTGCATATCACACAAATCAACGAAGCTATTTAGATGGGTAGCGGCATCTTCACTAGGAAGGCCGGAAAACAGATCTTTCATGACAAGATTCAGCAAAGCAGTATTAATTTCACAAGATTTAGCATTGGTAAGAGGAGCAATCGGAGTGCTAATAAAATCATTGTTGTTGGTATTGGTGAAGTCACACAATTTAGTATTATCTTGAGCCATCGTGACAAGCAAGCAAACTAACACCCAAGCAAACAAAAAGCAAGCGGGCAAAAAGAGGCAAATAGAGAAAGAGAGGGAGGATAGAGAGAGAGGGGGCGAATTAAACGACAAGGGTGAAGTGGGGGAGAGGAAAACGAGAGGCAAATGGCAAATAATGTAATGCGAGAGATAAGGGTATGTGATGGGTACTTGGTATGTTGACTTTTGCGTAGACCTCCCCCGCAACGGCGCCAGAAATCCTTCTTGCTACCTCTTGAGCACTGCGTTGGTTTTCCCCTAAGAGGAAGGGATGACGAGCAAAGTAGCGTAAGTATTTCCCTCAGTTTTTGAGAACCAAGGTATCAATCCAGTAGGAGGCTACGCGCGAGTCCCTCGTACCTGCACAAAACAAATAAATCCTCGCAACCAACGCGAATAGGGGTTGTCAATCCCTACACGGATATGATAGGATAATATTTTTGGTATTTTCGTGATAAAGATGCAAAGTAAAATAAAGGCAAAGTAAAAAAGCAAAGGAAATAACTAAGTAGTAGGAGATTAATATGATAAAGATAGACCCGGGGGCCATAGGTTTCACTAGTGGCTTCTCTCGAGACCATAAGTTAAAAACAGAGTAACGCCTTAAGCAAGATGACATGATGTAGAGGGATAAACTCATGCAATATGATGAAAACCCCATCTTGTTATCCTCGATGGCAACAATACAATACGTGCCTTGCTGCCCCTACTGTCATTGGGAAAGGACACCGCAAGATTGAACCCAAAGCTAAGCACTTCTCCCATTGCAAGAAAGATCAATCTAGTAGGCCAAACCAAATTGATAATTCGAAGAGACTTGCAAAGATATCAAATCATGCATATAAGAATTCAGAGAAGAATCAAATATTATTCATAGATAATCTTAATCATAAACCCACAATTCATCGGATCTCAAAAAACACACCGCAAAAAGAATTACATCGAATAGATCTCCAAGAACATCGAGGAGAACTTTGTATTCAGAACCAAAGAGAGAGAAGAAGCCATCTAGATAATAACTATGGACCCGAAGATCTGTGGTAAACTACTCACACATCATCGGGGAGGCTATGGTTTTGATGTAGAAGACCTCTGTGATCGAATCCCCCTCCGGCAGATCGCTGGAAAAGGTCCTCGGATGGGATATCATGGGTACAGAAGGTTGCGGCAGTGGAAAAGTGGTTTCGTGGCTCCCCTCGATGTTTTCATGGTATAAGAGTATATATAGGCGAAGGAAGTAGGTCAGTGGAGCTACGAGGGGCCCATGAGGGTGGGGGGCATGCCGCCCTACCTCGTGGCCGCCTCGTTGCTTCATTGACCTTCACTCCAAGTCTCCTAGATTGCGTTTGTTCCAAAAAAGGTCCTCGCGAAGGTTTCATTCCGTTTGGATTCCGTTTGATATTCCATTTCTGCGAAACACTGAAATAGGCAAAAAAAACAATAATTTGCGCTGGGCCTTCAGTTAATAGGTTAGTCCCAAAAATAATATAAAAGTGCATATTAAAGCCCATTAAACATCCAAAACAGATAATATAATAGCATGGAACAATCAAAAATTATAGATACGTTGGAGACGTATCTGGGGGCGCGCGCCTCCCACTTGGCTGCCTCCTCCTCTCTCCCACCATGGCCCATTAAGGCCCATTAACTCCCCGGGGGGTTCCGGTAACCTCCCGGTACTCTAGAAAATGTCCGAACCTATCCAAAACCTTTCCGGTGTCCAAACATAGCCTTCCAATATATCAATCTTTATGTCCTAACCATTTCGAGACTCCTCGTCATGTACGTGATCACATCCGGGACTCTAAACTATCTTTGGTACATCAAATCACATAACTCGTAGTACATAACATCATGGAACGTTAAGCGTGCGGACCCTACGGGTTCGAGAACTATGTAGACATGACCGAGACTCATCTCCGGTCAATAACCAATAGCAGAACCTGGATGCTCATATTGTTTCCTACATATTCTACGAAGATCTTTATTGGTCAAACCGCAAAACAACATACATTGTGCTACCTCTTGAGCACCGCGTTGGTTTTCCCCAAAGAGGAAGGGATGATGAAGCAAAGTAGCGTAAGTATTTCCCTCAGTATTTGAGAACCAAGGTATCAATCCAGTAGGAGGCTACGTGCGAGTCCCTTGTACCTGCACAAAACAAATAAATCCTCGCTACCAACGCGAATAGGGGTTGTCAATCCCTACACGGCCACTTACGAGAGTGAGATCTGATAGATATGATAAGATAATATTTTTGGTATTTTTGTGATAAAGATGCAAAGTAAAATAAAGGCAAAGTAAAAAGCAAAGGAAATAACTAAGTAGTAGGAGATTAATATGATAAAGATAGACCCGGGGGCCATAGGTTTCACTAGTGGCTTCTCTCGAGAGCATAAGTATTCTACTGTGGGTGAACAAATTACTGTTGAGCAATTGACAGAATTGAGCATAGTTATGAGAATATCTAGGTATGATCATGTATATAGGCATCACATCCGAGACAAGTAGACCGACTCCTGCCTGCATCTACTACTATTACTCCACTCATCGACCGCTATCCAGCATGCATCTAGAGTATAAGTTAAAAAACAGAGTAACGCCTTAAGCAAGATGACATGATGTAGAGGGATAGACTCATGCAATATGATGAAAACCCCATCTTGTTATCCTCGATGACAACAATACAATACGTGCCTTGCTGCCCCTACTGTCACTGGGAAAGGACACCGCAAGATTGAACCCAAAGCTAAGCACTTCTCCCATTGCAAGAAAGATCAATCTAGTAGGCCAAACCAAACTGATAATTCGAAGAAACTTGCAAAGATAACCAATCATACATAAAAGAATTCAGAGAAGATTCAAATATTGTTCATAGACAGAATTGATCATAAACCCACAATTCATCGTTCTCAACAAACACACCGCAAAAAGAAGATTACATCGAATAGTTCTCCACAAGAGAGGGGGCGAACATTGTATTGAGATCCAAAAAGAGAGAAGAAGCCATCTAGCTAATAACTATGGACCTGTAGGTCTGAGGTAAACTACTCACACTTCATCGGAGGGGCTATGGTATTGATGTAGAAGCCCTTCGTGATCGATGCCCCCTCCGGCGGAGCTCCAGAACAGGCCCCAAGATGGGATCTTGTGGATATAGAAAGTTGCGGCGGTGGAATTAGGTTTTTGGCTCCGTATCTGATCGTTTGGGGGTACGTAGGTATATATAGGAGGAAGGAGTACGTCGGTGGAGCAACAGGGGGCCCACGAGGGTGGAGGGCGCGCCAGGGGGGGGGGGGTTGGCGCGCCCCCCTACCCATGGCCTCCTCTTTTGTGTCTTGACGTGGGGTCCAAGTCTCCTGGGTCTTGTTCGTTGAGAAAATCACGTTCCCGAAGGTTTCATTCCGTTTGGACTCCGTTTGATATTCCTTTTCTTCGAAACCCTAAAACAGGCAAAAAACAACAATTCTGGGCTGGGCCTCCGGTTAATAGGTTAGTCCCAAAAATAATGCAAAAGTGGAAAATAAAGCCCAATAATGTCCAAAACAATAGATAATATAGCATTGAGCAATCAAAAATTATAGATATGTTGGAGACGTATCATGTTGTTCCCTTTATCATTGGTATGTTACTTGCCCGAGATTCGATTGTCGGTATCATCATACCTAGTTCAATATCATTACCGGTAAGTCTCTTTACTCATTCTGTAATGAAACATCCCGCAACTAAGTCATTAGTCGCATTGCTTGCAAGGCTTATAGTGATGTGCATTAGCGAGAGGGCCCAGAGATACCTCTTCGACAATCAGAGTGACAAATCCTAATCTCGATCTATGTCAACTCAACAAACACCATTGGAGACACCTGTAGAGCATCTTTATAATCACCCAGTTACATTGTGACGTTTGATAGCACACTAAGTGTTCCTCCAGTATTCGGGAGATGCATAATCTCATAGTCATAGGAACATGTATAAGTTATGGAGAAAGCAATAGCAATAAACTAAACGATCATAGTGCTAAGCTAACGGGTGGGTCAAGTCAATCACATCATTCTCTAATGATGTGATCCCGTTCATCAAATGACAACTCATGTCTATGGCTAGGAAACTTAACCATCTTTGATTAACAAGCTAGTCAAGTAGAGGCATACTAGTGACACTTTGTTTGTCTATGTATTCACACATGTACTAAGTTTCCGGTTAATACAATTCTAGCATGAATAATAAACATTTATCATGATATAAGGAAATATAAATAACAACTTTATTATTGCCTCTAGGGCATATTTCCTTCAGCCTCGTGGGCCCAACTTTGCTCCGTTTGACCTAATTCCGCCTCATAAATTCTCTAAAATCAGGAAACCAACAGAGAGCCACCCAAAACACTTTTTGTCTCGGACGTAATGCATATATACATAATCATTGTCTTGGATATCATCATGATTATTCATTTTTCTATCAATTGCCCATCAATAATTTGTTTACTCATCGTATGTCATGTTCAAGAGAGAAGCCTCTAGTAAAAACTATGCCCCCTAGGGTCTATCTTTATCATATATTAAAATACAAGAATATCTTAGCTGCAATTTTATGTACTTTATTTTATTTTATATGTTTTATCTATTTGTTACTACGAGATTTGATCCTTACAATTAACCGCCAAGGGAGTGGCAACTCCTTGTTTCCGTTGGGTGCAAGTATTTGTTATTTGTGTGTAGGTACTGCTAACAAGGTGTTGCGTGGTTCTCCTACTGGATTGAAAATCTTGATTCTTAACTGAGGGAAATACTTATCTCTACTGTATTGTGTCATCCTCTCCTCTTTGAGGAAATCCCAATGCAACTCATAAGTAGCAGTAGAGTGCGCGTGTGTGTGTTCATAGGGGTGAGTGTGTGCGCTTATGTATGAGCGTTTGCATTTGTACTGTGTTGAAAAAAACAAATGGTACAACAGGAGTCCCCTACAACATAAGTCCAGACATAAAAAGGCATCTTAAAGGCGGACCCCTCAAATAGCCCGCAACTACGTTCAGATCCGACGCAGCCCCCTATTTGTCTACAGACGCATCCTTGTATCCTAATTCACGAAAACCAAACGCACACTAAGCGAGGTTTGCGGGTGACAACGTGTACCACCGCCATGTAGGCATCCGACAATGCGGTCCCACCCATAACCATATCGCCCGCGCGACCGCATCTCCACTTTGTGAAGAATCATAATTATAACTATGCGCTATTATGTCAATTGTCCAACAGTAATTTGTTACCCACCAACGCTATGCTTACGAGAGAGATGCGTCCAGTGAACCTATTTGTGGATGGTCAAAGGGGAGAACAATGTTGGAATATAATATTTGAAGTTTTTAAAATTTGAACTAGTGATGTACTTGAACATTTGAACTTTTCTAGCTAAATTGAAACTATATATGTGGCCTAATGTCACCCAAACCCTAATGTCACCTAATGAAGGAAATATGCCCTAGAGGCAATAATAAAGTTGTTATTTATATTTCCTTATATCATGATAAATGTTTATTATTCATGCTAGAATTGTATTAATCGGAAACTTAGTACATGTGTGATACATAGACAAACAGAGTGTCCCTAGTATGCCTCTACTTGACTAGCTCGTTAATCAAAGATGGTTAAGTTTCCTAGCCTTGGACATGTGTTGTCATTTGATGAATGGGATCACATCATTAGAGAATGATGTGATGGACTAGACCCATCCGCTAGCTTAGCACTATGATCGTTTAGTTTATTGCTATTGCTTTCTTCATGACTTATACATGTTCCTATGACTATGAGATTATGCAACCCCCGAATGCCGGAGGAACACTTAGTGTGCTATCAAACGTCACAACATAACTGGTTGATTATAAAGATGCTCTACAGGTGTCTCCGATGGTGTTTGTTGAGTTGGCATAGATCAAGATTAGGATTTGTCACTCCCATTGTCGGAGAGGTATCTCTGGGCCCTCTCAGTAATGCACATCACTATGGGCCTTGCAAGCAATGTGACTAATGAGTTAGTTACGGGATGATGCATTATGGAACGAGTAAAGAGACTTGCCGGTGACGAGATTGAACTAGGTATGATGACACCTGATACGTCTCCAACGTATCTATAATTTTTGATTGCTCCATACTATATTATCTACTACTTTGGACATTATTGGGCTTTATTATCCACTTTTATATTATTTTTGGGACTAACCTATTAACCGGAGGCCCAGCCCAGAATTGCTGTTTTTGCCTATTTTAGGGTTTCGAAGAAAAGGAATATCAAACAGAGTCCAAACGGAATGAAACCTTTGGGAACATGATTTTCTCACCAAACATGATCCAGGAGACTTGGACCCTACGTCAAGAAATAAAGGAGGAGGCCATGAGGTAGGTGGCGCGCCAACCCCCCAGGTGCGCGCTCCACCCTCATGGGCCCCCTATTGCTCCACCGACGTACTCCTTCCTCCTATATATACCTACGTACCCCCAAACAATCAGAAACAGAGCCAAAACCCTAATTCCATCGCTGTAACTTTTTGTATCCATGAGATCCCATCTTGGGGCCTATTCCGGAGCTCCGCCGGAGGGGGCATCGATCACGGAGGGCTTCTACATCAACACCATAGCCTCTCCGATGAAGTGTGAGTAGTTTACCTCAGACCTTCGGGTCCATAGTTATTAGCTAGATGGCTTATTCTCTCCTTTTGGATTTCAATACAATGTCCCCCCTCTCTTGTGGAGATCTATTCGATGTAATCTTCTTTTTGCCGTGTGTTTGTTGAGACCGATGAATTGTGGGTTTATGATCAAGACTATCTATGAACAATATTTGAATCTTCTCTGAATTCTTTTATGTATGATTGGTTATCTTTGCAAGTCTCTTCGAATTATCAGTTTGGTTTGGCTTACTAGATTGATCTTTCTTGCAATGGGAGAAGTGCTTAGCTTTGGGTTCAGTCTTGCGGTGTCCTTTCCCAGTGGCAGTAGGGGCAGCAAGGCACGTATTGTATTGTTGCCATCGAGGATAACAAGATGGTTTTTTTTTATCATATTGCATGAATTTATCCCTCTACATCATGTCATCTTGATTAAGGCGTTACTCTGTTTTATGAACTTAATACTCTAGATGCATGCTGGATAGCGGTCGATGAGTGGAGTAATAGTAGTAGATGCAGGCAGGAGTCGGTCTACTTGTCTCAGACGTGATGCCTATATACATGATCATACCTAGATATTCTCATAACTATGCTCAATTTTGTCAATTGCTCAACAGTAATTCGTTCACCCACCGTAAAATACTTATGCTCTTGAGAGAAGCCACTAGTGAAATCTATGGCCCCCGGGTCTATCTTCATCATATTAATCTTCCAATGCTTAGTTACTTCCTTTGCTTTTATTTTACTTTGCATCTTTATCACAAAAATACCAAAAATATTATCTTATCATATCTATCAGATCTCACTCTCGTAAGTTACCGTGAAGGGATTGACAACCCCTTATCGCGTTGGTTGCGAGGAGTTATTTGTTTTGTGCAGGTACGAGGGACTCGCACGTAGCCTCCTACTGGATTGATACCTTGGTTCTCAAAAACTGAGGGGAATACTTACGCTACTTTGCTGCATCACCCTTTACTCTTCAAGGCAAAACCAACGCAATGCTCAAGAGGTAGCAAGAAGGATTTCTAGCGGCGTTGCCGGGGAGTCTACGCAAAAGTGAACATACCAAGTACCCATAACAACCCTTATCTCCCGCATTACATTATTTGCCATTTGCCTCTCGTTTTCCTCTCCCCCACTTCACCCTTGCCGTTTTATTCGCCCTCTCTCTCTATCCTCCCTCTCTTTCTCTATTTGCCTCCTTTTGCCCGTTTCTTCTTTGCTCGTATGGTTGGAATAGTTGTTTATTTATTACTAAACAGAGAACCTAAGATCTATGGATCTTCATCTGCTTGCTAATCTTTTTAAGAGATCCAATTATGATGAACCAATTGCTAGTGAGTTTTGTGCACTAGATTATCTTTATGAAGTTTTGCTTGAAATTCGTGAATCTGAAAATTGCTATGAAGTATTTTATGAAGTGATTCATGATAGATCTTTGAATAAAAAGCATGATTGCAATGATGCTATTATAAATTCTATTAATGTCAATTGTGCTAATAATATGCAAAACCCTAAGCTTGGGGATGCTAGTTTTGCTATGTCCTTTACTTGTTGCAATGATTATGATTGGGGTGATTCTTCTTTTGATCTTGAAAATTTATTTAAACCCCATGATGAATATGAGATTGATTATAATGTTTTCAATAATATTGAAAGTGGGTTTGGAATAATGTAAACTTTAGATCCCACATATTTGGAGAATGTTCAATCTCATGAAGTTTTTGATAAAAATGGGTTTGGAAAGGTCATGACTTTAGTTAATGTTGATCCCACTATTTTGGAAGAGTGTCAACTTTGCATGCATGTGGATCATGTTGAGAATATCTTATGTGATAGCTATATTGTTGAATTCGCTTATGATCCTACATGTAATTATTATGAGAGAGGAAAATATGGTGGTATAATTTTCATGTTACTAAATTACCTCTCGTTATGTTGAGATTGCTATTGTTTCTTTCCGCTTCTTTGCATATGCTAGTTTTTGCTTGCCTTGATAATTTTTTTGCCTATAAGATGCCTATGCATAGGAAGTATGTTAGACTTAGATGTGTTTGTCACATGTCTTATGATGCTCTCTTTGTGCTTCAATTCTTCTCTTTCATGTGAGCATCGTTGAAATCTTATTGCCTAGCTATAAGGCTTTAAAGAAAAGCGCTTGTTAGGAGACAACCCAATATTTTTACTTGCTGTTATTCAATAAATAATTTACCTACCCTCTGTTTTGGTTGTGTTTTTTGTGTTTAATTAGTGTTTGTGCCAAGTAGAACCGTTGGGAAGACTTGGGGAAAGTCTTGTTATCTTGCTGTAAAAAACAGAAACTTTAGCGCTCACGAGAACTGCTGCCATTTTTATTTGGAAAGTGATATTTAGTTAATTATTTTCGCAGATGATTAATAGATAAATTCCTCACGTCCAGCAATTTATTTTAGAATTTTTGGGGTTCCAGATCTTGCGCTAGCTACAGATTACTACAGACTGTTCTGTTTTTGATAGATTCTGTTTTTCGTGAGTTGTTTGCTTATTTTGATGAATCTATGGCTAGTAAAATAGTTTATAAACCATAGAGAAGTCGGAATACAGTAGGTTTAACACCAATATAAATAAATAATGAGTTCATTACAGTACCTTGAAGTGGTCTTTTGTTTTCTTTCGCTAACGGAGCTCACGAGATTTTCTACTTTAAGTTTTGTGTTGTGAAGTTTTCAAGTTTTGGGTAAAGATTTGATGGATTATGGAACAAGGAGTGGCAAGAGCCTAAGATTGGGTATGCCCATGGAACCCCCAAGATAATCTAAGGACACCTAAAAGCCAAAGCTTGGGGATGTCCCGGAAGGCATCCCCTCTATAGTCTACTTCTATCGGTAACTTTACTTGGAGCTATATTTTTATTCACCACATGATATGTGTTTTGCTTGGAGCGTCTTGTATGATTTGAGTCCTTGATTTTTAGTTTACCACAATCATACTTGCTGTACACACCTTTTTAGAGAGCCATACATGATTTGGAATTTGTTAGAATACTCTATGTGCTTCGCTTATATCATTTGAGTTATATAGTTTTGCTCTAGTACTTCACATATATTTTTTAGAGCACGGTGGTGGAATTGTTCTATAGAAACTATTGATCTCTCATGCTTCACTTAGATTATTTTGGGAGTCTTAAATAGCATGGTAATTTTCTTAAATAATCCTAATATGCTTGGTATTCAAGAATAGTAAAAACTTTCTTATGAGTGTGTTGAATGCTATGAGAAGTTTGATGCTTGATAATTGTTTTGAGATATGAAGATGGTGATATTAAAGTTGTGCTAGTTGATTAGTTGTGAATTTGAGAAATACTTGTGTTAAAGTTTGTGATTCCCGTAGCATGCACGTATGGTGAACCGTTATGTGATGAAGTCGGAGCATGATTTATTTTTTGATTGTCTTCCTTATGAGTGGCGGTCGGGGACGAGCGATGGTCTTTTCCTACCAATCTATCCCCCTAGGAGCATGCGCGTAATACTTTGCTTTGATAACTTGTAGATTTTTGCAATAAGTATATGAGTTCTTTATGACTAATGTTGAGTCCATGGATTATACGCACTTTTTCTTCCTTCCACCATTGCTAGCCTCTCTAATACCGCGCACCTTTCGCCGGTATCATACACCTACCATATATCTTCCTCAAAATAGCCACCATACCTACCTATTATGGCATTTCCATAGCCATTCTGAGATATATGGCCATGCAACTTTCCACTATTCCGTTTATTATGACACACTCCATCATTGTCATATTGCTTAGCATGATCATGTACTTGACATCGTATTTGTGGCAAAGCCACCATTCATAATTCTTTCATACATGTCACTCTTGATTCATTGCATATCCCGGTACACCGCCGGAGGCATTCATATAGAGTCATATTTTGTTCTAAGTATCAAGTTGTAATTGTTGAGTTGTAAGAAAATAAAAGTGTGATGATCATCATTATTAGAGCATTGTCCCAGTGAGGAAAGGATGATGGAGACTATGATTACCCCACAAGTCGGGATGAGACTCCGGACGAAAAATAAAAAAAGGGAAAGAAAAGAGGCCATAAAAAAAGAGAAAAGGCCCAAATAAAAAAATGAGAGAAAAAGAGAGAAGGGACAATGTTACTATCCTTTACCACACTTGTGCGTCAAAGTAGCACCATGATATTCATGATAGAGAGTCTCTCATTTCGTCACTTTCATATACTAGTGGGAATTTTTCATTATAGAACTTGGCTTGTATATTCCAATGATGGGCTTCCTCAAAATGCCCTAGGTCTTCATGAGCAAGCAAGTTGGATGCACACCCACTTAGTTTCTTTTGTCGAGCTTTCATATACTTATAGCTCTAGTGCATCCGTTGCATGTCAATCCCTACTCACTCACATTGATATCTATTGATGGGCATCTCCATAGCCCGTTAATACGCCTAGTTGATGTGATACTATCTTCTCCCTTTTTGTATTCTCCACAACCACCATTCTATTCCACATATAGCGCTATATCCATGGCTCACGCTCATGTATTGCGTGAAGATTGAAAAAGTTTGAGAATGTCAAAAGTATGGAACAATTTCTTGGCTTGTCATCGAGGTTGTGCATGATTTAAATACTTTGTGTGGTGAAGATGGAGCATAGCCAGACTATATGATTTTGTAGGGATAACTTTTGTTGGCCATGTTATTTTGAGAAGACATGATTGCTTTGTTAGTATGCTTGAAGTATTATTATTTTTATGTCAATATTAAACTTTTATCTTGAATCTTTCGGATCTGAATATCCATACCAGAATTAAGAAGAATTACATTAAAATTATGCTAAGTAGCACTTCACATCAATACCGACGATCGAATCTCGGGCAAGTAACATACCGATGACAAAGGGAACAATGTATGTTGTTATGCGGTTTGACCGATAAAGATCTTCGTAGAATATGTAGGAACCAATACGCGCATCTAGGTTCTGCTATTGGTTATTGACCGGAGATGAGTCTCGGTCATGTCTACATAGTTCTCGAACCCGTAGGGTCCGCACTCTTAACGTTCGATGACGATATGTATTGTGAGTTATGTGATTTGATGTACCGAAGGTTGTTCGGAGTCCCGGATGTGATCACAAACACGACGAGGAGTCTCTAAATGGTCGAGACATGAAGATTGATATATTGGAAGGTTATGTTTGGAGACCGGAGAGGTTTCAGATAGGTTCAGGCATTTTCTGGAGTAGCGGGGGGTTATCGGAACCCCCCGGGGGGTTAATGGGCCTTCATGGGATTTAGTGGAAGAGAGGAGGAGGCGGCTAAGAGGAGGGGTGCGCCCCCCAAGCCCATTCCGAAATGGGGAGGGGCTGGGCCCCGTTTCCTTCTTCCCCTCTTCCCTTTCCTCCCCCTCCTAGTTGGACTAGGAAAGGGGGGAACCTACTCCTAGTAGGAGTAGGATTCCCCCCCCTTGGGGCACGCCCTATGAGGCCGACCGAACCCCTCCTCCACTCCTTTATGTACGGGGGAGGGGGGCACCCCATAGACACACAAGTTGATTTCTTAGCCGTGTGCGGTGCCCCCCTCCACAGATTTCCACCTCGGTCATATTGTCGTAGTGCTTAGGTGAAGCCCTGCGTCGGTAACTTCATCATCACCGTCACCACGCCGTTGTGCTGACGAAACCCCCCCTCGACCTCAGTTGGATCTAGAGTTCGAGGGACGTCACCGAGCTGAACGTGTGCAGATCGCGGAGGTGCCGTGCGTTCGGTACTTGATCGGTTGGATCACGAAGACATTGGACTACATCAACTGCGTTACTTAACGCTTCCGCTTTCGGTCTATGAGGGTACGTAGACACACTCTCCCCTCTCATTGCTATGCATCTCCTAGATAGATCTTGCATGATCGTAGGAATTTTTATGAAATACTGCATTCCCCAACAGTGGCATCCGAGCCAGGTCTATGCATAGATGTTATATGCACGAGTAGAACACAAAGGAGTTGTGGGCGTGAGTATATGCATATTTCTTGCCGTCACTAGTTGTTTCTTGATTCAGCGGTATTGCTAGATGAAGCGGCCCAGACTGACATTACATGACCACGTTCATGAGACTGGTTCTACCGACGTGCTTTGCACACATGTGGCTGGCGGGTTTCTGTTTCTCCAACTTTACTTGAATCAGATTCAATGAACATGGTTCTTTCTGAAGATCAAAAAGCAATCACTATACCACGTTGTGGTTTTTATGCAGTAGGTAAGAACGGTTCTAGCTAAGCCTGTAACCGCCACGTAAAACTTGCAACAACAAAGTAGAGGACGTCTAACTTGTTTTTGCGGGGCATGTTGTGATGTGATATGGTCAAGACGTGATGAGATATAAATTGTTGTATGAAATGATCATGTTTTTTTAAAGTTATCGGCAATTGGCAGGAGCCTTATGGTTGTCTCTTTATTGTATAAGATGCAAGCACTATATAATTGCTTTACTTTATCGCTATGCGATAGAAATAGTTGCAAAAGCAATAGTTGGCGAGACGACTATGTGATGACACGTTGATAGAGATCAAGATGATGGAGATCATGGTTTCATGTGATAACCCACAAGTATAGGGGATCGCAGTTTTCGATAAGTCAGAGTGTCGAACCCAACGAGGAGCTAAAGGTAGAACAAATATTCCCTCAAGTTCTATCGACCACCGATACAACTCTACGCACGCTTGACGTTCGCTTTACCTAGAACAAGTATGAAACTAGAAGTACTTTGTAGGTGTTGTGGGATAGGTTTGCAAGATAATAAAGAGTACGTAAATAAAAAGTAGGGGCTGTTTAGATAAGGAAACAATAAAGTAAATATTGAGAGTGTGTAAAACTGGTGGTAGGAGTTGCGAAATTGTCCCTAAGCAATTGACTAGTTTACTAGACCGATAACAAGTATTATGTGGGAGAGTCCACTGCTAGCATGTCATCTCTGACTTGGAATTCTATGCACTTATGATTGGAACTATCAGCAAGCATCCGCAACTACTAATGTTCATTAAGGTAAAACCCAACCATAGCATTAAGATATATTGGTCCCCCTTCAATCCCATATGCATCAATTTCTATGCTAGGTTGAAGCTTCTATCACTCTTGCTCTCCAATACATAGTCCTATCAACATACAAACTAACCCTAGGGTGTGATCCACACGCGCAATCATATGATGGGAACCAAAAGACAACAACATAACCACAAGCAAATTAAATTAATCATAGCGATTCATCAACCACCGATAGGACAACGAAAATCTACTCAGACATCATAGGATGGCAACACATCATTGGATAATAATATGAAGCATAAAGCACCATGTTCAAGTAGAGGGTACAGGGGGTTGCGGGAGAGTGGACCGCTGTAGATAGAGGGGGGAAGGTGATGGAGATGTTGGTGAAGATGGCGGAGGTGTTGGTGTAGATCGCGGTGACGATGATGGCCCCCGGTGGCACTCCGGTGCCACCGGAAGCGAGGGGGAGAGAGCCCCCCTCCTTCTTCTTCTTCCTTGACCTCCTCCCTAGATGGGAGAAGGGTTTCCCCTCTGGTCCATGGCTTCCATGGCAAGGGAGGGGCGAGAGCCCCACCGAGATTGGATCTGTCTCTCTGTCTCTCTCTATTTCTGCGTTCTCAGATTCTTCCCTTTCACCGTTTCTTATATTCCCGGAGATCCGTAACTCCGATTGGGCTGAAATTTTGACACGATCTCTATCCAGAAATTAGATTTCTTGCGGCAAAAGAAGGGCATCAACTGCCTTACGGGTGGCCCACGAGGGTCAGGGGCGCGCCTGGGGGGGCAGGCGCGCCCTCCTGCCTCGTGGCCACCTCGGGCACCGTCTCGCATGGATTTTTCTTCCCAAAATCATAAATATTCCCAAAAAAATCTCCATCAGTTTTTATTCCATTTGGACTCCATTTGATATGGATATTCTGCGAAAGAAAAAAACATGCAACAAACATGAACTGGCACTGGGCACTGGATCAATATGTTAGTCCCAAAAATAGTATAAAAAGTTGCCAAAAGTATATGAAAGTTGTGGAATATTGGCATGGAACAATCAAAAATTATATATACGACGGAGACGTATCATCATGCCGGTGATGATGGAGATCATGACGGTACTTTGGAGATGGAGATCAAAGGCACAAGATGATGATGGCCATATCATGTCACATATTTTGATTGCATGTGATGTTTATCTTTTATGCATCTTATTTTGCTTAGTATCACAGTAGCATTATGAGATGATCCCTTACTAAAATTTCAAGGTATAAGTGTTCTCCCTGAGTATGCACTGTTGCGACAGTTCTTCGTGCTGAGACACCACGTGATGATCGGGTGTGATAAGCTCGACGTTCACATACAACGGGTGCAATCTAGTTTTTCACGAGAAGAATACTCAGGTTAAACTTGACGAGCCTAGCATATGTAGATATGGCCTCAGAACACTGAGACTGAGAGGTCGAGCATGAATCATATAGTAGATATGATCAACATAGTGATGTTCACCATTGAAAAGTTCTCCATCTCACGTGATGATCGAACATGGTTTAGTTGATATGGATCACGTGATCATTTAGATGACTAGAGGGATGTCTATCTAAGTGGGAGTTCTTAAGTAATATGATTAATTGAACCTAAATTTATCATAAACTTAGTCTTGATAGTATTTGCATATCTATGTTGTAGATCAATTGCTCACGTCTAGCTTCCCAGTTTTATTTATGATATGTTCCTAGAGAAAACTATGTTGAAAGATGTTAGTAGCAATGATGCGGACTAGCTCCGTGATCTGAGGATTATCCTCATTGCTGCATAGAAGAATTATGTCCTTGGTGCACCGCTAGGTGACAGACCTATTGCAGGAGCAGAGGCAAACATTATGAACGTTTGGAAAGCTCGGTATGATGACTACTTGATAGTTTAGTGCGCCATGCTTTACGGCTTAGAACCGGGACTTAAAAAACATTTTGAACGCCACAGAGCATGTAAGATGTTCCAAGAGTTGAAATTAGTATTTCAGACTCATGCCCGTGTCGAGAGGTATGAGACCTCTGGCACTACTTTGCCTACAAGATGGAGGAGAATAGCTCAACCAGTGAGCATGTGCTCAGATTGTCTGGGTACTACAATTGCTTGAATCAAGTGGGAGTTAATATTCCAGATAAGATAGTGATTGACAGAGTTCTCTAGTCACTATCACCAAGTTACTGGAACTTAGTGATGAACTATAATATGCAAGGGATTTGTAACGCCCGGATAATCTTGCTACAGTAATCCCACGCTAATCATGGCACGTCATCCCGATTACTGTTGCTATCCTCGCAATAATTCGAAACCGTTCAAATTCAAAATTCAAATTGATGAAAACAATAAAAGTTTTCAAAATTTAAAATAAAATTGTTCGGTGGTTGTCGAATATTACAAAGGTAATTATAGTGCAACAGACATATTTTTATAAAATGGCTAAATGGATTAAATGATTTAAGCAGAAAAGAAAAGAATAAAAGAAAATACAAAAGGAAGGAAAAACAGAAAACCAAAAAGAAAAAAAAACAAAAGGAGGGAAGCCCCCCCTGCTGGACCGCGGCCCAGCTGGCCATCGGGCCAACCAGGCCGGCCCAGTCGGCCACTCCTCCACTCCTCCTTATCTCCTCACCCACCGAAACCCTAGCCGCCCCCCCACTCCACCCGATTCCTCCCCCGATCCCCTTCTCCTCCCTCCCGCGTCGACTGGATCGGGATCCGCCCGATCCCGTCGCCCCCCCGACGCCGGCGACCCATCGCCCCGTCCTCACCT
>NC_041382.1:576631042-576633033 GCF_002162155.2 Triticum dicoccoides
AAGAATTCAGAAAGCTAAACCTCCATATTGTTCCTCCGGGTGCACTCGCTCCCCCTCCTCCGGAGTTCCGCAAGATGAATCTCCGTGTTGTTTCCCAGGGTTCCCTCTATACCCTGGCTGTTGAACCCGATCTCGTGGGCACCATAAAGACAATGCAGGGATTTGACTCTGAAGTCTACAAGATTAAGCAAGACCTCAAAGAAGGAAGTTCCTCATCCTTCACTATTGCTGATGATGGCGCCTTGTACTTCAAAGGCCGCCTAGTGGTGCCGTGTAAGAAGGAAAACCTGAATATGACTCAGGAGGTTATGAAAGAAGCTCATGATACGCCTCTATGTATCCATCCTGGTAGTACGAAGATGTATCAAGACATTCGTCAGAGATTCTGGTGGTCTAACATGAAGCAAGACATTGCTCGTTATGTTGCTGAATGTGACGTTTGCCGTCGTATCAAAGCAGAACATCAAAGGCCCGCTGGAACTCTGCAACCTATATCTATTCCTGAATGGAAATGGGACCATGTCGAGATGGACTTCGTTACTGGATTCCCCAAATCGCAGAAAGGTAATGATGCTATTCTTGTCGTCTTTGACCGACTTTCTAAGGTTGCACATTTTCTGGCGGTCAAAGAAACGATCACTGCTAGTCAGCTTGCAACTCTCTACATGTCCAGAATTGTTTCGCTTCACGGTATTCCACTGGTTATCAGTTCAGACCGTGGCAGTTTATTCACTTCAAGATTATGGGCGAGTTTCCAAGAAGCTATGGGCACTCATCTGTCTTTCAGCACTGCTTTTCATCCTCAGTCACAAGGGCAAGTTGAACGCGTCAACCAAGTTCTCGAAGACATGCTTCGAGCTTGTGTTATTTCCTTCGGCAAGAAATGGGAGGAATCTCTTCCGTATGCTGAGTTCTCTTATAATAATAGCTATCAGGCTAGTCTGAAGATGGCCCCCTTCGAAGTGTTATATGGACGAAAGTGCCGAACCCCTCTGAACTGGTCAGAAATTGGGGAACGTCCACTCTTTGGTCCGGATATTATCCAACATGCCGAAGAGCAAGTCCGCATTATTCGCGAGAATCTCAAGACTGCTCAGTCACGCCAAAAGAGTAATTATGACCGTCATCATAAAGACATGGTCTATCAACCTGGCGAAAAGGCCTATCTACGAGTTACACCAATGAAGGGTGCTCACCGCTTCGGGATCAAGGGCAAGCTAGCTCCTCGCTATATTGGCCCATTCACTATTCTGGAAAGGCGTGGAAAAGTGGCATATCAACTGGAGCTTCCGTCGAACCTTTCTCAGGTTCACGATGTGTTCCACGTGTCACAACTCCGACGCTGCTTCAAGGACCCAATCCGAGCTGTGGATCATGAAGCGCTCGAATTGCAACAGGACCTCTCCTATAAAGAGCATCCGGTCCGCATTCTCGACCAAGCTGAACGCCGCACACGCCAGAAGGCGATCAAGTTCCTCAAGGTCCAGTGGTCGAATCACTCTGAAGACGAAGCCACCTGGGAACGCGAGGATCGCCTGCGTGATGAATACCCCGCACTGTTTCCTTCTACCTCCTAAAATCTCGGGATGAGATTTCTTGTAGTGGAGGAGATTTGTAACGCCCGGATAATCTTGCTACAGTAATCCCACGCTAATCATGGCACGTCATCCCGATTACTGTTGCTATCCTCGCAATAATTCGAAACCGTTCAAATTCAAAATTCAAATTGATGAAAACAATAAAAGTTTTCAAAATTTAAAATAAAATTGTTCGGTGGTTGTCGAATATTACAAAGGTAATTATAGTGCAACAGACATATTTTTATAAAATGGCTAAATGGATTAAATGATTTAAGCAGAAAAGAAAAGAATAAAAGAAAATACAAAAGGAAGGAAAAACAGAAAACCAAAAAGAAAAAAAAACAAAAGGAGGGAAGCCCCCCCTGCTGGACCGCGGCCCAGCTGGCCATCGGGCCAACCAGGCCGGCCCAG
>NC_041382.1:576633674-576634955 GCF_002162155.2 Triticum dicoccoides
GATATCCCCAAGACCGCCTTTGTGACTCGTTATGGTTCATACGAGTACACCGTCATGTCTTTCGGCTTAACCAATGCTCCAGCCACCTTCTCTCGCCTGATGAACTATATATTCATGGATTACCTCGACAAGTTCGTCGTGGTTTATCTGGATGATATTCTGGTATTTTCCAAGAACGAAGAGGAACATGCTGAACATCTTCGCCTCGTGCTGGAAAAGCTACGAGAGCATCAACTTTATGCCAAGTTCTCCAAATGTGAATTCTGGCTTCCCGAAGTAACCTATCTTGGGCATGTCATCTCTAAGGATGGTATTGCCGTCAACCCTGAACGAGTTCAGGCTATTCTCGATTGGACTCCTCCGAAGAACGTTAAGCAAGTCAGAAGTTTTCTCGGTCTCGCCAGCTACTGCCGTCGATTCGTCGAGAACTTCTCCAAGATTGCCAGGCCTCTGACTAACCTATTACATAAGGGCATCAAGTTCCAATGGACAGATAAATGTCAGGAAAGTTTCCAGGCACTCAAGGACAAGTTAACTTCTGCCCCAGTACTAGCTCCTCCTGATACTAAGAAGGACTTCGTCATTTACTGCGACGCTTCCCGTCAAGGACTAGGCTGTGTCCTAATGCAAGAGCGCAAAGTGGTTGCTTATGCCTCTCGGCAATTGCGCCCTCACGAAGAGAACTACCCAGTTCACGACCTCGAACTTGCTGCTGTCATTCATGCGCTAAAACAGTGGCGACATTACCTACTCGGTAATCGCTGCGAGATCTTCACTGACCACCAAAGTCTGAAGTATCTGTTTACTCAGCCAGACCTGAACCTCCGTCAGCAGAGATGGATGGAGACTGTTGTAGACTTTGATTTGGGTATTTCCTATACACCAGGCAAGGCTAATGTAATGGCTGATGCCTTGAGCCGCAAGTCTTACTGCAACCACCTCCAGGTTCACAAAGTCCAGCCCTCACTTGTTGAAGAATTCAGAAAGCTAAACCTCCATATTGTTCCTCCGGGTGCACTCGCTCCCCCTCCTCCGGAGTTCCGCAAGATGAATCTCCGTGTTGTTTCCCAGGGTTCCCTCTATACCCTGGCTGTTGAACCCGATCTCGTGGGCACCATAAAGACAATGCAGGGATTTGACTCTGAAGTCTACAAGATTAAGCAAGACCTCAAAGAAGGAAGTTCCTCATCCTTCACTATTGCTGATGATGGCGCCTTGTACTTCAAAGGCCGCCTAGTGGTGCCGTGTAAGAAGGAAAACCTGAATATGACTCAGGAGGTT
>NC_041382.1:576638694-576800349 GCF_002162155.2 Triticum dicoccoides
CGCGTCCCTCCCCTCGCGCCTCCTCGCTCGGCCGAGGTCCCCCTCCTCTTCCCCCTCGTTCCCCACCGCACCCGCCGTGGCCGCGTTTGGTCATCGGACCACACCGCCTCGCCCGCTCGTTGCCGTGCTCCGGCACCCCGTAGCCCCTCTACCCCCTGCGGCCATCGGCCTGCGCCCGCATGCGCGCTCGACGCGCCGGGCCCGCGCCTCGGCCGCGCTCACAGCGGCACCCCTGCCGAGGCCGCTCCTCCCTCCGTCCGCCCCTGTTCCGTGCGCCGTCGCAATCCCCGTCCTTCGCCCGGTTGGCGCCCGGCGAGCCCCGCCGTGGTCACCAACCCCCCTGCTCCGGCGATCTGCCGGCTCCGCCCGCCCCTGTGGTGCGCCCGAAAGAGCGGGTGCTGGGCACCGTTGCACCCGCGCCCGTTCGGGCGACAACCGCGCGGCCATGCGCCCGAAACCGCAAGGCCCCCTGGGGCCAATGACATGGGGGCCCCACGCCCAGAACGGTTTAAAAAAAAAGAATTAAAAAATATATATATTAAATAAATAAATAATAATTAAATTAATTAATTAATTAAGGAATTAATTAAGTTAATTAATCATAATTAGATTAACCTAATTAACTAATTAGTTTAATTAAACAGTAATTAGATTAGCTAAACATTAATTAGACTAAACAGTCAATGACGAACGGGACCCACCTGTCAGGTTGACCAAGTCAACCCTGTTGACTGCTGACGTCAGCATGACATCATGCTGACGTCATAAATCCATTTTCGAATTAAATAATTAATTAATTAAATTCCAGAAATTAATAAAATCTTTAAAAAAATCATATCTTTTAATCAGTAACTCGGATTAAAATATTTTCAACATGAAAGTTGCTCAGAACGACGAGACGATTCCGGATACGCAGTCCGTTCGTCCGCCACACACCCCTAACCTATCGAACTCGCAACTTTTCCCCTCCGGTTCATCAGTCCGAAAACGCGAAACACCGGGAATACTTTCCCGGATGTTTCCCCCTTTCGTCGGTATCACCTACTACCACGATTGGGCACACCTAGCATCGTTACTTGTCATGTCATGCATCGATATGCATTTGTTTGCATGGTATTCATTGTTTCTTCCCCCTCTTCTCTCCGGTAGACTACGAGACCGACGCTGCTGCTGCCCAGTTCGACTACGGAGTTGACGACCCCTCTCTCTTGCCAGAGCAACCAGGCAAGCCCCCCCCTTGATCACCAGATATCGCCTATTCTTATCTATACTGCTTGCATTAGAGTAGTGTAGCATGTTACTGCTTTCCATTGATCCTATTCTGATGCATAGCCTGACATTGTTGCTACACCTGTTGATACCTTACCTGCAATCCTAAATGCTTAGTATAGGATGCTAGTTTATCATCATTGGCCCTACATTCTTGTCAGTCTGCCTTGCTATACTATTGGGCCGTGATCACTCGGGAGGTGATCACAGGTATATACTATACATACATACATACTATACAGATGGTGACTAAAGTCGGGTCAGCTCGAAGAGTACCCGCGAGTGATCCACGGATTGGGGGCTGAAAGGACCTTTGTCCCGACAGCCCTCTGTGTGGATCTTTGTGGCGGAGCGACAGGGTAGGTTGAGACCGCCTAGGAGAGAGGTGGGCCTGGCCCTGTTCGGCGTTCGCGGACACTTAACACGCTTAACGAGATCTTGGTATTTGATCTGAGTTGGCTACGAGCCTATACGCACTAACCATCTACGTGGGAGTAGTTATGGGTATCCCGACGTCGTGGTATCAGCCGAAGCACTTCAGACGTCAGCGACGGAGCGGCGCGCGCCGAATTGGACTGGAATGCCACTAGGCTAGGTCTGCTTTCGGCCGCCCACGCAACGTGCAGGTGTGCTCAGGGCGATGGGCCCAGACCCCTGCGCGCTTAGGTTTAGACCGGCGTGCTGGCCTCTCTGTTTTGCCTAGGTGGGGCTGCGACGTGTTGATCTTCCGAGGCCGGGCATGACCCAGGAAAGTGTGTCCGGCCAAATGGGATCAAGCGTGTTGGGTTATGTGGTGCACCCCTGCAGGGAAGTTAATCTATTCGAATAGCCATGATCTTCGGTAACAGGACGACTTGGAGTTGTACCTTGACCTTATGACAACTAGAACCGGATACTTAATAAAACACACCCTTCCAAGTGCCAGATACAACCGGTGGTCGCTCTACCTCAGGGATATGAGGAGGGGATCGCCGGGTAGGATTATGCTATGAGATGTTACTTGGAGATGCTACTTGGAGGACTTCGACCTACCCTCTTCTGCCTGTTGCAAGACGAAGGTGACCAGAAGCGTAGTCTTCGATAAGACTAGCTATTCCCCTCTTATTCTGGCATTCTGCAGTTCAATCCACTGATATGGCCCTTTACACATATACCCATGCATATGTAGTGTAGTTCCTTGCTTGCGAGTACTTTGGATGAGTACTCACGGTTGCTTTCTCCCCCCTTTTTTCCCCTTTTCCTTCCTTTCTGGTTGTCGCAACCAGATGCTGGAGTCCAGGAGCCAGACGCCACCGTCGACGACGACCCCTACTACACTGGAGGTGCCTACTACTACGTGCTGCCCGCTGATGACGACTTGGAGTAGTTTAGGAGGATCCCGGGCAGGAGGCCTGCGCCTCTTTCGATCTGTATCCCTGTTTGTGCTAGCCTTCTTAAGGCAAACTTGTTTAACTTATGTCTGTACTCAGATATTGTTGCTTCCGCTGACTCGTCTATGATCGAGCACTTGTATTCGAGCCCTCGAGGCCCCTGGCTTGTATTATGATGCTTGTATGACTTATTTATGTTTTAGAGTTGTGTTGTGATATCTTCCCGTGAGTCCCTGATCTTGATCGTACACGTTTGCGTGCATGATTAGTGTACGATTGAATCGGGGGAGTCACAGGATGACGTAAAACGATTCCCGAGCTCTTTGCGATGCTGAAAATCGGTGAAGGTAGAAATCAAGAAAAGCATCAAGTGTTGATGGTTGACAAGACCACTAGTTTCAAGTAAAATGGCAAAGGAAAGAAGGGGAACTTCAAAAAGAACGGCAAGCAAGTTGCTGCTCAAGTGAAGAAGCCCAAGTCTGGACCTAAGCCTGAGACTGAGTGCTTCTACTGCAAAGGAAATGGTCACTTGAAGCGGAACTGCCCTAAATACTTGGCGAATAAGAAGGATGGCAAAGTGAACAAAAGTATATATGATATACATGTTATTTAGGTGTACTTTACTAGTGTTTATAGTAGCACCTGGGTATTTGATACTGGTTCAGTTGATATGATTAGTAACTTGAAACATGAGTTACAAAATGAATAGAGACTAGTTGAGGGCGAGGTGACGATGTGTGTTGGAAGTAATTCCAAGGTTGATAAGATCACCATCGCACACTCCCTTTACCTTCGGGATTAGTGTTGAACCTAAAATAAATGTTATTTGGTGTTTGCGTTGAGCATAAATTGGATCATGTTTATTGCAATAGTGTTATTCATTCATGTCAAAGAATAATTGTTATTATGTTTACATGAATAAAACCTTCTGTGGTCATACACCCAAGGTGAATGGTTTATTGAATCTCGATCATAGTAATACACATATTCATAATATTGATGCCAAAAGATGCAAAGTTGATAATGATAGTGCAACATACTAGTGGCACTGCCATTTAGGTCATATTGGTGTAAAGCGCATGAAGAAACTCCCTGCGGATGGACTTTTGGAATCACTTGATTATTCATCATTTGATGCTTGCGAACCATGCCTCATGGGCAAGATGACTAAGACTCCGTTCTCCGAAATAATGGAGCGAACCACTGACTTATTGGAAATAATACATACTGATGTATGCGATCTTATGAGTGTTGAGGCTCATGGCGGGTATCGTTATTTTCTGACCTTCACAGATGATTTAAGCAGAGATGGTTATATCTACTTAATGAAACACAAGTCTGAAACATTTGAAAAGTTCAAAGAAATTCAGAGTGAAGTTAAGAATCATCATAACAAGAAAATAAAGTTTCTACGATCTGATCGTGGAGGCAAATATTTGAGTTACGAGTTTGGCCTTCATTTAAAAACAACGTGGAATAAGTTTCACAACTCATGCCACCTGGAACACCATGGAGTAATGGTGTGTCCGAACGTCGTAACAGTACTTTATTAGATATGGTGCGATATATGATGTATCTTACTGATTTACCACTGTCATTTTGGGGTTATGCATTAGAAACAACTGCATTCACGTTAAATAGGGCACCGTCTAAAATATGTTGAGACGACACTGTATGAACTGTGGTTTAGCAAGAAACCTAAGTTGTTGTTTCTTAAAGTTTGGGGTTGCGATGCTTATGTGAAAAAGTTTCAGCCTGATAAGCTCAAACCCAAATCGGAGAAGTGCGTCTTCATAGGACACCCAAAAAGAAACTGCTGGTTACACCTTCTATCACAGATCCGAAGGCAAGATCTTTGTTGCTAAGAGTGGATCCTTTCTAGAGAAGGAGTTTCTCTCGAAAGAAGTGAGTGGGAGGAAAGTAGAACTTGATGAGGTAATTGTACATTCTCTCGAATTGGAAAGTAGCCCATCACTGAAATCAGTTCCAGTGATGCCTACACCAATTAGTGAGGAAGTTAATGATGAAGATCATGAAACTTCAGATCAAGTTACTACCGAACCTCATAGGTCAACCAGAGTATGTTTCGCACTAGAGTGGTACGGTAATCCTGTTCTGGAAGTCATGTTACTAGACCATGACGAACCTACGAACTATGAGGAAGCGATGATGAGCCCAGATTCCGCGAAATGGCTTAAGGCCTTGAAATCTAAGAAGGGGTCCATGTATGAGAACAAAGTATGGACTTTGATTGACTTGCCTGATGATCGGTGAGCCATTCAGAATAAATGGATCTTCAAGAGGAAGACGGATGATGATAGTAGTGTTACTATCTACAAAGCTCAAATTGTCGCAAAAGGTTTTCGACAAGTTCAAGGTGTTGACTACGATGAGATTTTCTCACTCATATCAATGCTTAAAAGTCTGTCTGAATCATGTTAGCAGTTGCCGCATTTTATGAAATCTGGCAAATGGATATCAAAACTACATTCCTTAATGGATTTATTAAAAAAGTGTTGTATATGATGCAACCAGAAGGTTTTGTCAATCCTAAAGGTGTTAACAAAGTGTGCAAGCTCCAGTGATCCATCTATGGACTGGTGCAAGCATCTTGGAGTTGGAATATACGCTTTGATGAGTTGATCAAAACATATAGTTTTATACAGACTTGCGGTGAAACCGCATTTACAAGAAAGTGAGTGGGAGCACTACAGCCTTTCTGATAAGTATATGTGAATGACATATTGTTGATCGGAAATGATGTAGAATTTTCTGGTAAGCATAAAGGAGAATTTGGAAGGAGTTTCTCAAAGAAAGAATTACCTGTAAAGCTACTTACATATTGGGCATCAAGATCTATAAAGATAAATCAAGACGCTTGATAAGACTTTCATTGAGTACATAACTTGATAAGATTTTGAAGAAGTTCAAAATGGATCAAGCAAAGAAAGGGTTCTTGCCTGTGTTACTAGGTGTGAACTTGAGTCAGACTCAAACCCGGCCACGGCAGAAAATAGAAAGAGAATGAAAATTCATTCCCTATGCCTCAGTAATAGGTTCTATAAAGTATGCTATGCCGTGTACCAGACCTATTGTATACCTTAGCATGATTTTGGCAAGGGAGTACAATAGTGATCTAGGAGTAGATCACTGGACAACGGTCAAAATTATCCTTAGAGGACTAAGGAAATATTTCTTGGTTATGGAGGTGATAAGAGTTTGTCGTAAAGAGTTACATCGATGCAAGCTTTTTACACCGATCTAGATGACTCTAAGTCTCGATCTAGATACATATTGAAAGTGGGAGCAATTAGCTAGACTAGCTCCGTGTAGAGTATTGTAGACATAGAAATTTGCAAAATACATACGCATCTGAATGTTGCAGACCCGTAGACTAAACTTCTCTCACAAGCAAAACATGATCACTCTTTGGGTGATCACATAGCGATGTGAACTAGATTATTAACTCTAGTAAACCCTTTGGGTATTAGTCACATGAAGATGTGAACTAATCACATAAATATGTGAACTATTGGTGTGAAATCACATGATGATGTGAACTCAATTATTGACTCTAGTGCAAGTGGGAGACTGAAGGAAATATGCCCTAGAGGCAATAATAAAGTTATTATTTATATTTCCTTATATCATGATAAATGTTTATTATTCATGCTAGAATTGTATTAATCGAAAACTTAGTACATGTGTGAATACATAGACAAACAGAGTGTCCCTAGTATGCCTCTACTTGACTAGCTCGTTAATCAAAGATGGTTAAGTTTCCTAGCCATGGACATGTGTTGTCATTTGATGAATGGGATCACATCATTAGATAATGATGTGATGGACTAGACCCATCTGCTAGCTTAGCACTATGATCGTTTAGTTTATTGCTATTGCTTTCTTCATGACTTATACATGTTCCTATGACTATGAGATTATGCAACTCCCGAATGCCAGAGGAACACTTAGTGTGCTATCAAATGTCACAACGTAATTGGGTGATTATAAAGATGCTCTACAGGTGCTCATTGAGTCCAAGCAAAGGTATCCGCATTGGCAGAAGTTGGTGTACGGAGTTTTTATGGCAAGCCGGAAGCTTAAGCAATACTTCCAAGGGCACCCAATTACGGTGGTCAGTTCTGCTCCTTTGGGAGATATCATCTAGAACCGGGAAGCAACTGGCTGGATTGCAAAGTGGGCTATAGAGCTGGGGCCATACGGTTTGAAATATGTGCCTCGGACAACGATTAAGTCTCAAACACTTGTTGATTTCATCAATGATTGGACGAAAATGCAAGCACCTGAAGAAAATCCGGATCATACATATTGGACCATCCATTTTGACGGATCCAGGCAGTTGGAAGGCTCGGGGGCTGGAGTCGTATTAACTTCCCCACGAGGTGATAAGTTTTGTTATGTTCTCCGTTTAATGTTCCCTTGTACTAACAATGCAGCTGAGTATGAAGCCTTGCTCCATGGTCTTCGGATGGCTAAGGAGATGAATCTAAGTTGAGTTAAGTGCTTCGGTGATTCGGACCTTGTGGCTCAGCAAGTGTCTGGCACTTGGGACTCCAAGGACCCACTCATGGCAGCATATCATCGTGAGGTGGATATTGTTACAGGTTATTTCAGAGGCTATCAGGTGGACCACGTGGACCGGCGGAAAAATGAAGCGGCGGACGCTTTAAGCCGGCTGGGATCTCAGCGCAAACCGGTCCCACCCAATGTTTTTCTAGATGTGCTGCACAACCCGTCGGTGAAGATCCCTAGTGAAGAGGATTTGGCCATTCCTGATCCGGAGGCTCAATTGGTGGCAGTTCTTCATGTTATTCCGGATTGGACGCTTCCTTATCTGGCGTACAAGAACCGGGGCGAGTTGTCAGAAGATGAGATTCTGGCCCGGCAGATAATCCGGCGATCCAAGTCCATGGCTGTCATCAACGGTGAGTTGCATCATTGCAGTGTATCAGGAGCTTTTCAATGTTGCGTGTCTCCTGAAGAAGGCCGTGAAATTTTGCGGGAGATCCACGAAGGAGATTGTGGTCACCATGCCGGTTCAAAGTCTCTGGTGGCTAAAGCGTTTCACCATGGTTTCTATTGGTTAACTGCTCATGCTGATGCGAAGGATCTGGTTAGACGATGTGATGGTTGCCAAAAGTTTTCAAGACGCTCTCATGTACCAGCTCAAGAATTGAGGATGATTCCAATTACTTGGCCGTTTGCGACTTGGGGGCTGGATATGGTTAGGCCTTTCAAAAGGTCCAAAGATAAGAAGACCCACCTCCTGGTGGCGGTGGACAAGTTTACAAAGTGGGTGGAGGCAGAACCTGTTAGCAAGTGTGATGCGGCCATGGCGGTTCAGTTCATCAAAAGGTGATTTTCCAGTTTGGCTTTCCGCACAGTATTATCACAGATAATGGTACCAATTTATCCAAGGGTGTTATGAAGGAGTTCTGTGAACGGGAGCACATCCGGCTCGACGTTTCATCCGTGGCACATCCACAATCCAATGGTCAAGCAGAAAGAGCTAATCAAGAGATCTTGAGAGGCATCAAGCCCCGGCTCATGGTTCCTTTGCAGAGAACACCGGGTTGTTGGGTACAAGAATTACCATCTGTGTTATGGAGCATCAATACAACACCCAACAGATCAACATGATACACACCATTCTTCATGGTTTATGGAGCGGAGGCGGTTCTCCCCAGCGATATCCGTCATGACTCACCTCGTGTCACGGCTTATGTTGAAGCGGACAACGAGACAACATGGCAAGATGCTTTGGGCCGGTTGGATGAAGAGCGTGACATCGCAGCCGCCCGGTCGGCGATTTACCAGCAGGATCTTCATCGTTATCACAGTCGCCGAGTCAGAACCAGAGCCTTCCAAGAAGCAGATTTGGTGCTTCGGCTCATCCAAGATCAGACTGATATGCATAAGCTATCCCCACCTTGGGAGGGGCCTTTCGTGGTCAGCAAGAATCTGCACAACGGGTCATACTATCTGATTGATATTCGAGAGCATAAGGACTCACGTGCATCAGGGGAAGAGACTAACAGGCCATGGAATATAGCTCATCTTCGGCCTTACTATACCCGAGCCATTGGCTATACTTATGTACATACAATGTATATATTATGATTAAGTATAATAAACCGGAACCTCAGCTAAAGCGGGGTATCTGTTCTTTTACATCATGTGAGGTTACACGGAGTTGCTCTAAAACGGCCTCCGGTTTACCCCTTGAGTTCGCTTTGCTAAAAGCATCGTGTTATATCACTTGGAGGATTGGTCGTGTCCGAACCAATACCATGCCTCTTGATAGGCGAAAGCCACCAGATCACTTGGGGACTTGGTCATGTCTGAACCAGTCATGCCTCTTGATCGGCCTAAGGCCACAAAATCACTTGGGGGCTTGGTCGAACCCGAACCATGACCACGCCATTTGGTCGGCATAAATGACACAAGAATCACTTGGGGACCTGGCTAACTAGAACCATAGTTACACCTAATAGGAGCTTGGTCGTGTTTAGCCATGGTTACGCCATTTGATCAGCTTAAATAAATCTTTTTTGGCAAACGTTTTTGTCGTTGCTTTTGCTTCATACTTTTCTTTGAAGGGGTTTTTTGCTTTTTATTGTGTTCTTTAAACCGACAAAGTTTTTTAACCAATCAATTGATGGAACACAGTTCGCGTTAATCCGGATACTATTTGTCCGGTTTGATCCTTGTTGTTAACATCCTCTTATGGAGTAACACGGTGTTTATCATAACCCGGCATGGTTTACATGGTAAACCAGCGTCATATATATATACAGGAGCTGTTATCTCCTCCAACAGTATGGTTTTGCAAAACTCCGCTTCAAGATTGGCCAAGCCAACTTCACGCTCAATGACAGCAGGTATTATGTATCTCGAAATTTGGTCATACTTAAAATTTTGTTTTGATTTCATATATGCAGACATCATATTCCGCCTGACGGTACAACCGCGGTGGCACTTGACGAATTTTTCATTTTAGAAAATATTTTGGAAAGTTCATTGCCACAGGAAGAACAAATTATGCACAAAGGCATATCAATATCAAAGGTATCAGCTAGCCTATTACAAGGCAACATGGTGCCCATAATAATATAATTGTTTTTCGCGAAGAAGAGGCAGTTTTAAACCGGCATCCGGTTCAAGCTTGGTCACCAGCCTGGCCTGATGATTGTGGGTCGTCCTGCGCCGCTTCAGCCTCCGTATCCCTACCCAGTGGCTGGAAATCCACAGTTGTCCAGTCGATTCCCATTAATGCTTGAAAAACAACTTCATCGTGGATCAGCAAGGACGGGTCAATATCGGGAGCGTAAGTATGCTTACGGGTTGGAGGAATCAGATTTTCCGATTCATGGATTGGCGCAGCTATTCGCTTGTTCTGACTGTCATATTGCGCTTGATAACAAGACAAGTCTGCTTTCTTAGCCAACTGACAAGCTAGTGGACGCACCTCCCGGTTTATCTCTCGCAGATCCGCTTCACCGAATTCTGATCCGTCTTCCTTCAAGCTGGGATAGCCCTGAGCCGCTTCAACAGGATCAAAATCCGGCACCTAGGCTTTTGCCCGGATTAAAGCATTGATTGCGCTGGTTCGAGCAGCAGATTTCTTTAGCTCTTCAATCCGGGCAGGAAGCACTGACAGTTTCATCAGAGTATCTTGAATCAAAGTAGGCGCCGGTTTGTTATGAGAGGCGGTACAGATGATCCGCTGGGCACCAGTATACAATCGTTCAACCAATGTATAGGCGGCTTTTAGCTTCTTCCGTACATCTGACCCCAAGTGACCAATGCGTGTCCCTGAAATACCATAAAGGGTTAATAAACCGGCGACTTTGTCAGAAGGCAGAGCCAATTCAGTAGGAAAACTGGCTTACCAAAGATAGCAGCAGTCATGGCATGCACGTGCCGCTTTATGCTGGTCAGTTCATCTGCCACTGGTTTTAGTGCAGCCTCAGCATCCTCTGCTCGTTTCATCAAAGCGGATTTCTCAGTGGCCCAGTCCGCCCGTTTCTTTTTGAAGTTTTCCTTAAGTTGTTCCATGGCGCTTAAAGCACTGGCCAATTCCTCTTTTGCTTTGGAGGTTTCAGCTTGTTGGGTTTTCAGGGCTTCTTGAAGATCGATGACTTGGTTCTCTTTCATCTTTAGCTCCGCCTACATGCATAGAGATATATGCTTCAGCAAATTGGTAGAAGGATTCAAGTGCCAGCCACATAACAAGTTATGTGCTTAACACTTGGGGGCTAATGCATATTCGATCTTCATCTTTCAATGGTTTACAAAGTCCCAAGCTCAATACAAGTATTCAACTTGGCACTTAGGGGCTAATGCATATTCGATCTTCATCTTTCAATTGTTTACAAAGTCCCAAGCTCAATACAAGTATTCAACTTGGCACTTGGGGGCTAATGGCTATTTGATCATATGTATTCTGATGCGGTAGTTTCATTTACTTAAAGTACCGGTTTAACTATGCTAAGTTGAACCGGCCCTTGGGGACTACATCAGCAAATTTCAAAGCATCAAGATTCATAGTATTAAGTCCCAGTTTAAAAGAATATTTCAAATCGGCCCTTAGGGGCTAGGAGAGTCAACAAGAATGAAAGCATACAAGCAAGAAGGAGCATATGGAAGTTACCTCATATTTATCCTTCATCATATTAACCAGACCGACTTCATAGTCACGGTTGGTATACAACCGGTTCAGATAGCCGAAATGGATATCTCGGGCGTTCAGAGCAGCGTAAGCCGTCAGATCAGCATTCCACTTGCCTTTGCCAAAAGCAGCTAATTCCTCCTTGGCAGAATGTTTGGATAAAGCGACATGGTTGCTTGGCTCAGTATGGCCAGTGCCAGTAATGACAACTTCATCATCATTCGTACCGCCGGTTTGCACTGGAGCTATTGGCTTGTCAGTAGGTTTTGCGAGACCGGTGGAGCTTTCAACCCGGAGGGAACCTGTGGGCTGATGGATAGGACCTGAGGTATCAGTAGGTCTTTCCTCATCAGTAAGATCATCATCTGGCTGCGGTGGATCATTGGGAATATCCTTAGGAATAGCCGCTTCAAGATTGGGTGTTGTGCCTGGTTCAAGAATGACATCTTCTCCGGCAGCTTTATCCAGGTGGGCCTTCTTGCTCGGCCTAGGTTTGGCCCTGAGAAAAATAACAAAATTAAATACAGCATATGTTCTAAGGCAATATACTGCAAACATCACAATAAATATAGCTTACCCAAGCACTGTTTGAGCGGTGGGAGCTGAGTAGCCGACGACTCGCCAGAAGATGAGTGGGAAATAGCCTGATAATTGGAGTCAGACGGATTAAGAGGTTGACAAAAGCAGCCCGCTTTAGGACAAGTACTGACAAGCGAATTAGAGACCTCTGAATGACGTTTCTGAACCGGACTGTTCGGTAAACTGGCAGATAACTACCTGGCCGCTGTGCCGGGTGGTGCGGCGAGCTTCGTGTTGTTGAGTCTTCATAAGAAGTTTAGGATCCAAATAAGCAAGAGGATGAGAAAATTTAACTTTCCGGTTTGCCTGACAGATTTTTTGTGAAGGCAAAGTTTCTGAATCGGAAGAGAGAATAATTACCTCTGCAACATCCGCATGGCTGGCTTCAGCATCATCCTGACAAATATCATCATCAATAAGATGCATGAAAAATAAACCAAGTGAGTCAAGCTCTACCTCAAAGTCTGGATTATCCACCTCGTCATCAGGGGCCGGATTAGAAGATGCAGTGGTTCTTTTCAGGTGGGTAGTCTTCTTCACAGCTTTAGGTTTTTGCCGGGTTGCCCTTTCCGGTTTATCTGTTTTCTCTGGTTTCTCCTGCGGCAGCTTTTTGCTCCAAAACGGGTCATCACCCTGATTATGTAGACACTGATATTAGAAACAATGGCCAGACATATGGATAACAGATTCAGCAAAGAGAAAAATCAAAGTCTTACAGCTGGCGGTTTGTTGGTGGCGCAGAAGGGAAGCAGGCCGGTTCTAGCGCAGATGTGCTCCGGTTCATTCAGTATCTTATGCACAGCCTCCGTGATTTCTTCACCGGACAGCTGGAGTCTTGAATGTCGCAGTGGGTCATCCACACTATCAGTATATTCGCACATCAAACTGGAGCGCTGACTAAGGGGCAGTATGCTCCATGATATCCAACAGCGAGCAAGGTCAACCCCTGTTAAACCGTTGGCCATAAAGGCTCTGAGCTTTGATAGCTGGGGAGCATATTTGCTTCTCTCCTGGGCAGTCAATCGTTGAGGAAAAGGATGGGTATTGCTGAGCCGCTCTGGACGAAAACTAGGCAATGGATTCTCACCAGCAGGGGAGGTATCTTTGCAGTAGAACCATGTCTGATTCCACTCCTTGGGGTGACTGTGCAGCTTGGCGTGAGGGTATGTGACCTCTTTCCTTTTTTGAATCGCCATGCCACCCAACTCCGTATTAGAGCCATCAGTAAACTCAGTACGGCGGTTTAGATGGAAAAGATCTCTGAATAATTCCACCGTGGGCTCCTCTTGAAAGAACACCTCATAGAGCACTTGGAAGTGGCACATATTTGTAACAGAGTTGGGGCCAGTGTCTTGCGGATGGAGTTGGAAATCAGCTAGAACATCCCGATAAAATTTAGAACCGGGCGGTTTAAAACCCCGGGCTAAGTGGTCTACGAAGACAACAACCTCTCCTTCTCGAGGTGTGGGGGGGGGCATTCTTTGCCAGGAGCCCTCCAATGGATGGTGTCTTTGCTGCCCAAGGCGCCAATCAGGACTAAACCGTCCAGTTGATCCTCTGTGACGCGAGAAGGGACCCAGTTGCACTCATACACTTGCTTGGCCATGATGAAATCTACAAGGTATATTGATATGTGCAACGTTAAACCGGAAGCAGATCTATCTAAACCGGAGTTTTATGAAGCAACAACATATGGCGGTTCAACAAGGGGACTAATGGCATATACCGGTTTGGAAAATTTTCTATCAGGTTAAACCGCCTGATCTAAACATTGAAGCAATTGAGATTGTAGATGGTTAAGTATGCAAAAACAGGTTTCACAAGGTCTTGTTACGGTGTTGGATCTGAAGCAAGTTCAGAAAATAAGAAAAATAGTCGAAGATCAAAGCAGAACAGTATTGAATCAATGGGCAGAAGTATATGTGAGATCTACGGTTTTGGGCAGGAAACTAACGGTGGGTACTAAAAGTTACCGCTACACAAAGCAAGGGTTCGCCTGTGCATCCAGGAGATAGTACATGAGTATGAACAAGTGATGAACACCGCAAGAACACGAAGCCCTAGATCAGATCTATGTTGAGAAGAACAGAAGACCTACCAGAGCTGAGGAAAACGCGGAAGGTCGCCGCGGCTTTCTGGCGCGTTCAAGTTGATGCAGCGGCCAAGGGTGATGCAGAAGACGACGACGGCGGCGGAGCTCTCAGACTGGCGACGCGAGGAAGACAAAGAGGAAGGGCACGAAGGGAAGAAAAGAAATGACCCTTCGGGCCTATTTATAAGGCAAAGGACATGTGTCAGGCGCGGGAATCAAGGGATCGCAGATTTTGGAAGTAGGGTGGTCACCTCGGTCATTGCGAATCTATTAAACAAGAAGATAGCATGGATGTTTTCTTTATGACAGATGATGTCACGCTGGTTTACAGCAAACAGAGAAGATGACGTCACGGCGGTTCAACAACTACAAGAAGATGTTGAAGACGAAGATTTTTGCTAAGGATTGACATGAACCTATTCAAATCAATCTGGGGCCTAATGTTGGGGATATTACTACTGGGCATAAACCGGCCTACCTGGGCCGGATTAACTCCATCAGTAGTTCAAAGGTGTTAAAGCCCAAAGAGGCAGATAAAGGCCCAGGGCCCGTAGTCGGTTTACAACCTGTAGCCGTACATCAGCTTTGTGCATATACTTGTAATATAAGTTAGGAACAAGGAGAGACCAACCCGGATACGAGTATGAACTGGTGTTGGGACTCTCTGAACCGGCAGGCGTCACCCATGTATATAAGGGGACGACCCGGTGGCGGTTCAGGGACAACAGACAACAATTCAAGACATAGGCGAAGCTTATTTGCTCCCTAGTCATCGAAACACCCATCAATTCCATCACAACTAGAGGTAGGCTTTACCTTCATTGAAGGGGCCGAACTAGTATAAACTCTCTTGCGTTCTTGTGTCCGCTTTAACCCCTTCAAGCTAACCCATAGCGATGGCTCCACGACTAAGTCCTTTCAATAGGACATCTGCCGTGACAAAACCACGACAAAAGTATAGCAAGATAGCCATACTTGATTTTTCTGAAGTTAATGGAACCTACTTCCCGCCCTATGAGTTCCGTGCCATTGAAATTGATGAGCTTCAAGAACAAGAACAAGTGGCTGAAGAAAGTTTGTTGGGCAAAGTTCTTCAAACTAATGATGCACGAAATCAAGAGAAATATGATGATAAGGCGCTGGGGAGCTATCCGAAGGCGGAGCAAGATATTCTTCAAGTCACACCACCATCATGCTCTCCCAACATATTTGAAGAGGTATGTTTAGCAATTGATTTACCTGTTTTCAGATTTGGTCATGACTTAGTTGTTGATGCATATATTAGAAAAATCTTCATAAGAAATATTGAGAGACCAATGAAGAAGGGTAATTTATCTGTTAGCAATCAGATTGTCACAAAGCATATCGGTCAACATATTGCACCATTCAGAAAGACCGATTGCAAAAAATTATTGCAGCCAAGGCTTTCCCCATTGCTTTATCTAAAGATCATATCTAACTGGGTAGCTCTGCTTATTTCTTACTTGGCTTACACTTGGTCTCAATTGAGACATGTATGTTCTAGCTATTTTCGTTTCAGAAATTTAAAGCCAAGGTTAAAATCTTCTGAGCAAACCAATGCCAGTATAGTTTCTTATCCAAAGACATCAGAGTTAGAGTGCAAAACACAATGCATAGCCGAATGGGGTGATGCAAAATCTAAACCATTCGTTTGCTTAACTCCAAAGCCGTTCTCACAACAAGATCGGCTAGAAAACAAGAAGTATACTCAATTCAAGCATGTGTGATCAAATATTTGATTTGTTGCTGAAAAATAATTACATTACAATTCTTGATCACCATGTTAAGCCATCAATCCAAGGAGGAATGTATTGTAAGTTGCATGATTCGTCCAAGCATAATTTTGAGGATTGCAACATGTTTCGTCAAATAGTTAAATCGGCCATTGAAAAAGGACGATTGAAGTTTGTTGAAATACCAAGAGATGACCAGTCTATTCCGATTGGTCCCGATGGCAAAAAGTTTTTGCATCGGCTGCTTCAAGCCGATCCATTTAAAGAGAAGGTAAAAACTGCAAGTGATGGGATCAAGCTTTCAAGTAAAGAAGTTGTTGAAGAGCATAATGAACATAATCTTAAGGGCGAGAATTCCATCGAAGTTACAATGGAGACGCCAAGGACTGGGGGGCAGCAAGAAAATCCAATGACCGATGAAAGCAAACTAAAACAAAACAAAGGCCGAAATAAGCGCAAGTGTAAGAGATCAAAAATCACCTTTGCTGAACTATTGGATAAATATCATAAGAAGATTGAAGAGAAGAATGCTTATCGGCCAAATCATGCAAAGAAACCAAGATCACCCCCAAGGCGCAAATATGAGGATCGGTATTGGCAAAGTGAGAATTTTAATGCAACATATTCATATCCTTATTTTGGGCCGCCAATGCCAATGCCGTGGATGCCTCCCTATGCTCATATAGATCCATATTCCTCATGGGACAGGTATGATACAAGGGCACATTCTCCATCTTATTTTAGACCATCTCACCAATATTATGCATCTCCGAGAAGATCAACATTTGAACAATCACATGTTAAAGACCGTTCCAATCATAAGGAATCGGTGCAGAGCTCAAGGAAGAAGAAAGAGGTGGTCAAGCAAGTCTACCGTGTTAAAAGAGATGGTTGTAAGAGTGCAACTTCAGATTTGATCTTAAATGAAGAAGAGCCAATTAATGTGTTGACATTGGCTACTAAAGACAATGATACAAAGCAACCAATTATTGAGAGTCGAAGTGCCAAATATGAAGAAAAGAAGTTGAGAGTGCACAAGGCCAAAAAGGAATTGCCATTGGTCAAAACAGAATCACAGCCAAGATGCCTGCTCAGCTTATCGTATTGGCAAAAGAAGAAATTAGAAAAACTTAGTGCACAAGAACTTGAAGAAAGGAACATGGCATGGGTTCCCAAAGGAAGTGGTCAAAATAAGAATTATGTGCAAGCTTTCATTATAAGAAGTGCGGCAAAGGTGAAGAAGGAAAAGAGTGAAAACTATGAAGGACCAAGCCGAAGGTTTCAACATATTTGGTCTACACATTCTCCATATTCTTCAACTATGCCATTAACGCCTATGCCATGGAATTCGTCATCCGGTATGATTGGTAACCCTCAATGGGCTTATTTTAATCCATGGATGCAATTTCTTACGTCATGAAAGGGTATTACCAAGTCACTATACATTTGATTAGCTACAAGTTTGTTGCTAATACAAAGGGCCAAAATACTTGATTTGTCATTTCATTTGTTTATTTCCGCTGTATGTGTTTTGAATGAAGTTTACATGGTTATGGCCGATATTTATCTATATTCCTAAGAGTATGTCAATACATGGCCGGTGTAGTATTCTAACATCGTCCTTAGTTCGATTGGAGAGCAAGACAAGGTACGTGCTCATGGAAATTTATATGTATGCCTATATTATGATTGAATGGAGTTGGGACATAGTGACCGATGTCATTGAATATATGCTGCATAGGCCAATTCATAGTTACAGAATTGGCTAGTGGGCTTATACTATGTTTGGATATGATTTGGCTTATGCATCTCTGAGATCTATAAGAGGCCAAATTGTAGCTGATTTTATTACTAATATCAGATTAGTGACATGCATAATGTTGATATGTAGCGACCCGACCCGAATGGATCAAGTCTCTGTGCTTAAGTGTCATCCCTGGATCGGTATGCTGACACACACAGTACTCGAGGATTTATAACAGAGGTAAATGACATGTAGAAAGTAACGTAAATACTATTACCTCAATCCAAAATAGCGGAAGTAAAAAGGTTGTGGATTCCCATCAACACCAACGGCAAAGTTGAGTGTAGAAATCGTAACCCTAACGTATCACTTACTCGTCGTAAGATAATCCTGCAACATGAGACGTTGCAGCCACAAAGGGTCAGTACATTGAATATACTGGCAAATTCACACCAGAGGATAATGATGAATAAAGGCTATCACTACATGCATATTTGGCTGGTGGAAAGGCTATGGGGTTATAATGTTTTTGCAGAAAGCCAATTTTTCCCTACTGCAAAGGAATACATTTTAATTAACTATCATGGTGGTTGTTGAACATTGAGAATGGTTGACAGCATTCTCAATCCCAATTAAGTAACATCATTAAAACCCAACAATATTCATTTAAAGTAACGTGATGAGATTCACATGATAATCCAGGTACCAGATACTCAAGATGTCCATAACCGGGGACACGGCTAATCATGATTAGCTTATACAATCTGCAGAGGTTTCCGCACTTTTTCCCACAAGACTCGATCGCCTCCGTTTGGTTTCACGCACTACATGGTGTTTGAGAAGATGGATGACCGAGACATAGTCTTTCAGAAGTGCTAGCACCTTACGATGGATAGACCGTTACACCTACTTTCCCCTACATCTTCTAGTCTACCCTGTAAGAGTTCGCACGACTTAATCAACTATGCTAGAGCCCATAATAGCTTGTGGCTGCACACGGAAGTTTCTAGTATGAAAAATCTCATGATCCCTTTGAGCCTGGGTGGCGGTCCATAAAAAAACAGGCAATCCTGGTCTACCCAGGTGCCTAGACAGGCAATCCTAGAATACCCAGGTGCCTCAATCCACCCAGATGTGTGTTTAAGTTGCCACCTTAAGTAAACCATTAATTAACAATCTCACATCTGTCATGAATACTCTCAAAAACCCAATCCACGTCTACGAGCATAGCATGGCAATGTAAGCATAACGTAAAAGTAACTCCCAAGGTTTGAATGCAGGGCAATAGGTTCCTACCTCATCAACTACTTCCCAATACCCACATGTTATCAATCCTACTCATGCAATGTTTGAGGGTGAAACTAATGCATAAAAACTGGGTATGAAAGGGGATATGATCAAAGTGTGAACTTGCCTGCAATGTTGACGAAGATGATTCACACTCATAACTCTTGATAGTTCTACTCGTCACAATCCGGTCAATCTATCGTAAGCAAGCAATAGTAACCACACATAAGCAATCACTCAAAAGATCAGAAAGAACGAAGAAGACGATTCGAAAAACATCAAAACCAAGAAAATAACTCTTGCAACATAAACCAATTTCTAACAGTACCAAAATTATGTGAATTTGGCCTTATCAGAAAGTTTAGGTCAATAGCTTCGATTTGCAAAAATAATCAACTAAATCAGTGTTACGAAACTCAAGTTATGTTCAAAAGAAGTTTGAATATGAATCTGAACAAAATTCGAAATTTGAAAATTTCAAAAAGTTGATGTGACAGGTTCACTGGATAGGTGAAAACAACATGAAGCTATAGGCGCTGGTTTCATCTAATTTGGATAAATGAGTGAAAAATTATGGCTATTTGAAAAAATCAGGGCCAAGCTATTTTACGAAAGAAAAAATAGCTACGGTTAAGGTCTAACGTATAAATACATAGACTAATTGATAATCTAATTATTCTATCGTATTAGTCTAAAAATAATAAACTACGGAAGTATATGAAGAAAATAAATAAAGAAAGATACCTTTATAAGGCAGAGAAAAGACGACTTTGGAGAGAAAAGACAATTTCCAGAAGTCACGCCGGAGAGGAGAAATATATTTTTCTTAAATGAATCTAGTCAAACCAAAATATTGATTTAACCCGAACCGGATGATTTTTGGAGGCTCTGTGGGTCTATATTTATTGGTGGAAAAGAGGCTTAGGGTCAAAGGCTAGGCAATGTGGGACTAAACTAGACGAAAATATACGAAACAGAGAAGAAAAGAGGCGGATGGGCCTAAAGGCCTTCGGCCGGCCGCGCGCACGCTGCGGTGCAGTTTTTTTTACAAAATTCGTCCTAAGAAAAAGTAAAAAATAGAAAAAGAAAAGGCTGGCTGGGCCTGGCCTATTTAAGAGAGAGAAAAACAATGGGGCGCCAGAAGCTACTATACCGCGCATGTAGGCGATAAATAAATATGGGCCACACGTACAGTTTTTTTAAAATAGAAACAGAAGGAAAGCCGAATAACAAAATAAAAAATTTTATATAGACATATTATATATCAAAATTTCCAGAAAAAGCTTTTCTACGACATGAACATTTTTCTAGCATTAAATAAAATACACACAAATTCTAATAATTCCAACAGTGCTCCTGCTCTAATAAGATCCAACAAAATCATTTAAAAAAACCAAAATGAAATCAAATTTATTCTCTCCAATTTTCTGTTGTAGGGAATCATGTTACCCTATTTTCCTTGTATTTTATTTTTGGAGAAAAATGATTTGAATAAAATCCAAATAACTCCAAATTGAAAAATAATTCCAAAAGACTTTGAATTTGATCCTTTGAAACTCCCAACTCATATTTCATATAATTTGAAGAAGTCATTTTATCTCCTCTCGTGAAAATCATTGAGTTGCATAAAGTTTCAGAATTGGAAATATTTTCCAAATGAAATTCAAATATTTTCAACACCCCTTGTCATTTAAATAAATGGAAGAAGTCATGTCATCTTCTCTCTAGGGTTTTGTATTTGAAAAGAATTTGAATTCACGAAGATCATAAATGCAAAATGAAAGTTGGGAAAGTCCTTTTATTCCCTCTCATTTAACTTTCAAAAAGGTTTCGAATTTCACTCAATTTCACACAATCAATCAAACAATCAATCAAATCTATCTATTTATTATAACATTCCAAAATTTAGAATTTTGGGATGTTACAAACCTACCACCCTTAAAATGAATCTCGTCCTCGAGATTCGGAGAGGCTAGAAAGAAAAGGTTAGGGTTTGGGGGTCTCCTCAAAATCCATCGATCATCACAGGGGTCTGGGGTGCTACCTCCCTTAAAAGCATGGTTACGGTTCCCTCGAAACTCATATACTTCATCCATATTGTTAACAGTGTTGGTCTTCTCAGATTGTCAGGATAGTTCCTTATCTGGGCTCTTTCGGTAGTGGCATAACCTTTACCACAATTCTTCTGTCTTTTATCTAGGTAAGGTTCTTCCGAGACTGGGTATTCTTAGCTGACGGGTCTGGCGCCAATACTAAACAACTATCAATATCTCATGGTGGTCAACCATTTATGGTTTCTCCTGTAGGAAATGGGTCTGGGTTGATCCTCACCGTATAACCTATGGTTGGCAAAGCTGCCTTGTACAAGGGAAAATACTTATATCATTCTAGGGTTTTATACAAGGTTTGATCGTCGTCTCTCTACTATAGGTAAGTCACCCAGATTTACCATCCCATATAGCAAGGCAAATAATAAGAGTAAGTCGGTATGGTGATCAATCCATCCCACACCCAAATCATTACCTTGTATACGGTTTTGCGAATCTCGCATTCTAATACTCGATCATCCTCACAAGCATTGCAGAATTTCTCTTGTCCACGAACCAAGTTCAGAATAATCCATTGATTCTGCAAGCCAACAAACATCTATCGTTCCTTCACAACTCTCAGGTTTTGCGTTACTCCTTTAAAATCGTCGGTGGGTAAGGTCGTACTCTCTTCCAGGGTTTTTCCTTCAGCAAGAATGTGCTTGCTTCTTGGCAGGTCCTGTGGCATGTGGGTTATGGCCCATCTCATCACTTGTAGTCTTTGAACTTATCATCGGGCAACTGATCATTATTCCAACTTCCAACTTCCTAGTATTCTTAAATCCATCCAATTGTATTGTCTTACTTCCTTCTATTGGCACCAAACTAGGACATGATTACTCAGACTCATCAGGGAATTTCCATTGATCCATATTTCCAACATCATACCTCCTTTATATCCAATAGTAATTCATCTCTTCATCCTCGTGGGATATCCCACATACTGAAATAAAAACTTATACTTATGAAATCCATACTCCACTTCGTGGAACATCATTATCCTTTCCAGGGTCAAGCATCCTTACAGGGAAATATTGGCCATCTCTGCATGGCACTCTTCAACTGAGAAACGTGAAACACATCATGAACTCCTGACAGTCCTTTGGGTAACTCCAACTTATAGGCCACTTCTCTCATACGCTCCAAAACTCGGTATGTCCTACAAATCTCGGGGCTAATTTTCCCTTAACTCCAAATCGTTTAATTCCTCGCATATGGGACTCACGTAGACATGCTCTGTCTCTGATTCCATAGACTACCTCCTTGCATTTTTGAGTCTGCATAACTCTTCTGCCTTGACTGAGCTACCTTCAGTCTATCTCAAATCAACTTAACATTCTCTTCTAACTCCTTGATCACATTTGGTCCAAACAACAGACAGTCTCCAACTTTATCCCACATCAATGGTGTCTGGCTCCTTTTTCCCATACAAAACTTCAAAAGGGGCATCTTCAAACTGTCTTGGTAACTATTGTTGTATGAGAACTTCGCGTAAGGCAAATTTTCATCCCAACTAGATCCATAATCTAGCGCACAGGCTCTCAACATATCTTCCAAAATCTGGTTGACTTTCTCGGTCTGTCCATCCGTCTACGGGTGAAATGCTGTACTGAACTCCAATCTCATACCCAAAGTCTGGTGTAACTGATGCCAAAACTTTGAAGTAAACTGTGTTCCTCTATCTGATACGATGGTCCTTGGAACTACATGCAGACATACGATCCTGGACATATATATCTTGGCCAACTTCGCACTTGTATAGGTGGTTTTCACTGAGATAAAGTGAGCCACTTTGGTCAAACGAATCAACTACTACCCCGTTAGAATCATATCCCGATCGGGTTCTGGGAATCCGGTAATGAAATCCATGTCAATCTTATCCCACTTCCATTCGGGTGTCGGCATAGGCAGTAGTAATCCGGCTGGCTTCTGATGCTCTGTCTTTACTCTCTAGCATACATCACCTACGACTACATACTCCGCAATATCCTTCTTCATACCAGTCCACCAGAAACACTCCTTCAAATCCATTACATCTTGGTGTTTCCTGGGTGAATCGAGTATGGTGAGTCATGAGCCTCCCGAAGTATTAACTTCCTGATCTCTGCATTATTGGGCACATATACACGGTCCTCAAACCATAAGGTCTCATGCTCATCCTCACGAAAACCTTTGGCTTTTCCTTTGCTCATCCTCTCTTTTACCTCAGCAATCTCTTTGTCATCCTTCTGAGCTTCACGGATCTTTCCCAACAATGTAGACTGAACTTCCATTGCTGCAACAATACCTTTGGGAACAATCTCCAACCGGAGTTCCCTGGGATCCTCGGCTAACTCCTTTGGAAATCCTCCGATTATGAGGGTATTCGTCCTTGTTTTCTTTATGGTTGTGTCCTTTTTCTCCACAAAGCTTGTATGCACAAGGTTTCTTCATATCCTTTCCATAAGGCTTCAACTTCTGGGACACAAGACGAGATCTTTGCAGAGTCAACTTAAATTCTTTCCAAGTGGTTACTCTTTGCCATACATTGATGGTTTGGTACATCCTCCACCAAGTAGTAGCACCTCTTACAAAGCACTGAAGAGCATGCTGGATCATATCCTTTCCGACTTTAGGGTTATTCTCCATGTGATCCTCCATTTTTTTGAATCCATCGGTCTGTCTCCAATTGACTCATCGGTCCAGACAATACAAGCTCATCTCCATTCATCCTCTAATGGGTCCATGGGTTTTGGGGTGGGGTAAGAGAGATAGAGAGGGATGCACACAATACAAACAAAAGTTTTGAAAAGGCAAATTTTATTTGTGGCTGTCGGGAAAAACATCAAACAAATGACATCTCATAAACATCGCATCTAACGTAGGTATATAACAGGGGTTTGGTCTTCTAAAGGTTAATAAATCTTCAAGGTCGTCTAACTCTTCAAGTCTTGTTCATGCCTCCAATGGCTTCTTCCAATCATGCTTGTCCTTTTTCATTTCTTTTGCCAGATCATCTCTATTGACGTGAAGTCTCTCGTGACCTCCTTTAATTATTTTTTTGGAGTTGCGTTCCAAACTTCCGGGTTTCAACATCCTTGGCATGAACCATGGTCCTACTATCCTTCAGTTCCTGACAAATCTTTGATGTATCATGGTTTTGCTCCTCTAGCTTGGCTACTTTCAGCTTCTGGGTCCTGAGTTCTTCACGAAACGCTTCCTCATCAAATACTGCTTCCTGTAGATCCATCTTAACTTCTTGATGTAACACTCCAGATCCTGGCGATACACCAGCTAAAGTTAAAACTTCGTCTTGCTGATAGGTGTTTTATCAGCCTTGTACCATCCAATCCTTCCATGCATATGCATGCTTTAACTCAGCACGGTGACAATAGCATAAGCGGGCGATAACCTCATGGATAGCCGTGTTTCTGCTCTTGTCATTTCCATGAGCTATCTCTCCATAGTTGATATCTCCTACCTTAGGGTGTTCCTTGACAGAACTTTGAGTTTTTAACTCTCCATACTCCGGTCTTTCTCCGATACACCTTGATCTCGGGCATTGACAATTTCCATGGTCTGCCAAGTTCCATAAGGGTAGCCTTCCTAGGTCATAAAAATCTGGGAATTCTTCAGAGCCTTCAAAATCTCCTAGTCTTCGGTCTTCAACCGTTGTAGTTTCCATTATTCAGATGCACGAAAAATACACTTCATTCCGAAGTGGTCTTAGTTGTCCGATATCTTGTACTTCTTGGAGTGGTCTCATTAGTCGAATCTTCGTGTGGTCAAAAGGGGAAAGGGGTATGGTCTCACTAAAGGGAATTTTTGAATAAGCTCAGAAGAGAAGAGAGGTAAAGATCTTTTGAAAAGGAAAGTTGTAGAGAAAAATCTTTGCTATGGGCTTGCCAATTTCTAGGGTCACGTCCTACAGTCAACATGTGCTCTGATACCATCTTGTAGCGACCCGACCCGAATGGATCAAGTCTCTGTGCTTAAGTGTCATCCCTGGATCGGTATGCTGACACACACAGTACTCGAGGATTTATAACAGAGGTAAATCACATGTATAAAGTAACGTAAATACTATTACCTCAATCCAAAATAGCGGAAGTAAAAAGGTTGTGGATTCCCATCAACACCAACGGCAAAGTTGAGTATAGAAATCGTAACCCTAACGTATCACTTACTCGTCGTAAGATAATCCTGCCACATGAGACGTTGCAGCCACAAAGGGTCAGTATATTGAATGTACTGTCAAATTCACACCAGAGGATAATGATGAATAAAGGCTATCACTACATGCATATTTGGCTGGTGGAAAGGCTCTGGGGTTATAATGTTTTTGCGGAAAGCCAATTTTCCCTACTGCAAAGGAATACATTTTAATTAACTATCATGGTGGTTGTTGAACATTGAGAATGGTTGACAACATTCTCAATCCCAATTAAGTAACATCATTAAAACCCAACAATATTCATTTAAGTAACGTGATGAGATTCACATGATAATCCAGATACTAGATACTCAAGATGTCCATAACCAGGGACACGGCTAATCATGATTAGCTTATACATCTGCAGAGGTTTGCGCACTTTTCCCCACAAGACTCGATCGCCTCCGTTTCGTTTCTCGCACTACATGGTGTTTGAGAAGACGGATGACCGAGACATAGTCTTTCAGAAGCGCTAGCACCTTACGATGGATAGACCGTTACACCTACTTTCCCATACATCTACTAGTCTACCCTATAAGAGTTCGCATGACTTAATCAACTATGCTAGAGCCCATAATAGCTTGTGGCTGCACACGGAAGTTTCTAGTATGAAAAATCTCATGATCCCTTTGAGCCTGGGTGGCGGTCCATAAAAAAACAGGCAATCCTGGTCTACCCAGGTGCCTAGACAGCCAATCCTAGAATACCCAGGTGTCTCAATCCACCCAGATGTGTGTTAAAGTTGCCACCTTAAGTAAACCATTACTTAACAATCTCACATCTATCATGAATACTCTCAAAAACACAATCCACGTCTACGAGCATAGCATGGCAATGTAAGCATAACGTAAAAGTAACTCCCAAGGTTTGAATGCAGGGCAATAGGTTCCTACCTCATCAACTACTTCCCAATACCCACATGTTATCAATCCTACTCACGCAATGTTTGAGGGTGAAACTAATGCATAAAAACTGGGTATGAAAGGGGATATGATCAAAGTGTGAACTTGCCTGCAGTGTTGATGAAGATGATCCGCACTCATTACTCTTGATAGTTCTACTCATCACACTCTGGTCAATCTATCGTAAGCAAGCAATAGTAACCACACATAAGCAATCACTCAAAAGATCAGAAAGAACGAAGAAGACGATTCAGAAAACATCAAAACCAAGCAAATAACTCTTGCAATATAAAACAATTTCTAACAGTACCAAAAATATGTGAATTTGGCCTTATCAGAAAGCTTAGGTCAAGAGCTTCGATCTGCAAAAAGAATCAACTAAATCGGAGTTACGAAACTCAAGTTATGTTCAAAAGAAGTTTGAATATGAATCTGAACAAAATTCGAAATTTGAAAATTTCAAAAAGTTGATGTGACAGGTTCACTAGATAGGTGAAAACAAGACGAAGCTATAGGCGCTGGTTTCATCTAATTTGGATAAACGAGTGAAAAATTATGGCTATTTGAAAAAATCAGGGCCAAACTGTTTTACGAAAGAAAAAATAGCTACGGTTGAGGTCTAACGTATAAATACATAGACTAATTGATAATCTAATTATTCTATCGTATTAGTTTAAAAATAATAAACTACGGAAGTATATGAAGAAAAATAAATAAAGAAAGATACCTTTATAAGGCAGAGAAAAGACGACTTTGGAGAGAAGAGACAATTTCCAGAAGTCGCGCCGGAGAGGAGTAATATATTTTTCTTAAATGAATCTAGTCAAACCAAAATATTGATTGAACCCGAATTAGATGATTTTTGGAGGCTCTATGGGTCTATATTTATTGGTGGAAAAGAGGCTTAGGGGTCAAAGGCTAGGTAATGTGGGACTAAACGTAGACAAAAATATACAAAACAGAGAAGAAAAGAGGCGGATGGGCCTAAAGGCCTTCGGCCGGCCGCGTGGACGCTGCGGTGCAGTTTTTTTTTACAAAATTCGGCCTAAGAAAAAGTAAAAAATAATAAAAAAGAAAAGGCTGGCTGGGCCTTGCCTATTTAAGTGAAAAAAAACAATGGGGCGCCAGAAGCTATTATACTGCGCATGTAGGCGATAAATAAATATGGGCCGCACGTACAGTTTAAAAAAATTGAAACAGAAGGAAAATCGAATAACAAAATATAAATTTTTATATAGACATATTATATATCAAAATTTTCAGAAAAAGATTTTCTACAACATGAACATTTTTCTATTATTAAATAAAATACACGCAAATTCTAATAATTCCAACAGTGCTCCTGCTCTAATAAGATCCAATAAAATCATTTAAAAAAACAAAATGAAATCAAATTTATTTCTCTCCAATTTTCTATTGTAGGGAATCATGTTATGCTATTTTCCTTGTATTTTATTTTTGGAGAAAAATGATTTGAATAAAATTCAAATAACTCCAAATTGAAAAATAATTCCAAAAGACTTTGAATTTGATCCTTTGAAACTCCCAACTCATATTTCATATAATTTGAAGAAGTCATTTTATCTCCTCTTGTGAAAATCATTGAGTTGCATGAAGTTTCAGAATTGGAAATATTTTCCAAATGAAATTCAAATATTTTCAACACCCCTTGTCATTTAAATAAATGGAATAAGTCATGTCATCTTCTCTCTAGAGTTTTGTATTTGAAAAGAATTTGAATTCACGAAGATCATAAATGCAAAATGAAAGTTTGGGAAAGTCCTTTTATTCCCTCTTATTTAACTTTCAAAAAGGTTTCGAATTTCACTCAGTTTCACACAATCAATCAAACAATTAATCAAATCTATCTATTTATTATAACATTCCAAAATTTAGAATTTTGGGATGTTACATGATATTAGCCTTGTCTTTCTAGAACTATGGAGATTATGTTTTGATGGTTCAATTCGTAGCTATGGCCAAAGTGTTGCTGTTGTTTATATATTTCTTTATGGTACTGTTTTTAAAGCCTCATGCCTTTTAGAATATTTTTATGCACGATTAATGAAAGCCGAATATGCATTGTTATTCAGATTGAGTCTTTTACTTGCTATAGGTGCTATACATACTGAGGCTTTCGGTGATTTGTTATGAGTAGTGCAACAAATATCTAGGGTTTATCAATGTTTTGACGAATCACTCATAGTTTATCTTGGGGTATGTCTAGATGCAAAATTTACCTTGGTTTGCTTTAGAAAAATTCATATATTTAGACATGACAATTCGAAAGAATTGGCACGACAAACATCCGGCTACTATGTTAATCATGTTGTATTGCATTTCTCAATAGTCGATGCTTAGTCTCGTCAACATTGGTAAGGCCGAACCGAAGTCCACAGCTTCGGCCACTAATGAAATATTCAATGCAGGAGAAAATCAAGACTGGAGGAAACCCATTGTTGATTATTTGTGTGATCCTAGTAGAAGGGTGGACAGGGCTGTTCGGCGTATGGATTTTAAATACACAATGAGAGATGATGGTCTCTATCGCCGAATGGTTGATGATGTTCTTCTAAAGTGCTTGGACGAGGACCAAGCGAGAGTTGCTATGGGGGAGGTCCACGAAGGCATTTGTGGCACTCATCAGTCGGCCCACAAGATGAAATGGTTGCTACGACATGCTGGATTTTATTGGCCGACTATGATTAATGATTGCTTCAGATATTACAATGGGTGTCAAGCTTGTAAAAAATTTGGTGATATTCAGTTGGCTCCTGCTGCTATGTTACATCCCATTATCAAATCGTGGCCTTTCAGAGGATGGGGTTTAGACTTTATTTGGACAAATTCATCCGTCTTCCTCAAAGGGGCATCGATTCGTATTGGTGGCAACCGATTATTTCACTAAATGGTCTGAAGCAGTACCTCTCAAGAACATGACACATGTGGAGGTAATTAAATTCATAACCGAGCACATTATTCATAGATTCGGCATTCCTCAAACGTTGACTATAGATCAAGGCTCATCTTTTATGTCACACCAAGTTAGAGAATTTGCCGAATCTTATAACATAAAGTTGCTCAATTCCTCTCCATATTAGCCCAAGACAATGGACAAGCTGAGTCTAGCAATAAAATTTTAATCAAACTCATCAAGAAGAAGGTTGAGGATAATCCAAGGAGATGTCATGAGTTGTTGTCTGAAGCTTTGTGGGCACATAGGATCTCAAGGCATGGTGCTACGAAGGTGACTCCATATGAGCTAGTATATGGTCAAGAGGCTGTTTCACCAGTGGAAGTGAATTTAAATGCTTTGAGAATAGCCAAACAGAATGATTTAAAGTCTTTTGTAATTTTGAACATAATTTTAAAATGCACACATTTTAAAATTTGTGATTTTTTTGATAAATGGGAACACTTATCAAAGGTTGGAGAAATTTTTGAAGAAGTGAACATTTTTTGAAGAATATTAGAAAAAGCAAACATTTTTCGAATTGGTGAACAACTTTATAAATGTGTTCATTTTTAAAAGCAAACAACTTGAGAAGTTCTTGATTTTTTAAGGCTTTGAACAATTTATCAAAATTGTAAACCTATATAAAGTACAATTTTATAGAAAGTGAGCACATTTGAAGCTCTGAAAAAATTTGACAACACAAACACTTTTTTGAATTCATGAACATTTTTAAAAAGCACAAACATTTTTTTGAACTGTGAACCTTTTTGAAAGCCACCTCCTAGATGGTTCCCAAAACTGGAAAACGCCCGACGCACACCCCCCTCCGTCTTGGGCCTGGCCGATTTAATTTTCTTTTTATTTTTTTAACCTCCGCCAATTTATTTTTATTTTTTAACCTTCAAAAAACAGGTGCATGAGGTAGGATTCGAAGTACCGACCTATTGGTTTAGGTCCACCTGTTGTAACCAACTAGGACAACTCACTTGTTGTGCCTAGTTACTTCTTTTATTTTTCTTATTCATCTTCTCAGCCTGGTTTTCTTCTTCTTTTGTTTTGTTTGACTTTTTTAGCATATATTTTAATTATAATTTTAAGTAATTTTTACTTTCAAACTAGGCTTCGATGCCTACCATGGTCATTCCCACCTACTGCAATAGTTGTGATCATTGCATGATGTCCAAAAAAAACATCATGTTCAATGAAGGGTGTTCGGGTATGCTAGAAATCTTCGTGTAAGAGCATGTTGTATCCCGACATCCTTGAAATGGTCTCAATTTTTTCTAAGGCCTTGTATGAGCAACTAAAGGCACCATGCAAGTTCTTTTTTGATTTTTAGCAATTTTTGCATTTTCAGAGTTTTCTTGGTAAAAAAGACAGATAAATGGCCAGACGTGTCACAATTTGCATACGGTGTCCGAAATCATTCAAACTAACATGGATGCCTACCATGGGCATGCCCACCTGGTTGCAAAAGTTGAGGTTAGTTGAAGGATGTTCAAAAATAGACCATGTTCAATGGAGGGTGTTCGGGTAGGCCAGAAGGCTCCTTCGAGAGCACATTGTTTTTTAACATCCTTGAAATGTCCAAAAAATTCATAGCCTTGTATGACCAATGTAAAGCACCATGCCAAGTTGTTTTGATTTTTGACAAATTTTGCAATTTCTGAAATTTTCTCAGTAAAAAAAGGGCGATAAATGGCCGTACATGTGGCAACTTGTATACTATGTCCGAAATTGTACAAACCTATCATGGATGTGTACCATGGGCATGCCTACCTTCCTGCAAAAGTTAGGGTCATTTGAACGATATTCAGACATATATTATATTCAGCGGAGGGTGTCCGGGTAGGATAGAAGGCTTCGTTTGAGAGCATAATGTTTCTGAGCATCCTTGAAATGGCCCCATTTGTTTTCATGGTCTTGTATGACCAATTTAAGGCAGAAATTTAAACCTACCATGGTATTCGACAAAATTTTCAATTTCTGGAGTTTTCTCGGTAAAAAAGACTGATAAATGGCCGGACGTGTCGCAACTTGCATACTGTGTCAGTAATTGTTCAAATATCACATGGATGCCTACCGTCAGCATTCCCACCTTCCTACAAATGTTGGAGTCATTTTAAGAATGTTCAAAACTAAATCATGTTCAACAGAGGGTGTCCGGGTAAGGCAGAAGGGTCCGTCTAAGAGCACATTGTTTCTCGACATCCTTAAAATGGCCCAATTTTTTCATTGTTTTATTTGACCAATTCAAGGTACCATGCCAAGTTATTTTGGGTTTTAATAATTTTTGCATTTTCTAGAGTTTTCTCGATTGTAAAAGGCCGATAAGTGGCCGGACATGTCGCAACTTGCATATGGTGTAGAAAGTCAATCAAACTAGGTATGTATATCTACCATGAGCATTCCCACCTTATTGCAAAAGTCTAGGTTATTCAAAGGATGTCCAAACATAGACTATGTGCAACAGAGGGTGCTCGGATAGGCTAGAAGTTTTCGTTTGATAGCTAATGGCCCCAAAAAAATTTCACAAGTTTTTGTGACCAATTCAAGGCACCATGCCAAGTTGTTTCCGCTTTCCACATTTTGGCATTGTCTGGGGTTTTCTCGATCTAAAAAGGTTAATAAATGGCCAGACGTGTCGAAATATGCAAACGGTGTTGAAAGTCCTTCAAACCTGGCATGGAGGCCTCATATGTCCGTGTCAGGCTGCTGCAAGAAGTTGAGCTCATTTATCCTTATTAAAAAAACACCAGTTGAGAGGAGTGTGCTAGACTACGTCTATGCTAGACGGTGTATCCGTGATCATGTAGTTTTTCCTAATTTGAGTGCTTCTGTTATTTACAATTTTCATCATTATCAATCAACATGAAAAATTGTCTTCTATCCTAACTATTTCTTGAACTTTGTCCACAACTTTGCAATTACAAATTGTGTATGAAATTTTTTAAACTTGAACACTTTTTTCAAAATTGTTAACAAATTCTCAACAATTGATGTTGTACACAAATTGAAAACCACCTATTTTTCGATAATTTATCAGTATTTTTCGAAGCGCAAACATTTCTTTAATTTGTGAACAAAAAAATTTCAAAAACGGTAACACTTTTTGAAATTCCAGAATATTTTAGAAAATTGTAAAAAAGTATTTGAAAACCAGAACTTATTTGGTATGCAGAAAACATTTCAATTTTTACATAGGTTTGAAAATGAATAATAAAGTTTGGAAAAGAGAAAAATGAATTAATAAAAAGAAAAAAGGAAAAAAATACGCCGGGGTTTGGCCCAACTAGGCGACGGCATCGGATTCGTCAGGTGCGTGTTGGGCCGGCACAAGTGTCGAGGATATGAAAAAAGTTTAGCAATTTTGAAAAAAGTGTTCATGAATTTGAAAAAAAAAATTGAAGGCTTCGAAAAAAGTTCGTTCAAGTTGAAAAGGCATCATGGATATGGGAAAAAGTTCATGGATTTATGAAAAAAATCATGGTTTAAAAATAATTAGGGAGTTCTAAAAAGAAAAGAAAATGAAAAAAAGAAAGAGATAGGGAAAAAAATAAAAAATAAAATGAAAATGGGACAAAAAACAAAAAGATGGAAAACAACTAACTTTAAAAATTGTTCGTGTTTCAAAAGATATTTGGAATTTTTTGAAAATGTTCATGTTTTATTAAAAAAATGAGAAAATGTTTGCATTTTCAAATTTTGTTCATTATTTCAAAAACTATTTGGCATGTCAAAATTATTCACATTTTTGTCAATAACAGTTTAGAGATTTTTCAGGAACATTTTAATATATATGAAGACTGTTGTGTGCTCTGATATATTTTGAAGTGTAGATAGTAGCGATGAGGTGAAGCGGCTAGCAGCACGCAATCATAAGTGGGAGGGCTCGAGTTCGAGTCCCTACGAGCTTTCTCCCTTTTCTCTAATTTTTACATCACTTACATAGAACGTGGATAGGAGCGGGGACCCGTCCGTCTTGTTTTTTTGTTAGGTTTTTGTTTCTCTGGCGACATCGATGGGGTGGTGGCGACGATGGCGTGTTGGAATAAGGTCTCTCTAGGCTTTCCCTACCTTGACGATGTCTGATCTGCCGTTGATGAAGAGCCTGTGGGAGTTTGTGTCCCCAGATCTATTGGTTTTCCTTCAGATCTTGACAGTTCGTGTGTCTTTCGAGGGGACATTATGGCTGGCAATTGGTGTGGCGACTTCGACACCTTCTTATGTGTTGTTATGTGGCTTGACCCGGTTTCTCCAACCCTCTGTGCTGATGGTGATGGATTGCAAGCTTCCTCTACATGGGGTAATGCTCCGGTCGATGCTTCTTCAACGATTTTTACATCTTTGTCTCATGGTGCGAGTGGCTATTGTGGTCTTTAAAGTCTGATATGGCGAGCACAATCACTAAGTGCCGCCTTTCTTGTTGTTGGTTCAGTGTAATTTCCAATCTTCAGTGGACGGCTGATACGTCTCCAACATACCTATAATTTCCAATTGTTCCATGCTATTATAGTATCATTCTTGAATATTTTATATGCAATCATATGCAAGTACATATCATTTTTTGAGACTAACCTATTAACCTAGTGTCAAGTGCCAATTACTTTTCTTTGCTTGTTTTTGGTTTTCCAGGAAATCAGTACCAAACGAAGTCCAAGCGTTACGAAACTTTTTGGCGATTTTTTCTGGACAAGAGAGACCCTAGAAGCTTCGGGAGGAGACTAGAAGGCAAACGAGGAGATGGCAAGGCAATAGGGCGTGCATAGGGGGTAGGGGCGCCCTGATGCCTTGTGGGCCCTCTGTGCTGATGGTGATGGATTGCAAGCTTCTACATGGGGTAATGCTCCGGCCGATGCTTCTTCAACGATTTTTACATCTTCGTCTCATGGGGTGAGTGGCTACTGTGGTCTTTAAAGCCTGATATGGCGAGCACAATCACTAAGTGTCGCCTTTTTTTGTTGTTGGTTCAGTGTAATTTCCAGTCTCCAGTGGACGGCTGATACGTCTCCAACGTATCTATAATTTTCAATTGTTCCATGCTATTATAGTATCATTCTTGAATATTTTATGTGCAATCATATGCAAGTACATATCATTTTTTGAGACTAACCTATTAACCTAGTGTCAAGTGCCAATTACTTCTCTTTGCGTGTTTTTGGTTTTCCAGCAAATTAGTACCAAACGAAGTCCAAACGTTACGAAACTTTTTGGTGATTTTTTTCTGGACAAGAGAGACCCTAGAAACTTCGGGAGGAGACTAGAAGGCAAACGAGGAGACGGAAAGGCAATAGGGCGTGCCTAGGGGATAGGTGCGCCCTGATGCCTTGTGGGCCCTCTGTGGCTCCGTCTGACCTAATTTCATATCTATAAATTATCTAAAATCGGAAAACCAACAGAGAGCCACCCAAAATACTTTTTCCACCAACGCAAGTTTTTGTTCTTCCACGATCCCATCTAGAGGCCTTTTTAGGTACTCTGCCGGAGGGGGAGTCGATCATGAAGGGCTTCTACATTGACCTTGCTGTCCTTTCGATGATGTGTGAGTAGTTTATCAAAGACCTACGGGTCCATAGCTAGTAGCTAGATGGCTTATTCTCTCTCTCTTTGATCTTCAATACAATGTTCACCACGATGTTCTTGGAGATCTATTCTACGTAATCTTCCTTTGCGGTGTGTTTGTTGGGATCCGATGAATTGTGGGTTTATGATTAGATTATTCATGATCTATCCGTTTGGTTTGTTCAACTAGATTGATTTATCTTGCAATGAGAGAGGTGCTTTGTAATGGGTTCAATCTTGTGGTGATCTATATTCCAGCGACAGAAGGGGACAAGACACGTATTTGTATTGTTGCCATTAAGGGGAAAACGACTAGGTCTATTCATATTTGTTGGATTTACTTTGTCTACATCATGTCATCTTGCTTAAGTCATTACTCCGTTTTTCATGAACTTAATACTCTAGATGTTGGGAATCGTGACATGGAGAAACAAAAAAATTCTACGCACACACAATGATCTGTCCATGGAGATGCATGGAAACGAGGGGGAGAGTGTGTCTACGTACCCTCGTAGACCGTAAGCGGAAGCGTTTCTCAACGCGGTTGATGTAGTCGAACTTCTTCGCGCTTCAACCGATCAAGTACCGAACGCACGGCACCTCCGCGTTCTACACACGTCCAACTCGGTGACGTCCCTCGCCTTCTTGATCCAGCAAGACATCGAGGTAGTAGATGAGTTCCATCAGCATGATGTCATGGTGATGGTGATGGTGAAGTGATCCTTGCAGGGCTTCGCCTAAGCACTATGAAAATATGACCGGGGGTGTAAACGATGCAGGGGGCGCCACACACGGCTAAACAATTATCTGGGGTGTGCTAGGTGCCCCCCCACATATATATAGGTGGGAGGGGGAGGAGAGAGGCCAGGAGGTGCCCCAAGTAGGACCGAATCCTACTTGGGCTCATCCCAAGCTGCGTGCCCCCTGCCATATATATTGGAGGGGGAAGGAAAGAGATGGGGAGAAGGAAGGAAGGAGGAATCATATTCCTCTCTTTCCTTTCCCTTCCCCTATTTCCTTCTCCTCCTTGGTCAGCCCATATGGGGGGAGCACTAGCCCCTTGTGGCTGGTGCGTTTCCCCTCTTGGCCCATAAGGCCAATATCTTTTGCCGGGGATGCTCGGAACCCCTTCCGGTGACCCGATAAGTACCCAGTACCCTCCGAAACACTTCCGGCATCCCAATAATATTATCCTGTTGGGGAATGCAGTATTTCAGAAAATTTCCTACGATCATGCAAGATCCGTCTAGGAGATGCATAGCAACGAGAGGGGAGAGTGTCCACATACCCTCGTAGACTGAAAGCGGAAGCATTAAGTAACGCGGTTTATGTAGTCGAACGTCTTCGCGCGCCAACCGATCAAGTACCGAACGCACGTCACCTCCGTGATCTGCACACGTTCAGCTCGATGACGTCCCTCATACTCTTGATCCAGCTGAGGTCGAGGGAGAGTTTCATCAGCACGACAGCATGATGACGATGATGATGAAGTTACCGACGCAGGGCTTCGCCTATAAGCACTACGACGATAGGACCAAGGTGGAAATCTGTGGAGGGGGCACCGCACACGGCTAAGACAATTGTCAACTTGTGTGTCTATGGGGTGCCCCCTCCCCCATATATAAAGGAGTGGAGGTGGGGAGGGCCGGCCCTCTCTATGGCGCGCCCCAAGGGGATTCCTACTCCTAGTAGGAGTAGGTTTCCCCCTTCCCTAGTTGGAGTAGGAGAAGAAGGAAAAAGGAGAAGGAGAGAAGGAAAGGGGGGACACCCCCCTCCCCAATTCGGACTGGGCTTGGGGGGGGGGGCGCCCCCCACTTGGCCGCCTCCTTCTCTCTCCCACCATGGCCCATTAAGGCCCATTGACTCCCCGGGGGGTTCCAGTAACTCCCCGGTACTCCGGTAATTGCCCGAATTATCCGAAACCATTCCGGTGTCCAAACATAGCCTTCCAATATATCAATCTTTATGTCTCGACCATTTCGAGACTCCTCGTAATGTCCGTGATCACATCTGGGACTCTGAACTACCTTCGGTACATCAAAACACATAAACTCATAATACCGATCGTCATCGAATGTTAAGCGTGCGGACCTATGGGTTCGAGAACTATGTAGACATGACCGAGACTCACTTTTGGTCAATAACCAATAGCGGAACCTGGATGCTCCTATTGGTTCCTACATATTCTATGAAGATCTTTATCGGTCAAACCGCATAACAATATACGTTGTTCCCTTTGTCATCGGTATGTTACTTGCCCGAGATTCGATCGTCGGTATCTCAATACCTAGTTCAATCTCATTACCGACAAGTCTCTTTACTCGTTACTGTAATGCAACATCCCTCAACTAACTCATTAGTCACATTTCTTGCAAGGCTTATAGTGATGTGCATTACCGAGAGGGCCCAGAGATACCTCTCCGATACACGGAGTGACAAATCCTAATCTCGATCTATGCCAACTCAACAAACACCATTGGAGACACCTGTAGAGCATCTTTATAGTCACCCACTTACGTTGTGATGTTTGATAGCACACTAAGTGTTCTTCCGGTATTCGGGAGTTGCATAATCTCATAGTCATAGGAACATGTATAAGTCATGAAGAAAGCAATAGCAATAAACTAAACGATCATAGTGCTAAGCTAACGGATGGGTCAAGTCAATCACATCATTATCTAATGATGTGATCCCGTTCATCAAATGAAAACTCATGTCTATGGTTAGGAAACTTAACCATCTTTTGATTAATGAGCTAGTCAAGTAGAGGCATACTAGTGACACTCTGTTTGTCTATGTATTCACACATGTACTAAGTTTCCGGTTAATACAATTATAGCATGAATAATAAACATTTATCATGATATAAGGAAACATAAATAACAACTGTATTATTGCCTCTAGGGCATATTTCCTTCAGTCTCCCACTTGCACTAGAGTCAATAATCTAGATTACATAGTAATGATTCTAACACCCATGGAGTTTTGGTGCTGATAATGTTGTGCTCGTGAGAGAGGCTTATTCAACGGGTCTGCAACATTCAGATCCGTATGTATCTTGCTAATCTCTATGTCTCCCTCCTTGACTTGATCACGAATGGAATTGAAGCGTCTCTTGATGTGCTTGGTTCTCATGTGAAATCTGGAATCCTTTGCCAAGGCAATTGCACCAGTATTGTCACAAAAGATTTTCATTGGACCCGATGCACTAGGTATGACACCTAGATCGGATATGAACTCCTTCATCTAGACTCCTTCATTTGCTGCTTCCGAAGCAGCAATGTACTCCGCTTCGCACGTAGATCCCGCCACAATGCTCTGCTTGGAACTGCACCAACTGACAGCTCCACCATTCAATAAAAATACGTATCCGGTTTGTGACTTAGAGTCATCCGGATCAGTGTCAAAGCTTGCATCAATGTAACCATTTACGACGAGCTCTTTGTCACCTCCATAAACAAGAAACATATCCTTAGTCCTTTTCAGGTATTTCAGGATGTTCTTGACTGTTGTCCAGTGATCCACTCCTGGATTACTTTGGTACCTCCCTGCTAAACTAATAGCAAGGCACACATCATGTTTGGTACACAGCATTGCATACATGATAGAACCTATGGCTGAAGCATAGGGAATGACTTCCATTTTCTCTCTATCTTCTACAGTGGTCGGGCATTGAGTCTGACTCAACTTCACACCTTGTAACACAGGTAAGAACCCTTTCTTTGCTTGATCCATTTTGAACTTCTTCAAAACTTTATCAAGGTATGTGCTTTGGGAAAGTCTAATTAAGCTTCTTGATCTATCTCTATATATCTTGATGCCCAATATATAAGCAGCTTCATCGAGGTCTTTCATTGAAAAATTATTATTCAAGTATCCTTTTATGCTATTCAGAAATTCAGTATCATTTCCGATTAACAATATGTCATCCACATATAATATCAGAAATGCTACAGAGATCCCACTCACTTTCTTGTAAATACAGGCTTCTCCAAAAGTCTGTATAAAACCATATGCTTTGATCACACTATCAAAGCGTATATTCCAACTCCGAGATGCTTGCACCAGTCCATAAATGGACCGCTGGAGCTTACACACTTTGTTAGCACCTTTTCGATCGACAAAACCTTCTGGTTGCATCATATACAACTCTTCTTTAAGATATCCATTAAGGAATGCAATTTTGACATCCATTTGCCAAATTTCATAATCATAAAATGCGGCAATTGCTAACATGATTCAGACGGACTTAAGCATCGCTATGGGTGAGAAGGTCTCATCGTAGTCAACTCCTTGAACTTGTCGAAAACCTTCCGCAACAAGTCGAGCTTTGTAGACAGTAACATTACCGTCAGCGTCAGTCTTCTTCTTGAAGATCCATTTATTCTCTATGGCTTGCCGATCATCGGGCAAGTCAAACAAAGTCCATACTTTGTTCTCATACATGGATACCATCTCAGATTTCATGGCCTCAAGCTATTTTGCGGAATCTGGGCTCATCATCGCTTCCTCATAGTTCGTAGGTTCGCCATGGTCAAGTAACATGACTTCCAGAACAGGATTACCATACCACTCTGGTGCGGATCTTACTCTGGTTGACCTACGAGGTTCAATAGTAACTTGATCAGAAGTTTCATGATCATCATCATTAGCTTCCTCATTAATTGGTGTAGGAATCACTGGAACTGATTTCTGTGATGAACTACTTTCTAATAAGGGAGCAGGTACAATTACCTCATCAAGTTCTACTTTCCTCCCACTCACTTCTTTCAAGAGAAATTCCTTCTCTAGAAAGGATCCATTCTTAGCAATGAATATCTTGCCTTCGGATCTGTGATAGAAGGTGTACCCAATAGTCTCTTTTGGGTATCCTATGAAGACACATTTCTCCGATTTGGGTTCAAGCTTATCAGGTTGAAACTTTTTCACATAAGCATCACAGCCCCAAACTTTAAGAAATGACAACTTGGGTTTCTTGCCAAACCACAGTTCATAAGGTGTCATCTCAATGGATTTCGATGGTGCCCTATTTAACGTGAATGCAGCCGTCTCTAAAGCATAACCCCAAAACGATAGTGGTAAATCAGTAAGAGACATGATAGATCGCACATATCTAATAAAGTGTGGTTACAACGTTCGGACACACAATTACGCTGTGGTGTTCCAGGTGGAGTGAGTTGCAAAACTATTCCGCATTGTTTCAAATGAAGACCAAACTCGTAACTCAAATATTCTCCTCCACGATCAGATTGTAGAAACTTTATTTTCTTGTTACAAAGATTTTCCACTTCACTCTGAAATTCTTTGAACTTTTGAAATGTTTCAAACTTATGCTTCATCAAGTAGATATACCCATATCTGCTCAAATCATCTGTGAAGGTCAGAAAATAACGATACCCGCCATGAGAATCAATACTCATCAAACCGCATACATCAGTATGTATTATTTCCAATAAGTCTGTTGCTCGTTCCATTGTTCCGGAGAACGGAGTCTTAGTCATCTTGCCCATGAGGCATGGTTCGCAAGCATCAAGTGATTAATAATCAAGTGATTCCAAAAGTCCATCAGCATGGAGTTTCTTCATGCGCTTTACACCAATATGACCCAAACGGCAGTTCCACAAATAAGTTGCACTATCATTATTAAACTTATATATTTTGGCTTCAATACTATGAATATGTGTATCACTACTATCAAGATTTAGTAAAAATAGACCACTCATCAAGGGTGCATGACCATAAAAGATATTATTCATATAAATAGAACAACCATTATTCTACGATTTAAATGAATAACCATCTCGCATCAAACAAGATCCAGATATATTGTTCATGCTTAATGCTGGCACCAAATAACAATTATTTAGGTCTAAAACTAATCCCGAAGGTAGATGTAGAGGTAGCGTGCCGACAGCGATTGATACGTCTCCAACGTATCTATAATTTTTGATTGTTCCATGCTAATATATATACTGTTTTGGATGTTTAATGGGATTATTTATACACTTTTGTATTATTTTTGGGATTAACCTATTAACCGGAGGCCCAACCCAAATTGCTATTTTTTGCCTATTTCAGTGTTTCACAGAAAAAGAATATCAAACGGAGTCCAAACGGAATGAAATCTTCGGGAGCGTGATTTTGGAAACAAACATGATCCAGAGGACTTGGAGTGGACGTCAAGCAATCAACGAGGAGGACACAAGGCAGGGGGCGCGCCTACCCCACTGGGCGTGCCCTCCACCCTCGTGGGCCCCTCGTGGCTCCACCGACCTACTTCTTCCTCCTATATATACCTACGTACCCCCAAACCATCGAGGAGCACCACGAAAACCTAATTCCACCGCCGCAACCTTCTGTACCCATGAGATCCCATCTTGGGGCCTTTTTTGGCGCTCCGTCGGAGGGGGCATTGATCACGGAGGGCTTCTACATTGATAACCCACAAGTATAGGGGATCACAACAGTTTTCGAGGGTAGAATATTCAACCCAAATTTATTGATTCGACACAAGGGGAGCCAAAGAATATTCTCAAGTATTTGCAGCTGGGTTGTCAATTCAACCACACCTGGATAACTTAATATCTGCAGTAAGGTATTTAGTAGCAAAGTAATATGATAGTAGTGGTAACGGTGGCAAAAGTAACGGTAGTAGTTTTGGTTTTATAGTGATTGTAACAGTAGCAACGGAAAAGTAAATAAGCAAAGAACAATATATGGAAAAGCTCGTAGGCAATGAATTGGTGATGGAGAATTATGCTGGATGCGATTATTCATGCAACAGTTATAACATAGGGTGACACACAACTAGCTCCAGTTCATCAATGTAATGTAGGCATGTATTCCGAATATAGTCATACGTGCTTATGGAAAAGAACTTGCATGACATCTTTTGTCCTACCCTCCCGTGGCAGCGGGGTCCTATTGGAAACTAAGGGATATTAAGGCCTCCTTTTAATAGAGTACCGGACCAAAGCATTAACACATAGTGAATACATGAACTCCTCAAACTACGGTCATCATCGGGAGTGGTCCCGATTATTGTCACTTCGGGGTTGCCGGATCATAACACATAGTAGGTGACTATAGACTTGCAAGATAGGATCAAGAATTCACATATATTCATGAAAACATAATAGGTTCAGATCTGAAATCATGCCACTCGGGCCCTAGTGACAAGCATTAAGCATAACAAAGTCATAGGAACATCAATCTCAGAACATAGTGGATACTAGGGATCAAACCCTAACAAAACTAACTCGATTACATGATAGATCTCATCCAACCCATCACCGTCCAGCAAGCCTACGATGGAATTACTCACGCACGGCGGTGAGAATCATGGAATTGGTGATGGAGGAAGGTTTTTGACTATGTACTACAAGGCAACAGCCTCATAGTCTTTTATTAAACCACAGAGCCAAAGTGCACAAAGTTACAAAGTTAAGGGAGAGGAGGAGAGAGTAATACTTACAAAAGAAATGATTAGGGTAAGGAAGCTATCCAAGAGATTAGACTATTCCTACATTTACATTTGATTCTATGTGCTAAAAGAGAAATGTCATGCAAAAAATTCCTCCTCCATGCCCTGAAAGAAGGTGATTCATTCCTGAAGATCTTCCCATTTCTTTGTGTCCAAATATTCCAAGTGGCAGTGAATACTATCTCAGAGAAAAAGGATGTCCAAATCCCTCCTAGCATCAGAAGCCATGTCATAAGTGGTCTGGTTTGGTTGAGGACTCCATAAAATACCCAGGTAGTTCCAGATACGCTGGCTAAAATTGCAAGCGAAGAAGAGATGTGTTCTGTCCTCATGTGATGCCAAGTGACATAGAACACAAGTGTCATCCTGGATAATCCAATGCCGCCGTTGCATCATGTCTCTAGTGTTTAGGCGATCCATCAAAAGGAGCCACCCAAAAACCTTAAACTTCAGAGTACAAGAACATTTCCAAATCCACCTGAATATGGGATTAACCACTATGTCCGAAAAGCATGACAAGTAATAAATCCTGGACTGGTAGTCCCCAAACTTGGAAGGCCATTTCCAGACATCATTTTGCCCATCTTGAAGATTAACCATAGTAAGCAATGCCTGTAGTTGATTAAACTCCTCAAAGGCCTCAGCAGACAGTGGCAGGTGGAGATTGTCAGTTGGGTCTAGTAGCTCCAGAATGTTCTTGACTGTTAGAGTGTCATCGATCACAAAGGAGTGGAGCCTCGAAAACTGATGTTGCATGGTAACTGTATTGTTGCCAAGTTGCCAACGGTCAAGCCAGAAGATCACCGTATCTCCCGATCGAACTAGTGGAACTGCCAACTTGCAAAACTTATCATACAGCTTGAAAACATCTCTCCACCAGAAAGAACCGCAGCTTTGCGTGACTTGGGGGGGTGCAGAGGCATAATAAGTGTCCCAAATAAGAGATACCCATGGTACGTCCATCTTATTGAAGAACTTAAAAAGATGTTTGATGAGCCAGGCATCGTTTTGAATGCTCAAGTCCATAACTCCCAGACCACCAAAAGATTTAGGACGACATACCAAGTCCCAAGCCGCCAAAGATTGCCGGGGCGTATCCATGTTCCCTCTCCACAAGCATTGCCGCATAATCCGCTCAATCTGCTTCAAGATGCCCTGCGGAAGCGAAAGGGTGCACAAGAAATATATTGGCATAGAACTAAGGACAGATTGTAAAAGTTGGATCCGGCTTCCTTGATTCAAGAGACAAGAGGATGCAGATAATCGTCTCCCAATACGATCCACCAAAGGCAACAGATCATAAATTGTTGGCCGGGAAGTACCCATTGGTAGGCCCAGGTAAGTGAATGGCATGGAACCAACATCACATCCAAGCAAGGCAGCAACACGCGTGCCCTCGTCATCAGTCATATTGATGGGTATCAAAGAGGACTTACTGAAATTCACCCTTAGTCCGGTTGATTGGGCAAAGACTTCAAGCATTTCTTTGAATGCAATGAGCTGGCTATCAATAGCAGGAAGAACTATGAGTGTATCGTCAGCATATTGTACGATCGGATAGTCCATCGACGTAGTTGGGATTGGCAAGGTGAGAATATTCCTGGAGCACATCTCGTTTACAACAGATTGTAGTAAGTCCACCGTGATCACAAAGAGTAAGGGAGATAGCATATCACCTTGGCGAACTCCTGAACGACAGACAAAGTGGTCACCAGGCACTCCATTTAAAAGAACCGAAGAGGAGCCTGTGGACAGAATGCTGTCAATCCAACTTGTCCAACGATCATCAAATCCCTTACATTTCAAAATCCTAAGAATCAGCTCATGCTCAATGGTGTCAAACGCCTTTGTGAAGTCAAGTTTAAGAAGAATGATAGGCCTCTTGGAAGCTTTGCATTGGTGAATGTATTCAAAACACCACGCCAGACAATCCTGTATGGATCGACACCGTAGAAAACCATATTGGTTGCGGTGGATACATTTCAGTATCACACCCTGAAGACGATTTGCCAAGAGCTTGGTTAAGAACTTTAAACAAGTATTAGTCAAAGATATGGGCCTAAAATCGCCAACATATTCAGGGCTTAGCTTCTTCGGAATGAGGGTGATAAGAGATGTATTGAGACACTCCAAATTACATTTTCCCTCATAGAATTCTTGCGCAAGTTTCATAAAGTCCTCCTTCAAAATAGACCAACATTTCTTTAAGAAAAGCCCGATAAACCCGTCTGGTCCCGGAGCACGATCAGTAGGCATATTCTTAATTACCGTATCCACCCCAGAATCAGTGAACGGTAAAGACAACTCCTCTAGACCATCAATTCGGGTAATTAATGTGTCTAGGTCAAAACCCATCTGAATGCCTTTTGATTGGCCCATTCACTAATTAAAATCAGCCCAGAACATTCCCGCCAACTGTTGATGGTCCGTGACCACATCCCCCTCCATAGACTTGACCGAGGAGATAGTATTCCTACGGAATCTTTCCGTAGCCATGGCATGAATTTTTTTTGAATTCTCTTCTCCAACTTTGATGTTTCTGATCGTGCAACGCTGCTTCCAATAGATAAATTGCCAATGTAAGATATCCTCAAGATGCAATTTAACAATTCTACGAAAATTGAACTCCGGCCAACTCAAAGGCCTAATTTCCTCTACATTATCCAGGAAAATAATCACTTTATTACAATCAGCAACTAAAGTGTTGACTGTGGACAGGTTTAAATGCCATTTCTTGAGAGCATATCGGAGGTACTTAAACTTAGCCGAAATAGTTAATGCAATCGATGATTTTACCACTGGCCTATTCCAAACTTCAGCAACACAGTCAGCAAACCCGGGCAAATCCACCCAATAATTCTCAAAGCGGAAAACCTTTGCCTTGGGGATACAAGTGGCAATCGAGACCACACACGGCACATGGTCGGAGGCAGTGCGTGCAAGTGGAAAAACCATTGTGTTGGGGTGGTCTCATGTCCAAGTAACCGAAGTGAAAAACCAATCTATCTGTTCTAGAAGCGGTGAGGTTTGCATATTCAACAAAGTATATTGACGCCCCTTGATTGGCAACTCAACAAGTCCCAAATGACCAATTATCTCATTAAACAAGAAGATATCATTAACATCACCTCCCGGAAGATTGCGGTTCTCCAACGATCTCATGAAGTTGAAGTCACCCAAAAGCAGCCAGTTCTGACCAAACCGAATATCAAGATTATATAACCATTGGACAAATTCATCACGGGCAGGGCCTTGACACGGGCCATAAACAGAGACTAGAGACCAAGTTTCTGAGGTATGTTTGGATTTAAACTCCACAATTATCCCATAGGATTTGGACTCGATTAAAGAACCTATGAAAAAGGATGAATTCCAAACGACCACCATCCCAGCAGACACACCAGCCGAAGGTACGTAAACAAAATTATCAAAATGCCTTGGGCAAAACTTCCTAATGAATCGCTGATCCATTTGCATGCATTTAGTTTCCTAAAGACAGACAACAGAACAACCACTTTCATCGATCTTCTGCCTAACTGCAAGCTGACGCGCTTCAGCATTGAGGCCATGAACATTCCAACATAGCACCTTCCACTCCTTAAATCTTGTCTGATTCATTACAAACCAAAAGTAAAAGCATAGTAAATAGGTCACGCAATGACCTACACCGACCCACACAGCAAACAAGCATCACACAGTTCTCAACAAGAAAAGAAAGATAAATGGCGATTACGGTACGCCATAGACCAGAACACTGCAGGAAGTAACTAATCATCAGAACCCCGGCTGCTGCTGGACTTGGCCGAATCAGCAACAAGCTTATCCGTAGAGATCTTCTCAGGTGCAATGCGAAGACGGGCGCCAATGCGTTGAAGATCTGCAATAGCAGTTGGTGGTGGCACAGAAGGACTGTTCTCAGACTGGGAGTTGCTGGTCTTGCGCTTCTTCAAAGTATGAGACTTCTTGTGAGAAATACCACTAGTTACTTTGTGGTAGCCATCACAGAGAGCGCTCAAACGTGCACTCAGGAACAGCAGAGAGGAAGATTGATGATGACAATGGAGACGGGTTCCCCTCTCCGGAGCCCTAAACGGACTCCAGACCAGCCCTCCCGAGAGAGTTTAGGGCTTGGCGGTGGCTCCGTATCGTAAAATGCGATCCTTCTCTCTGATTTTTTCTCCCCGAACACGAATATATGGAGTTGGAGTTGAGGTCGGTGGAGCATCAGGGGGGCCACGAGGCAGGGGGCACGCCCCCACCCTCGTGGACAGGGTGTGGGCCCCCTAACATGGATCTTTCTTCTAGTATTTTTATATATTCCAAAAATAATCTCCGTTGATTTTCAGGTAATTCCGAGAACTTTTATTTGTGCACAAAAATAACACCATGGCAATTCTGCTGAAAACAACGTCACTCTGGGTTAGTTCCATTCAAATCATGCAAGTTAGAGTCCAAAACAAGGGCAAAAGTGTTTGGAAAAGTAGATACGACAGAGACGTATCAACTCCCCCAAGCTTAAACCTTTGCTTGTCCTCAAGCAATTCAGTTGATAAACTGAAAGTGATAAAGAAAAACTTTTACAAACTCTGTTTTCTCTTGTTGTTGTAAATATGTAAAGCTAGCATTCAAGTTTTTAGCAAAGATTATGAACTAACCATATTCACAATAACATTTTGGTCTCATGTTTACTCATATCAATGGCATAATCAACTAGCGAGCAATAATAATAAATCTCGGATGACAACACTTTGTCAAAACAATCATAATATGATATAACAAGATGGTATCTCGCTAGCCCTTTCTGAGACCGCAAAACATAAATGCAGAGCACCTTTAAAGATCAAGGACTGACTAGACATTGTAATTCATGGTAAAAGAGATCCAGTCAAGTCATACTCAATGTAAACTAATAGTAATGGATGCAAATGGCAGTGGTGCTCTCCAACTGGTGCTTTTTAATAAGAGGAGGATGAATCAACATAAAAGTAAATAGATAGGCCCTTCGCAGAGGGAAGCAGGGATTTGTAGAGGTGCCAGAGCTCGGTTTTGAAATAGATATGAATAATATTTTGAGCGGTATACTTTCATTGTCAACATAACAACCGAGAGATCTCGATATCTTCCATGCTACACACATTATAGGCGGTTCCTAAACAGAATGGTAAAGTTTATACTCCCCCTCCACAAATAAGCATCAATCCATGGCTTGCTCGAAACAACGAGTGCCTCCAACTAACAAGAGTCCCGGGGGAGTTTTGTTTGCAGTTATTTTGATTTGAATTGCATAAAGCATGGGACTGGGCATCCCGATGACCAGCCATTTTCTCATGAGTGAGGAGCGGAGTCCACTCCTCTTGAGAATAACCCGCCTAGCATGGAAGATACAGACATCCCAGTTGATACATGAGCTATTCGAGCATACAAAAAAGAATGTTGAAACAAAATCAACTACATGCGTGAACATGTGCCAAGTCAAGCCACTCAAATCGTTTAAAGGAGGATACCACCCTATCATACCACATCACAACCATTTTAATAGCATGTTGGCACGCAAGGTAAACCATTATAAGCTCCTAGCTAATTAATCATGGCATAAGTGACGACAATCTCTAATTGTCATTACAAATATGTTTCTTTCATAATAGGCTGAATCAGGAACATGAACTAATCATATTTACAAAAACAAGAGAGGTCGAGTTCATACCAGCTTTTCTCATCTCCATAAGTTCATCATATAATCATCATTATAGCCTTTCACTTGCACGACCGAATAGTGTGGATAATAATAATAGTGCACGTGCATTGGACTAAGCTGGAATCTGCAAGCATTCAATTCAAGAGATAAGACAAGGTAATATGGACTCTTTGTTAGATCAACAATAATGCATATGAGAGCCACTCAACATTTTTATTATGGTCTTCTCCTCTCGACCCCCAAAGGAAAGAAAAGAAACAAAACTATTTACACGGGAAAGCTCCCACCAAGCAAAAGAAGAACGAGAAATATTTTTTGGTGTTCTTTTTAATTACTACTACTACAGGCATGGAAAGTAAACTAGCTAAAAGCTACAACTATTTTTTTTGGTTTTTTCTTAAGGTTTATCAAACACACAAGAAGAAATCATAAAAAGGAAATAAACTATTATGGATGATACAATGAAAAAGTATGAACACCGACAACTAGCATGAGTGTGTGAACATGAATGTAATGTCGGTGAGAAGTACGTACTCCCCCAAACTTAGGCTTTTGGCCTAAGTTGGTCTACTACCACGGCTGGGCTGGCGGATATCCAAAGTTGTAGTTGGGGTCATACTGAGATGCATCAGCTACTGCGTGAAGAGCTGAAGCATGGAGGCAGGCTGCCTCCGTCCTCCTCTTGTACTCGGTCGCCTCCTCCCTAGTTATAACATATCTCCCTTTTGCCTGAAAGTCAAAGAAAGCGGGAGCAGGGAGAGCGACTTTATAGGGGCGTCGTCTGTCAAAGATTAGTTGGTACTGGAGGGACTGGTCGTTCCTCTCAACAAACTGATGACGAACCATAGCATCATAATCTAGATAAGGAGGCAACTTAATATCATCTCCACATAGGGGTATCTCAAGAAAGTTAGCTATATGAGTTGCATAAATTCCACCAAAGAAATCTCCATGAATACTATTATTATGCAACCTACGTGCAACGATAGCCCCCAAGTTGTATTGTTTATCTCCTAAAACAACGCTCGTGAGAATGCTAAGATCAGGTACACACATTTATGCACCTTCCTATGAAGAGAGCAAAATAATGTATAGCGGGAAAATGAATGCTCCCTATGGTGGCTTGTGTTACATCTCTAGATTCCCCCCACAGTTATACTAGCAAGAAAGTCTCTATATTCATATTTGCGAGGTTCACTAACATTACCCCACTGTGGGAGTTTACAAGCAGTGTTAAAATCTTCTAAGTCCATGGTATAAGATTTATCATAAAGATCAAACATGACAGTTTGAGAATTGCGTGATGATGAAAATTCAAACCTTCTCACAAAGGAATCAGTGAGGTAGTGGTACTGGTGGCACTTATCTGCCATGAAGCCCTTAAGATCGGAATTACGCACATATGCTTAAAATTCCTCCTTGATTCTTGCTCGAACCATGAAGTCCTCTGACGGCCATTCACAAGGCCGCACTTGAGCGTCCCTCGGTGGTTCATCGTCCGGCTCACGCATTGCAGGCCTGGGTCCTTGCTTCCTTGAAGAACCACCTTGGTACATTTTCCTAAACATATTTCCTCCTCTGAAAAATTTCTGAAATTTTTAGTAACTTTAAAATAAAAGTGAACCAAACTCAACAAAATTGATAGCAACTACTCCTACAAGTGCCTAGAGGCAATATCATGCATTAAAACTAATTTTGACCATATAAATTTGACATGCAAGCTCAAGAACGGTCACCTAAGCAGCAAAAATTTGCAATGAATAGAGCACTAGAACAAAAACTAATTGGACCATTGAGGAGTCACATACCAAAGAACAATCCCCCAAAGCAGTTTTGTGAATGGAGCTTTGAGCTAGGAGATTGAAAATGGCAGCAAGATGAGCTAGAACTCGTGCTTGAGTCGGTTAGTGATTTTTTGGGGAGGAAGGAGTGTGTGGTGGCTGTAATAAGTGGAGGGGAGCCACCATGGGCCCATGAGGTAGGGGCGTGCCCAGGGGGGTGGGCGCGCCCTCCACCCTCGTGGGCACGTGGCTGCTCCCCCTGCTATGTTTTCAGTGCCAGATATTCTCAAATATTCTAGAAAAAATCATATTTAATTTTTAGGGCATTTGGAGAACTTTTATTTTCGGGGTATTTTTTTATTGCATAGATAATTCAGAAAACAGACAGAAAAATACTAATTTTGCTTTAGTCAATATAAATAACAGAAAGTAAAAAGAGGGTACAGAGAGTTATGTTTTCTAAATTCATCCATCTCATGCTCATCAAAAGGAATCCACTAACAAGGTTGATCAGGTCTTATTGACAAACTCATTTCAAATAACATGAAACCGGAGAAATTTTGAATAACACTAGGTTACCTCAATGGGGATATGCATGTCCCCAACCATAAGAATATCATATATCTTCTTGACAGTAGGAAGAGGAAATTCAAAACATCCAATAGTAATTGTTGAAAATTTTCCAATAGAATTGATACTGTGGACTGATACGTCTCCAACGTATCTATAATTTTTGATTGCTCCATGCTATATTATCTACTATTTTGGACTATATTGGGCTTTATTTTCCACTTTTATATTATTTTTGGGACTAACCTATTAACCGGAGGCCCAACCCATAATTGATGTTTTTTTTGCCTATTTCAGTGTTTCACATAAACGGAATATCAAACGGAGTCCAAACGGAATAAAATCTTCGGGAATGTGATTTTCTCACTGAACGTGATCCAGGAGACTTGGACCCTGCTCCAAGGAACAAAAGAGGCGGTCACGAGGGTGGGGGCGCGCCCCCTGCCTCGTGGGCCCCTCGTTGCTCCTCCGACGTACTTCTTCCTCCTATATATACACACGTACCCCCAAACGATCAGAACAGGAGCCAAAAACCTAATTCCACCGTCGCAACTTTCTGTATCCACGAGATCCCATCTTGGGGCCTGTTCCGGAGCTCCGCCGAAAGAGGGTCGTCATCACGGAGGGCTTCTACATCATCCTAGCCCCTCCAATGAAGTGTGAGTAGTTTACCTCAGACCTTCGGGTCCAGAGTTAGTAGCTAGATGGCTTCTTCTCTCCCTTTGAATCTCAATACAAAGTTCTCCCCCTCTCTTGTGGAGATCTATTCGATGTAATCTTCTTTTTGCGGTGTGTTTGTTGAGACCGATGAATTGTGGGTTTATGATCAAGTCTATCTATGAATAATACTTGAATCTTCTCTGAATTCTTTTATATATGATTGGTTATCTTTGCAAGTCTCTTTGAATTATCCGTTTGGTTTGGCCAACTAGATTGGTAGTTCTTGCCATGGGAGAAGTGCTTAGCTTTGGGTTCGATCTTGCGGTGTCCTTACCCAATGATAGAAGGGGCAGCAAGGCACGTATTGTATCATTGCCATCAAGGATAACAAGATGGGGTTTATTTCATATTGCATGAATTTATCTCTCTACATCATGTCATCTTGCTTAAGGCGTTACTCTGTTTTTAACGTAATACTCTAGATGCATGTTGGATAGCGGTCGATGAGTGGAGTAATAGTAGTAGATGCAGAATCGTTTCGATCTACTTGTCACGGACGTGATGCCTATATACATGATCATGCCTAGATATTCTCATAACTATGCTCAATTCTGTCAATTTCTCAACAATAATTTGTTCACCCACCGTAGAATACTTATGCTCTTGAGAGAAGCCACTAGTGAAACCTATGGCCCCCGGGTCTATTCTCATCATATCAATCTCCATCACTTTAATCTTGTTTTGCTTTTTACTTTGCGTTTACTTTTTACTTTGCATCGTTATACCAAAATACCAAAAATATGATATCTATCAGATCTCACTCTCGTAAGTGACCGTGAAGGGATTGACAACCCCTAATCGCGTTGGTTGCGAGTAGCTATCACTTTGTGCAGGTACGAGGGACTTGAGCATGGGCTCCTACTGGATTGATACCTTGGTTCTCAAAAACTGAGGGAAATACTTACACTACTCTGCTGCATCATCCCTTCCTCTTCGGGGAAAACCAACGCAAGCTCAAGACGTAGCATGGACTTGAGGTTGTTTCCTCGGAAAGTGTACCGTTTGCTCATTACCATTAACATGAAAAGTGACATTGCCTTTGGTGCAATCAATAACAGCCCCTGCAGTATTCAAAAAGGGTCTTCCAAGAATAATAGACATACTATCGTCCTCGGGAATATCAAGAATAACAAAGTCCATTAAAATAGTAACGTTTGCAACCACAACAGGCACATCCTCACAAATACCGACAGGTATAGCAGTTGATTTATCAGCCATTTGCAAAGATATTTTAGTAGGTGTCAACTTATTGAAATCAAGTCTACGATATAAAGAGAGAGGCATAACACTAACACTGGCTCCAAGATCACATAAAGCAGTTTTAACATAGTTTCTTTTAATGGAGCATGGTATAGTTGGTACTCCTGGATCTCCAAGTTTCTTTGGTATTCCACCCTTAAAAGTATAATTAGCAAGCATGGTGGAAATTTCAGCTTCCGGTATCTTTCTCTTATTTGTAACAATATCTTTCATATATTTAGCATAAGGATTCATTTTAAGCATATCAGTCAAACGCATACGCAAAAAGATAGGTCTAATCATTTCAGCAAAGCGCTCAAATTCCTTGTCATCCTTTTTCTTGGATGGTTTAGGAGAAGAAGGCATGGGTTTCTGAACCCATGGTTCTCTTTCTTTACCGTGCTTCCTAGCAACAAAGTCTCTCTTATCATAACGTTGATTCTTTGATTGTGGGTTATCAAGATCAACAACAGGTTCAATTTCTACATCATTATTATTGCTAGGTTGAGCATCAACATGAACATCATCATTAACATTATCACAAGGTTCATGTTCATTTCCAGATTGTGTTTCAACATCAGAGATAGAAATATCGTTAGGATTCTCAGGTGTGTCTACAACAGGTTCATTAGAAGCATGCAAAGTCCTATCATTTTTCTTTTTCTTCCTCTTAGAAGGACTAGGTGCATCAACGTTATTTCTCTGAGAATACTGCTCAATTCTCCTAGGGTGGCCCTCAAGATACAAAGGCTCCTGAGTCATTTTACTACCTCTAGTCATAACTCTAACAACATTATGATTCTTCTTATTATTTAATTCATTGAGCAAATCATTTTGATCTTTAAGAACTTGTTCTACTTGAGTGGTAACCATAGAAGCATGTTTACTAATAAGTTTAAGTTCACCTTTAACACTAGCCATATAATCACTCAAGTGTTCAATCATATAAGCATTATGTTTTAATTGTCTACCAACATAAGCATTGAAGTTTTCATGTTTAACAATAAAATTATCAAACTCATCTAACCATTGGCTAGTAGACTTATTACGAGGAATATCACCTTAATCAAATCTATAGAGAGAGTTTACCTTTACTACCTGTGTCGGGTTATCGAGACCGTGTGTTTCTTCAGTAGGTGATGAATTAAGACCATGTGTTTCTTTAACAGGAGGTAAATTCTTAACATCTTCAGCTTTTATACCTTTTTTATTTCATAGATTTCTTTGCCTCTTGCATATCTTCAGGACTGAGAAATATAATACCCCTTTTCTTCGGAGTTGGCTTAGGAGTTGGTTCAGGAAGTTTCCAATTATTTTCATTGGTCAACATATTATTCAATAGAATTTCAGCTTGATCAACTGTTCTTTCCCTGAAAACACAACCGGCACAATGATGACCCACAAGTATAGGGGACCTATTGTAGTCCTTTCGATAAGTAAGAGTGTCGAACCCAACGAGGAGCAGAAGGAAATGATAAGCGGTTTCCAGCAAGGTATTCTCTGCAAGTACTAAAATAAGTGGTAACAGATAGTTTTATGATAGGATAGTTTGTGAGCAACAAGTAACAAAAGTAAATAAAGTGCAGCAAGGTGGCCCAATCCTTTTTGTAGCAAAGGACAATCCTGGACAAACTCTTATATAGAGAAAAGCGCTCCCGAGGACACATGGGAATATCGTCAAGCTAGTTTTCATCACGCTCATATGATTCACGTTCGGTACTTTGAAATTTTGGTATGTGGGTGGACCGGTGCTTGGGTACTGCCCTTACATGGAAAAGCATCCCACTTATGATTAACCTCTATTGCAAGCATCCGCAACTACAACAAAAGTATTAAGGTAAACCTAACCATAGCATGAAACATATGGATCCAAATCAGTCCCTTACGAAGCAACACATAAACTAGGGTTTAAGCTTCTGTCACTCTAGCAACCCATCATCTACTTATTACTTTCCAATGCCTTCCTCTAGGCCCAAATAATGGTGAAGTGTCATGTAGTTGACGTTCACATAACACCACTAGAGGAGAGACAACATACATCTCATCAAAATATCGAACGAATACCAAATTCACATGACTACTAATAGCAAGACTACTCCCATGTCCTCAGGAACAAACGCAACTACTCACAAAGCATAAACATGTTCATAATCAGAGGGGTATTAATATGCATATAGGATCTGAACATATGATCTTCCACCAATTAAACAAACTAGCATCAACTACAATGAGTAATTAACACTACTAGCAACCTACTAGCACCAATCCCGGACTTGGAGACAAGAATTGGATGCAAGAGATGAACTAGGGTTTTGAGAGGAGATGGTGCTGATGAAGATGTTGATGGAGATTGCCCTCTCCCGATGGGAGGAGCGTTGGTGATGACGATGGCGATGATTTCTCCCTCCGGGAGGGAAGTTTCCCTGGCAGAACAGCTCTGCTAGAGCCCTAGATTGGTTCCACCAAGGCTCCGCCTCATGGCGGCGGAGTTTCGTCCGAGAAGATGGCTTCTTATTTTTTTTCCCATCAAAAGACTTCATATAGCAGAAGATGGCCACCGGAGGGCCACCAGGGGGCCCATGAGGTAGGGGGCGTGCCCAGGGGGTAGGGCGTGCCCCCACCCTCGTGGGCAGGGTGTGGCCCCCCTAGTGAAGTTCTTGCTCTCAGTATTTTATATATATTTGGAATACGTCTTCCGTGAAGTTTCAGGACTTTTGGAGCTGTGCAGAATAGGTCTCTAATATTTGCCCCTTTTCCAGCCCAGAATCCCAGCTGCCGGCATTCTCCCTCTTTATAGAAACCTTGTAAAATAAGAGAGAATAGGCATAAGTATTGTGAAATAATGTGTAATAACCCATAATGCAATAAATATCGATATGAAAGCATGATGCAAAATGGACGTATCAACTCCCCCAAGCTTAGACCTCACTTGTCCTCAAGCGAAAAGCCGAAATTGAAAAATATGTCCACATGTTTAGAGATAGATGTGTCGATAAAAATAAAATACGGACATGAGGGCATCATGATCATTCTTAGAACAACAACTTATATAATTCTTGTCATATGATTTATTATGCTAGAGTAATAATTCAATCACAATTTCAAGTATGAATAGTAAACTTCATTGAAAACTAACAAACTATAATCTCAGTCATTGGAGGAATTGCAATTTATCATAACATAGGAAAGAGTCAATATATAAGAGCTTTTCAGCAAGTACACATACTCAACTATCATATAGTCTTTCACAATTGCTGACACTCACACAATACTTATGGGTATGGAGTTTTAATCGGACACAGAGAAAGATAGGGGCTTACAGTTTTTGCCTCCCAACGTTTTACCTCAAGGGTAATGTCAACGGTAATAGTTCATGAAAACTCACATCCAATTAGCCATATGTACCAGGATCTTTCCAACATACTGTGCTTGCCAAAGGATAAAATGTAAAAAGGAAGGGTGAAGATCACCATGACTCTTATGCAATGTAGGAGATAAAAGTAAAACATAAGCCCTTCGCAGAGGGAAGCAGAGGTTGTCATGCACTTTTATGGTTGGATGCACAAAATCTTAATGCGAAAGAATGTCACTTTATATTGCCACTTGTGATATGGACCTTTATTATGCAGTTTGTCGCTTTTATTTCTTCCATATCACATGATCGTATAAAGTTTATTTTCTCCCACACTAATAAGTCATAGATATTTAGAGAACAATTTTTATTGCTTGCATCGATGACAACTTACTTAGAGGATCTTACTAAATCCATAGGTAGGTATGGTGGACTCTCATGGCAAAACTGGTTTAAGGGTATTTGGAAGCACAAGTAGTATCTCTACTTGGTGCGATTAATTTGTCTAGCATGAGGGGAAAAGGCAAGCTCAACCATGTTGGATGATCCATGACAATATAATTTATCTCAGATGTAAGAAAACATAACCCATTACGTTGTCTTCCTTGTCCAAAGTCAACTCTTTTCTCATGTCATATTTTAATGAGTGCTCACGATCATAAAAGATGTCCAAGATAGTATATCTATATGTGAAGACCTCTCTTTCTTTATTACTTCATATTAATTGCAACGATGAGCAAAACTATGTTTGTCAACCCTCAACAACTTTTATTCATCATACTTTTTCTATGTGAGCTCATTACTCTCCATAAGACTTAGATGATCTCTTTGTTTCTTTTTATTTCTTTCTCTTTTCTTTTATTCCCTTAGGATCATGGCAAAATAATCAAGCCCTTGACTCAACACTAATCTTTATTATATAGCTCACGGACTCGATTACATAGAAGGATTATAAAGCAAAACTCACAACTAGATCATACTAAGAACTTTTATTCTACTGGATCAAGATATTACCAAAATGATTGAACTAAGAAAAATGGTAAAGATAAAAGTGATGGTGATACAATACCGGGGCACTCCCCCAAGCTTGGCAGTTGCCAAGGGGAGTGCCCATACCAGATATTCAATTCTTCTTTGTTGGTGGAGACGGTGATTATTTTGTTGATGGCGTAGGCTTGTCGTCCTTCTTCCAAGGCATAGGATCACCATCATAGAAGGATGACCAAGTCTCCGGGATCCTCAAATCTGCAGCCAAACTCATCCTTTTGAATCTATATTCATACTCATAGTTTTAGTTTTGCAGGTCATAGATTTGAGCTTGAAGGTGCTCAATTTTCTCGTGAAGCTTGAAGATGGTCTCCCCAATGTTGTTGGCATCCAGCTTGTGTTTGTTGGTGAATTCCGCGATCATTATGTGGTTGGGGTTGAGTCCACGTTCCACCATCCCCTGGCACTTGAAAACTTGTTGCTCCATTGTTTCGAGCCTCGTCTCCATGCTTCCGGTCCCCTTCGGCCCCTCAGCATCACGGATGTGCAGCAACCCATCACGCATCTCAATGGTTTGAGGGTGTCGCTGCACCTCCGCGAGGTAAGGGTTGATGACCTTCTCGAAGAACTTGTCCTTGGGGGCACTTAGAGACGTCATGATAATCTAGATCTGTCAAAAAAAACAGCTCGAAACAAAAACAGGAGATTTTTGCGTGATACGGGAGTCAAAACCTCCGGGAGATTATATAATGAATTTTTACCGACCAAAATACGTGTCGTGTACGAAAACAGAGTCCGGAGAGCACACAAGGGGCCCACGAGGTAGGGGGCGCGCCCAGTAGGGTAGGGCGCGCCCTCCACCCTCGTGTCCTTCCCGGACTGCTACTTATTTTTCTATTTTACTAAATATTCCAAAACGGAGAAATATTGCCTTAAAAACTGTTTTGGAGTCGGTTTACTTACCGTACCACATACCTATTCCTTTTCGGAGTCTGAAAAGTTCCGGAAAGTGTCCCTTATGTATTCCTCCGGGGTTACAGTTTCAATAACATTGGTTTCAACATTTATGGGATTACCTGAGATATAATGTTTGATTCTTTGACCGTTCACCACCTTCGGATTTGTGCCTTCGAAGTTGTTGATTTTTATGGCACCGGAACGATAGACCTCCTCGATAACGTAAGGACCTTCCCATTTAGAGAGAAGTTTTCCTGCAAAAAATCTTAAACGAGAGTTGTATAGCAATACATAATCACCTACATTAAACTCATGCTTTTGTATTCTTTTGTCATGCCATCTTTTAACTTTTCTTTAAACAACTTGGCATTTTCATAGGCTTGGGTTCTCCATTCATCAAGTGAGCTAATATCAAATAGCCTCTTCTCACCGGCAAGTTTAAAATCATAATTGAGTTCTTTAACGGCCCAATATGCCTTGTGTTCTAGTTCGAGAGGTAAGTGACATGCTTTTCCATAAACCATTTATATGGAGACATACCCATAGGATTTTATATGCAGTTCCATATGCCCATAATGCATCATCAAGATTCTTGGTCCAACTCTTTCTAGATCTATTAACAGTCTTTTGCAAAATTAATTTGAGCTCTCTATTACTCAATTCTACTTGACCACTAGACTGTAGGTGATAAGGAGATGCAATTCTATGATTAACATCATATTTAGCAAGCATTTTACGGAAAGCACCATGAATGAAATGTGAACCACCAACAGTCATTAAATATCTAGGGACTCCAAATCTTGGAAAAATAACTTCTTTAAGCATTATAATAGAAGTGTTATGATCAACACTACTAGTTGGAATTGAAGGAAATATGCCCTAGAGGCAATAATAAAGTTATTATTTATTTCCTTATTTCATGATAAATGTTTACTATTCATGCTAGAATTTTATTAACTGGAAACATAATACATGTGTGAATACATAGACAAACAGAGTGTCACTAGTATGCCTCTACTTGACTAGCTCGTTGATCAAAGATGGTTAAGTTTCCTAGCCATAGACATGAGTTGTCATTTGATTAACGGGATCACATCATTAGGAGAATGATGTGATTGACTTGACCCATTTCGTTAGCTTAGCACTTGATCGTTTAGTATGTTGCTATTGCTGTCTTCATGACTTATACATGTTCCTATAACTATGAGATTATGCAACTCCCGTTTACCGGAGGAACACTTTGTGTGCTACCAAACATCACAACGTAACTGGATGATTATAAAGGAGCTCTACAGGTGTCTCCAAAGGTACATGTTGGGTTGGCGTATTTCGAGATTAGGATTTGTCACTCCGATTGTCGGAGAGGTATCTCTAGGCCCTCTCAGTAATGCACATCACATAAGCCTTGCAAGCATTGCAACTAATGAGTTAGTTGTGAGATGATGTATTACGGAACGAGTAAAGAGACTTGCCGGTAACGAGATTGAACTAGGTATTGAGATACCGACGATCGAATCTCGGGCATGTAACATACCAATGACAAAGGGAATAACGTATGTTGTTATGCGGTCTGACTGATAAAGATCTTCGTAGAATATGTGGGAGCCAATATGAGCATCCAGGTTCCGCTATTGGTTATTGACTGGAGACGTGTCTCGGTCATGTCTACAGTGTTCTCGAACCCGTAGGGTCCGCACGCTTAAGGTTTCGATGACAGTAATATTATGAGTTTATGAGTTTTGATGTACCGAAGGAGTTCGGAGTCCCGGATGAGATCGGGGACATGACGAGGAGTCTTGAAATGGTCGAGACGTAAAGATCGACATATTGGACGTCTATATTCGGATATCGGAAAGGTTCCGAGTGATTCGGGTATTTTCGGGGGTACCGGGGAGTTACGGGAATACGAGGAATAAGTAATGGGCCAAGTGGTGGAAGAGAGGAGGCAGGGCACGCGGCCCCCCTAGCCCAAACCGAATTGGACTAGGGGACCGGCCCCCCTTTCCCCCTTTTCCTCCCTCTCCTTCCTTCTCCTTCTCCTTCCCTTCCTTCCCCTCTCCTACTTGGACTAGGAAAGAGGGGGGAATCCTACTTGGAGTAGGATTGCCCCCCTTGGGCACGCCTCCTCCCCTTGGCCGCCTCTCCCCCTTGCTCCTTTATATACGGGGGCAGGGGGGCACCTCTAGACACACACATTGATCTTCGTGATCGTTCTCTTAGCCGTGTGCGGTGCCCCCCTCCACCATAATCCTCGATAATATTGCAGCAGTGCTTAGGCGAAGCCCTGCGGCGGTAGAACATCAAGATCGTCACCACGCCATCGTGCTGATGGAACTCTTCCCCGACACTTTGCTGGATCGGAGTCCGGGGATCGTCATCGAGCTGAACATGTGCTAGAACTCGGAGGTGCCGTAGTTTCGGTGCTTGATCGGTCGGGCCGTGAAGACGTACGACTACATCAACCGCGTTGTCATAACGCTTCCGCTGTCGGTCTACGAGCGTACGCAGACAACACTCTCCCCTCCCGTTGCTATGCATCATCATGATCCTGCGTGTGCGTAGGAATTCTTTTGAAATTACTACGTTCCCCAATAGTGGTATCAGAGCCTAGGTTTTATGTGTTGATGTTATATGCACGAGTAGAACACAAGTGAGTTGAGGGCGATATAAGTCATACTGCTTACCAGCATGTCATACTTTGGTTCAGCGGTATTGTTGGATGAAGCGGCCCGGACCGACATTACGCGTACGCTTACGCGAGACTGGTTCTACCAACGTGCTTTGCACACAGGTGGCTGGCGGGTGTCAGTTTCTCCAACTTTAGTTGAACCGAGTGTGGCTACGCCCGGTCCTTGCGAAGGTTAAAACAGCACCAACTTGACAAACTATCATTGTGGTTTTTGATGCGTAGGTAAGAACGATTCTTGCTAAGCCCGTAGCAGCCACGTAAAACTTGCAACAACAAAGTAGAGGACGTCTAACTTGTTTTTGCAGGGCATGTTGTGATGTGATATGGTCAAGACGTGATGAGATATAAGTGGTTGTATGAGATGATCATGTTTTGTTAAAGTTATCGGCAACTGGCAAAAGCCTTATGGTTGTCTCTTTATTGCATAAGATGCAAGCGCCAAATAATTGCTTTACTTTATCGCTATGCGATAGCAATAGTTGCAAGAGCAATAGTTGGCGAGACGACTGTGTGACGACACATTGATATAGATCAAGATGATGGAGATCATGGTGTCATGTCGGTGACGATAGAGATCATGACAGTACTTTGGAGATGGAGATCAAAAGCGCAAGATGATGATGGCCATATCATGTCACATATTTTGATTGCATATGATGTTTATCTTTTATACATCTTATTTTGCTTAGTTTGATGGTAGCATTTTAAGATGATCTCTCACTAATTATCAAGAAGTGTTCTCCCTGAGTATGCACCATTGCGAAAGTTCTTCGTGCTGAGACACCACGTGATGATCGGGGTGTGATAGGCTCTACATTCAAATACAACGGGTACAAAACAGTTGCACACGCGGAATACTCAGGTTAAACTTGACGAGCCTAGCATATAACAGATATGGCCTCGGAACACGGAGACCGAAAGGTCGAGCATGAATCATATAGTAGGTATGATCAACATAGTGATGTTCACCGTTGAAACTACTCCATCTCACGTGATGATCGAACATGGTTTAGTTGATATGGATCACGTGATCACTTAGAGGATTAGAGGGATTTCTATCTAAGTGGGAGTTCTTAAGTAATATGATTAAATTGAACTTAAATTTATCATGAACTTAGTCCTGATAGTATTTTGCAAATTATGTTGTAGATCAATAGCTCTCATTGTTGCTTCCCTGTGTTTATTTTGATATGTTCCTAGAGAAAACTAAGTTGAAACATGTTACTAGCAATGATGCGGATTGGATCCGTGATCTGAGGTTTATCCTCATTGCTGCATAGAAGAATTATGTCCTTGATGCACCGCTAGGTGACAGACCTATTGCAGGAGCAGATGCAGACGTTATGAACGTTTGGCTAGCTCAATATGATGATTACTTGATAGTTTAGTGCACCATGCTTAACGGCTTAGAATCGGGACTTCAAAGACGTTTTGAACGTCATGGACCATATGAGATGTTCCAAGAAGTTGAAGTTAATATTTCAAGCAAATACCCGAGTTGAGAGATATGAAGTCTCCAACAAGTTCTATAGCTAAAAGATGGAGGAGAATCGCTCAAGTAGTGAGCATGTGCTCAGATTGTCTGGGTACTACAATCGCTTGGAGCAAGTGGGAGTTAATCTTCCAGATAAAATAGTGATTGACAGAATTCTCTATTCACCATCACCAAGTTAGTATAACTTTGTGATGAACTATAATATGCAAGGGATGACGAAAGTAATTCCCAAGCTCTTCATGATGCTGAAATCGATGAAGGTAGAAATCAAGAAAAACATCAAAGTGTTGATGGTTAACAAGACCACTAGTTTCAAGAAAAGGGCAAAGGAAAGAAGGGGAACTTCAAGAAGAACGGCAAGCAAGTTGCTGCTCAAGTGAAGAAGCCCAAGTTTGGAATTAAGCCTGAGACTGAGTGCTTCTACTGCAAAGGGACTGGTCACTAGAAGCAGAACTACCCCAAGTAATTGGTGGATAAGAAGGATGGCAAAGTGAACAAAGGTATATTGGATATACATGTTATTGATGTGTACTTTACTAGTGTTTATAGCAACCCCTCGGCATTTGATACTGGTTCAGTTACTAAGAGTAGTAACTCGAAACGGGAGTTGCAGAATAAACAGAAACTAGTAAAAGTCGAGGTGACGATGTGTGTTGGAAGTAGTTCCAAGATTGATATGATCATCATCGCACTCTCCCTATACTTTTGCGATTAGTGTTGAAACTAAATAAGTGTTATTTGGTGTTTGCGTTGAGCATGAATATGATTTGATCATGTTTATTGCAATACATTTATTCATTTAAGTTAGAGAACAATTGTTGTTCTGTTTACATGAATAAAACCTTCTATGGTCATACACACCAACGAAAATGGTTTGTTGGATCTCGATCATAGTGATACACATATTCATAATATTGAAGCCAAAAGATGCATAGTTAATAATGATAGTGCAACTTATTTGTGGCACTGCCGTTTAAGTCATATTGGTGTAAAGCGCATGAAGAAACTCCATGCTGATGGGATTTTGGAATAACTTGATGCTTGCGAACCATGTCTCTTGGGCAAGATAACTAAGACTCCGTTCTTTGGAACAATGGAGCGAGCAACAAACTTATTGGAAATAATACATACTGATGTATGCGGTCCGATGAGTATTAAGGCTCGCGGCAAGTATCGTTATTTTCTGAACTTCACAGATGATTTGAGCAGATATGGGTATATCTACTTGATGAAACATAAGTCTGAAACATTTGAAAAGTTCAAAGAATTTCAGAGTGAAGTGGAAAATCATCGTGACAAGAAAATAAAGTTTCTACGATCTAATCGTGGAAGAGAATATTTGAGTTACGAGTTTGGCCTTCAGTTAAAACAATGTGAAATAGTTTCACCACTCATGCCACCTGGAACACCACACTGTAATGGTGTGTCCGAACATCGTAACTATACTTTATTAGATATGGTGCGATCTATGATGTTTCTTACCGATTTACCACTATCGTTTTTGGGGTCATGCATTAAAGACAGCTGCATTCACGTTAAAAAGGGGCACCATCTAAGTCCGTTGAGACGACACAATATGAACTGTGGTTTGGCAAGAAACCAAAGTTGTCGTTTCTTAAAGTTTGGGGTTGCGATGCTTATGTGAAAAAGTTTCATCCTGATAAGCTCAAACCCAAATCAGAGAAATGTGTCTTCATAGGATACCCAAAGGAGAAAGTTGGGTACACCTTCTATCACAGATCCGAAGGCAAGACATTCGTTGCTAAGAATGGATCCTTTCTAGAGGAGTTTCTCTCGAAAGAAGTGAATGGGAGGAAAGTAGAACTTGATAAGGTAATTGTACCTTCTCCCTTATTGGAAAGTAGTTCATCACAGAAATCTGTTCCTGTGATTAATACACCAATTAGTGAGGAAGCTCATGATGATGATCATATAACTTCAGATCAAGTTACTACCGAATCTCGTAGGTAAACCAGAGTGAGATCCGCACCACAGTGGTACGGTAATCCTGTTCTGAAAGTCATGTTACTAGACCATGACGAACTTGCGAACTATGAGGAAGCGATGATGAGCCCAGATTCCACGAAATGGTTTGAGGCCATGAAATCTGAGATAGGATCCATGTATGAGAACAAAGTATGGACTTTGGTTGACTTGCCCGATGATCGGGAAGCCATAGAAAATAAATGGATTTTCAAGAGGAAGACGGACGCTGATAGTAGTGTTACTATCTACAAAGCTAGACTTGTCGAAAAAGGTTTTTGACAAAGTTCAAAGGTATTGACTACGATGAGATTTTTTCACTCGTATCGATGCTTAAAGTCTGTCCGAATCATGTTAGCAATTGCCACATTTTATGAAATCTGGCAAATGGATAACAAAACTGAAATCCTTAATGGATTTCTGAAAGAAGAGTTGTATATGATGCAACCAGAAGGTTTTTTCAATCCTAAAGGTGTTAACAAAATGTGCAAGCTCCAGCGATCCATCTATGGACTGGTGCAAGCATCTCGGAGTTGGAATATACGCTTTGATAAGTTGATCAAAGCATATAATTTTATACAGACTTGTGGTGAAGCCTGTATTTACAAGAAAGTGAGTGGGAGCACTACAACATTTCTGAAAAGTATATGTGAATGACATATTGTTGATTGGAAATAATGTAGAATTATTCTGCAAAGCATAAAGGAGTGTTTGAAAGGAGTTTTTCAAAGAAAGACCTCGGTGAAGCTGCTTACATATTGAGCATCAAGATCTATAGAGATAGATCAAGATGCTTGATAAGTTTTTTCAATGAGTACATACCTTGACAAGATTTTGAAGTAGTTCAAAATGGAACAGTCAAAGGAAAAGTTCTGGCCTGTGTTACAAGGTGCGAAATTGAGTAAGACTCAAAACCCGACCACAGCAGAAAATAGGAAGAGAATGAAAGTCATTCCCTATGCCTCAACCATAGGTTCTATAAAGTATGCCATGCTATGTACCAGATCTATTGTATACCCTACCACTGAGTTTGGCAAGGGAGTACAATAGTGATCTAGGAGTAGATCAATGGACAGTGGTCGAAATTATCCTTACTGGAAGAAGGATGTGTTTCTCGATTACGGAGGTGACAAAAGGTTCGTCGTAAAAGGGTTACGTCGATACAAGTTTTGGCACGGATCTGGATGACTCTAAGTCTTCATCTGGATACATATTGAAAGTGGGAGCAATTAGCTAAAGTAGCTCCGTGCAGAGCATTGTAGACATAGAAATTTGCAAAATACATACGGATCTGATTTTTGGCAGACCCATTGACTAAGCTTCTCTCACAAGCAAAACATGATCACACCTTAGTACTCTTTGGGTGTTAATCACAAAGAGATATGAACTACATTACTGACTCTAGTAAACCCTTTGAGTGTTGGTCACATGACGATGTGAACTATGGGTGTTAATCACATGGTGATGTGAACTTTTGATGTTAAATCACATGGCGATGTGAACTAGATTATTGACTCTAGTGCAAGTGGGAGACTGAAGGAAATATGCCCTAGAGGCAATAATAAAGTTATTATTTATTTCCTTATTTCATGATAAATGTTTATTATTCATGCTAGAATTGTATTAACCGAAAACATAATACATGTGTGAATACATAGACAAACAGAGTGTCACTAGTATGCCTCTACTTGACTAGCTCGTTGATCAAAGATGGTTAAGTTTCCTAGCCATAGACATGAGTTGTCATTTGATTAACGGGATCACATCATTAGGAGAATGATGTGATTGACTTGACCCATTTCGTTAGCTTAGCACTTGATCGTTTAGTATGTTGCTATTGCTTTCTTCATGACTTATACATGTTTCTATAACTATGAGATTATGCAACTCCCATTTATCGGAGGAACACTTTGTGTGCTACCAAACCTCACAATGTAACTGGGTGATTATAAAGGAGCTCTACAGGTGTCTCCAAAGGTACATGTTGGGTTGGCGTATTTCGAGATTAGGATTTGTCACTCCGATTGTCGGAGAGGTATCTCTCGGCCCTCTCGGTAATGCACATCACATAAGCCTTGCAAGCATTGCAACTAATGAGTGAGTTGTGAGATGATGTATTACGGAACGAGTAAAGAGACTTGCCGGTAACGAGATTGAACTAGGTATTGAGATACCGACGATCGAATCTCGGGCAAGTAACATACCGATGACAAAGGGAACAACGTATATTGTTATGCGGTCTGACCGATAAAGATCTTCATAGAATATGTGGGAGCCAATATGAGCATCCTGGTTCCGCTATTGGTTATTGACTGGAGACGTGTCTCGGTCATGTCTACATTGTTCTCGAACCCGTAGGGTCCACCCGCTTAAGGTTTCGATGACAGTAATATTATGAGTTTATGAGTTTTGATGTATCGAAGGAGTTCGGTGTCCCGGATGAGATCGGGGACATGACGAGGAGTCTCGAAATGGTCGAGACGTAAAGATCAATATATTGGACGACTATATTCGGACATCGGAAAGGTTCCGAGTGATTCAGGTATTTTCGGGGATACCGGGGAGTTACGGGAATACGAGGAAGAAGTAATGGGCCTCATGGGCCAAGTGGTGGAAGAGAGGAGGCAGGGCGCGCGGCCCCCCTAGCCCAAACCGAATTGGACTAGGGGTCCGGGCCCCCTTTCCACCTTTTCCTCCCTCTCCTTCCTTCTCCTTCTCCTTCCCTTCCTTCCCCTCTCCTACTTGGACTAGGAAAGAGGGGGGAATCCTACTTGGAGTAGGATTGCCCCCCTTGGGCGCGCCTCCTCCCCTTGGCCGCCTCTCCCCCCTTGCTCCTTTATATACGGGGGCAGGGGGCACATCTAGACACACAAGTTGATCTTCGTGATCGTTCTCTTAGCCGTGTGCGGTGCCCCCCTCCACCATAATCCTCGATAATATTGTAGCAGTGCTTAGGCGAAGCCCTGCGACGGTAGAACATCAAGATCATCACCATGCCGTCGTGCTAACGGAACTCTTCCCCGACACTTTGCTAGATCGGAGTCCAGGGATCGTCATCGAGCTGAACGTGTGCTAGAACTCGGAGGTGCCGTAGTTTCGGTGCTTGATCGGTCGGGCCGTGAAGACGTACGACTACATCAACCGCGTTGTCATAACGCTTCCGCTGTCGGTCTACGAGGGTACGTAGACAACACTCTCCCCTCTCGTTCCTATGCATCACCATGATCTTGCGTGTGTGTAGGAAATTTTTTGAAATTACTACGTTCCCGAACAGGAATAGCTTCTACCCACTTAGTAACGTAATCAACAGCAACTAAAATATGTGTATATCCATTAGAGGAAGGAAAGGGTCCCATATAGTCAAAGCCCCAAACATCAAATGGTTCAATAACAAGTGAATAATTCATAGGCATTTCTTGACGTCTACTAATATTACCAATTCTTTGACATTCATCAGAATATAGAACAAACTTACGGGCGTCCTTGAAGAGAGTAGGCCAATAAAAACCAGATTGCAATACCTTATGGTCAGTTCTATCTTCAGCATGGTGTCCTCCATAAGCTTCGGAGTGACACTTGCGTAGGATCTGTTCCTGTTCATGCTCAGGTACACAACGTCCAATAACACCATCTACTCCTTCTTTATAAAGATGTGGGTCATCCCAAAAGTAATGCCTCAAATCATAGAAGAACTTTTTCTTTTGCTAGTATGTGAAACTAGGTGGTATAAACTTGGCAACAATGTAAGTAGCATAATCAGCATACCATGGAGCAGTATGAGAAGCATTTATGACATTTAGTTGCTCATCAGGAAAGCTATCATCAATAGGAAATGAGTTATCAAGCACATTTTCTAACCTAGACAAGTTGTCTGCAACGGGGTTCTCAGCTCCCTTTCTATCAGCAATATGCAAATCAAATTCTTGTAGCAAGAGAACCCATCTAATAAGTCTAGGTTTAGCATCTTTCTTTTCCATAAGATATTTAATAGCAACATGATCAGTGTGAATAGTTACTTTAGAATCAACAATATAAGGTCTGAACTTATCATAAGCAAATACAACCGCTAAGAATTCTTTTTCAGTAGTAGCATAATTTCTTTGAGCATTGTCTAGGGTTTTACTAGCATATTGAATAACATTTAATTTCTTATCAACTCTTTGTCCTAGAACAACACCTACAGCGTAATCACTAGCATCACACATAATTTCAAAGGGTAAATTCCAATCAGGTGGATGAACAATAGGTGCAGAGATCAATGCTTTCTTAAGTATTTCAAATGCTTCTACATAATCATCATCAAAAAGAAATGGTATATCTTTTTGTAATAAATTAGTCAGAGGCCGAGAAATTTTTGAGAAGTCCTTAATGAACCTCCTATAAAATCCGGCATGACCAAGGAAACTTCTTATACCTTTGATGTCCTTTGGACATGGCATCTTCTCAGTAGCATCAACTTTGGCTTTATCAACTTCAATACCTCTTTCAGAAACTTTATGCCCCAAGACAATACCTTCATTAGCCATAAAGTGGCACTTTTCCCAATTCAAGACAAGATTAGTTTCTTCACATCTCTGCAAAACTCAATCAAGGTTGCTCAAGCAATCATCAAAAGAAGATCCATAGACGGAAAAATCGTCCAATGAAAACCTCACAAATCTTGTCACAAAAGTCAGAAAAAATAGCCATCATGCATCTTTGAAAGTTAGCAGGTGCATTACATAGACCAAAAGGCATACGTCTATAAGCAAAAGTACCAAAAGGGCAAGTAAAAGTAGTCTTTGATTGATCTTTGGCTGACACAAGTATTTGAGAGAAATCAGAATAACCATCTAGAAAGCAAAAATGTGTATGTTTGGATAATCTTTCTAGAATTTGGTCGACAAAAGGTAAGGGGTAATGATCCTTTTTAGTAGCCTTATTTAATTTGCGGAAATCAATTACCATCCTATAACCTGTAATAATTCTTTGAGGGATCAATTCATCTTTATCATTAGGATCAACAGTAATACCTCCCTTCTTAGGGACACAATGGACAGGGTTTACCCACTGACTATCAGCAACGGGATAAATTATACCTGCCTCAAGGAGCTTTAGTATTTCCTTTCTTACCACTTCTTTCATTTTAGGATTCAGCCGTCGTTGATGATCACGAACTGGTTTAGCATCTTCTTCCAAATTAATTTTATGTTGACATAGAGTGGGACTAATGCCCTTAAGATCATCAAGAGTATACCCAATAGTAGCACGGTGCTTCTTCAGAGTTTTCAATAATCTCTCTTCCTCATGCTCTGGAAGGTTAGCACTAATAATAACAGGATATATCTTTTTCTCATCAAGATAAGCATATTTAAGAGTATGAGTGTCGTGGGTTTGTCACGGCAGATGTCCTTGTGAAAGGACTTAGTTCTAGAGCCATCGCTGTGGGTTAGCTTAAAGGGGTTAAACCGGACAAGGGGACACGAGGAGTTTTATACTAGTTCGGACCCTTCGAGGAAGGTAAAAGCCTACGTCTAGTTGTGATTGGTATTGCTAGGGTTTCGAAGGCTAGGGAGCGAATCCGCTTTGTCTGGCTCTCGAGTTGTTATCTGTCCCTAAACCGCGGCCGGGTCGTCCCTTTATATTCATAGGTTGACGCCCGCCGGGCTACAGAGTCCCGAAGCCGGATCATAAACGTGTCCGGTTCGGTCTCTACTCTTCCTATCTTACAATACAAGTTACATGATTAGGTCGGTTTACATTTACAGGCTGTAACCCGCCTTCGGGCCTTGGGCCTTCCGTAAAGCGCCATCATCCTTGCATCTTCATGGGCTTCTAATCTTCAAAGAGTCAACCCGGCTACATAAGGCCGGTTTACCTCCAGTAGTAATATCCCCAACATTAGGCCCCAGATTGGTTTGAACTTGTTCATGTCAATCTTCTACACTTAGAAAAAAATCTTCTCTCATATCTTCACCTTGATCTTGTAAACCGCCGTGACGTCATACTTCCAAATTATGATAAACCACCCTGACGTCATCCATCCGTCGATGTCGGAGATTACCTTCATTTAATGTGTATTCAGTCACCGAGGCGACACCTTTATTAACTTATCCATTTTTTGGGCTCCTCGACTCCCGCACTTGCCGTTTTACCGCTTCGCCTTATAAATAGGGGCAGAGGACCCCTTTATTTTCTTTCCGCTACCCATTCATCTCTTCTTCTTCCTCTCGACGACCCCGCACTTGAGCGCCGCCGTCATCTTCGAACCTCGCCTCTGCTTCATCGTCGGCCGCTGCATCAACCTGTTCGCACCAGAGTTCCACAGCGCCCTTTTCGCTGCTTCTGTGGTCGCAGTAAGTCCTTTCCCCCTTCTTTCCTAGATCCATTAGGGTTTCCTCGCTGTTCTTGAGGTTCGTCAGAGCTTATAGCGCTGTTCTTCCTTTGGCCCGTAGATGAACACTTCGTACTTATCATATCTCTTGCCGTGATGAATCTTCTGTTACCCTCACAAATCCTTATACAAAAACTGTTGCAATCCTTCATAAACTATTTCGGGTCTTACCCTTTTTAGGTCGAAATATTTTGCTTTTCTGTCTTACCTTAGATCCGAAAGTTTTATACATCTCTGTGAAATCTGTTTCTCCTCACACCATTATAGGCGGTTTAACTTTGCATAATCAATCTGTACCATTAGCCCTCTGATAAACCGGAAGAGCCTTTTGTCTCCATAATTATATTCCGGTTTAACAGTGTCTGAGTACCCCTGTCGTGGCATGACCTTTTATGCATTATTGCATTGATCTCTGGTTTATGCCATGTCCTCTATTAGTATGTCTCTTACTCCATTGTATCGTACATATAATCATGCGTGATTTATAAACCGGCCTTTCATTTTCAGCTTGTTTGTTTCACAATGGCCAAACAATTCACTGCCTGCAACTGGGCTCGTTCCCGGGTTACTGAGACTCAGTTGAATGAGATGGTCACCATCGGCTCCCTACCTAAGAAAACTGAAATCAAATGGTGAGTTCCCGGAACAGAAAATCCTCCGACCCCAAGGCACGGCAAGGTGGTGGTCTTTGTTGATCACATAGGCCGTGGCTTCAAACCGCCAGGGTCAAAGTTTTACCGAGATGTGCTTGCCACCTTCCAACTTCATCCGCAAGATATTGGTCCCAACTCGGTCTCCAACTTATGCAACTTCCAGGTCTTCTGTGAAGTATATTTACAAGAAGAACCAACTGCAGAACTGTTCCGGTATTTCTTCCACTTAAACCGGCGCACAGAGTTTGTAAATGGACCGAACACAGAACTTGGTGGTGTCTCGATTCAAAAGCAGAAAGAAGTTGAATTTCCTCATGCCAAACATCATAGCCACCCAAAGGAATGGAACCAAACTTGGTTTTATTGCAGAGACACTTTGCCTGAAGATGAAAATCCCCTCCCCGGCTTTCATGATCACAGACTATCCAACACCCACCCAATGCCACAACCCCTGAGCTCTTCAGAAAGGGCAAAATACGCTCCTCAACTCGCCAAACTCCGGGCCTTTATGGCGAACGATTTAATAGGCATGGACTTTGTGCGCTGTTGGATATCCTGGAGTATCTTGCCGCTAAGCGGGCGTCCCGTTTTAATGTGTGAATATACCGGTGAGGTTGACGACCCTCAACGCCATTGCAAATCCAATTATCTGAGGAAGAAATCACTGAAGGTGTAAAGAAGATTCTGAATGAATCGGAATTGATCTGTAGTCAAACCAGTCTGAGTCCCTTCTATGTCAAGAACAAACCGCCTGCTGTAAGCATTATATTTCCCCCTCATCTCTAATATTTTTAGCTTATGCAACCTGTAATCCTTCTTCTTTGTATATAGGGAGATGACCCCTTCTGGAAACGGAAAACCGTAGAGAAAGCGGCAAAGCCGACTGGAGACAAAGCGGTCAAGCCATCCCGCCCAAAGACCAAAGCCGTAAAACGGACATCAAAATGGAAAACGGCTGACCGGATTAATATGGAGCTTGATGATGATACTGATGATCCAGAAGTTGAGGTAGAACTTGACTCACTTGGCTCTCTTTTCATGCATCTCATTAACAATGATCTTCGTCAGGAGGACGCATAAGCTAGTCAAGCTGATGATGTAGAGGTAATTACCCTTTCCTCCGGTTCAGACTCTATGCCAACACAAAAAACTCGCCAAGCAGTCCGGAAAGTAAGCTTTTCTCATCCTCTTGCTCACTTGGATCCAACATTTATTTTGAAGACTCAGCAGCATGAAGCTCGCCGGACAACCCGACACAGTGGCCAATAGGTCACTTCAGCCGGTTTACCTGATACTCCGGTTCGGAAGCGCCGGTCTGAGGTCTCTCCTACTTCTGACCATTCTTACCCCAAGGTAGGTTATTTCAGACAGCCTCTTAATCCGTCCGATTCAAATTATCAGGTGACACCTCCTTCATCTTCTGGTGAATCGACATCAACTCAACTCCCCCCTTTGAAAACTGTGGCCGGGTAAGTTGTAAAAACCTTTCCTTTCAATGCGCCATAAATCCTTTAAATAGGATGTTAATCCTTTTTTATTCTGTTTGCAGGGCCAAAGCCAGACCCAGTAAGAAAGCTCGGATCACCAATCCGCTCGACGATCCGGTCACCGAAGAAGAAGAACCAAGAGGTGAACCGGAACAAACTCGTGAACCAGAAAGCCCTCATCATGAAGCTGCTTCTGATAACCCGCCCCTTGAAGGCCAAAATACTGATGAACCAGCAGATGCTGATCCTACCACGCCTGATGTTGAACCGGCAGAACCAAACCGGGCTAGTCCGGTGAAAGATGCTGAAATTCCAATATCATCAACCAAAAACCATGAAGGCCAAGGTGATGACGTTATTATTACTGGAATGGGCCACAGCTCTCCTGGCCATCCCGTCATTTTGGCTCAACACAGTGCCAAAGAAGAGCAAGCTGCCAGGGAGAAAGGTAAATGGAGCAGCGATTTATCAAGCTATGCTCATCTTAACGCTGATGAGCTCCATTCTGGATTCTTGAACTGTCTGCACTCAAACCGGGATTATGAAGCCGGTTTGGTGAACTTGATGAAAGAGCGATATGAGGTAAATTCCTCTCCCTTTGTTTTGATTTATAGCTGAAATACTATCCCAAGTAGCCCCCAAGGGCCGTTTTATGATTGTTAATCATAAACCGAGTCTTTGTAACACTTTAAGCATCTCATCATTGATCCTTGCAATGGCAGGTCTCTGATAATAGATAAGACTCATCTTGAAATAATTAGATAACTTTCTGCAGCATAGCCCCCAAAGGCCGGTTTAACTTGGCAAGTTAATCCGGTTTTTTAATCCACACATCCGTTTTAGAACAGACGCACATTAGCCCCCAAGTGTCAAGGATAATGCTTGCATTGTTCTGGAGACTTGTATAAAGTGTAGTACTTGAGAGCAAATAGGCATTAGCCCCCAAGTATGAAGTGCATAACTTTGTTATATGCTTTGTACTTAGCACATATATATGATGTTTGTTTAACATACCTTCAACATGGCAGGCTGAACTGAGAAGCAAAGATGCCCGAAATTCTGACTTGCAAGATAATGTGAAGTCACAACAAGCCGAGGCTGAAAAAGCCAAAGAGGAGCTGACCCAGGCCCTGGCCGTGATGGAAAAGTTGAAAGAATCTTTCAACAAAGATCGTGCTGACTGGGAAACCGAGAAATACGGTTTAACCAAAAGAGTTGTAGATGCTGAGGCAGCCCTGAAGCCAGTGGCAGATGAACTAGCCAGTTTGAAACACCAAATCAATGCTATGACCTCTACTATCTTTGGTAAGTACCTGCTTTATGTGTGTTGCATAAGTTGATGAACCTCATAACTGACCAAAATGTTGATAAAATCTTTGACAGGTACCTGGATCGCTCATCTTGGCACATATATGCGGAGGAAACTCAAAGCGGCATACACATTGACTGAACAGCTCTACTCTGGATCTCAGCGTGCTATTTGCACGACAGCTTATAACAAACCGGCTCCCACTTTGATTAAAGAAACTCTTGAGAAGTTGGCCATGTTACCAGCCCGCATTGCTGAGTTGAAGAAAGCAGCTGCCAAAGCCGGAGCTTTAACTGCACTTATTCGAGCAAAAGCCTGGATTCCAGTGTAACATCCCAAAATTCTAAATTTTGGAATGTTATAATAAACAGATAGATTTGGTTGACTGTTTGATTGATTGACTGAAAGTGAGTGAAATTCGAAACTTTTTGAACGTTAAATGAGAGGGAATAAAAGGACTTTCCCAAACTTTCATTTTTGCCTTTATGCTCTCCGTGAATTCAAATACTTTTTCATCACGAAACCCTGGAGAGAAGATGACATGACTTCTTCCATTTATTAAATGACAAGGGGTGTTGAAAATATTTGAATTTCATTTGAGAATATTTCCAATTCTGAAACTTTATGCAACTCAATGATTTTCATGAGAGAAGATAAAATGACTTCTTCAAATTATATGAAATATGAGTTGGGAGTTTCAAAGGATCAAATTCAAAGTCTTTTGAATTTATTTTCAATTTGGAGTTATTTGAGTTTTATTCAAATTATTTTCTCCAAAAATAAAATATATGGAATTTAGGGTAACATGATTCCCTACAACAAAAAATTGGAGAGAAATAAATTTGAAATAATTTTGGTATTTTTAAAAATGATTTTTTGTTGGATTTTAATAGACCAGTAGCACTCTTTGATTTATCTGAATTTGTGTGCATTTTATTTGATTTTACAAAAATGTTCATGTTGTAGATATTCTTTTTCTGAAAATTTTGATATATTATATGCCTATATAATATTTTTAGTTATTTTGTTTTTATTATTTTAGTTCTGTGAAAAAAATTGTTTATAAAAAAAAAACCTTCCCGCCAACTGGGCCGGCCCAGCTCCCAGGCCAGGCCGCGGCCCAGCCCACCACCTCGTCGTCGCCAAGCTCGGGAGGGACTCCCGAGCCAGCATGCCGCCGCGTCGTGGCCTCCACGGAGTCCTCCGCCGCCTTACCCCTCCTCCAAGGCCACCTCCTCCCCTCCCCTACTATAAAGCCGTCGCCCCGGGCCCCGTTTCCCTCTTGGTCGCGCCGCCGCCTCCTCCCGCAGCCGCCGCCGCCGCTGCCGCTCGCAGCTGCTGCGCCGCTGCCTTGCCGCGCCACCGCATGCTGCTCGCCTCCGCCGCCGCCGCACTGCCGCCCCGCGCCGCCCGCGACGCCCCTCACCGCTGCCGCTACTTCCGCCGCCACCGACGCCGCACGCCCCGCTCGCCGGAGCCGATCCGATCTGCACCGCCGGTTTTTCTCATAAAACCGCCGAGTCACCCGAACCGGTAAAACCACCACCCGATTTTTTTGTTTTTTAGATTAGGTTTTTCTTCAAAAAAAAAAACCCCCGATCGGTATGCTCTAAATAGCGAACGTTTTCTGTTTAGGCCTTTGTAGTGGATGAATTCGTCACTTATGCTTCTATAGCGGACGTTCGTCGGTTAAGTTTTTCTTTTTCCTGTTTTATTTAGTATAGGGACCTCTTCGTAATTAAAGTTTTTACCGAATAGTCCCTGTCCTTCAAATGGTCATAACTTTTACACCGTTTGTCCAAATCCAACGAAACCAACGCTCACGTCTTCGTTACGATCTCCTCTATCCAGTAATCCAACTCAAACATGTATTTGAAAAGTTTAAAATCTGAATTAGATCAGATTTGAATTCAAACTTCGTTTGATCATAACTTGAGTTTCGTAGCTCCGTTTGAGTTGATTCTTTTTGCAAATCGAAGCTCTTGACCTAAACTTTCTGATAAGGCCAAATTCACATAATTTTGGTACTGTTAGAAAATGTTTTATGTTGCAATAGTTATTTGCTTGGTTTTGAAGTTTTCCGAATCGACTTCTTCGATCTTTCTGATCTTTTGAGTGATTGCTTATGTATGGTTACTATTGCTTGCTTACGATAGATTGATCGGAGTGTGACGAGTAGAACTATCAAGGGTTTTGAGTGCGAACCATCTTCATCAACATTGCAGGCAAGTTCACACTTTGATCATACTCTTTATCACCCAATTTTTATGCATTAGTTCCAATCCTCAAACATTGCATGGTTAGGATGTCATTAACTTGTGGGTTGGGAAGTAGTTGATGAGGTAGGAACCTATCACCTGTTTATTATCAAACCCTTGGGAGTTACTATTACGTTATGCTTATATTGCCATGCTATGCTAGTAGACGTGGATTGGGTGAGTGAAATCCATGACAGATGTGAGATTGTTAATTAATGGTTTATCTAAGGTGGCAACTTAAACACATATCTGGGTGGATTGAGGCACCTGGGTATTCCAGGACTTGCCTGTTTTCTTTTGGACCGCCACCCAGGCTCAAAGGGATCATGAGACTATTCATACTAGAAACTTCCGTGTGCAGCCACAAGCTATTATGGGCTCTAGCATAGTTGACTAAGTCGTGCGAAATCTTACAGTGGTAGACTAGCAGATGTAGGGGATGTAGGTGGTACAGTCTACCCGATTGTAACGTGCTAGCGCTTCTGAAAGACTATGTCTCGGTCATCCGTCTTCTCAAACACCATGTAGTGCGAGAAACCAAACGGAGGCGATTGAGTCTTGTGGGGAAAAGTGCGCAAACCTCTGCACAGTGTATAAACTAATCATGATTAGCCGTGTCCCCGGTTATGGAAATCTTGAGTATCTAGTTCTTGGATTATCTTGTTGATCTCATCACGTTACCTTAAATGAATATTGTTGGGTTTTAATGATGATGCTTAATCGGGATTAAGAATGTTGTCAACCATTCTCAATGTTCAACAACCACCATGATAGTTAAATAAAAATGTATTCCTTTGCAGTAGGGAAAATTTGGCTTTCCGCAAAAACCTTATAACCATAGAGCTTTTCCACCAGCCAAATATGCATGTAGTGATAGCCTTTATTCATCATTCTCTATGGTGTGAATTTGCTAGTACATTCAATGTACTGACCCTTTGTGGCTGCAACGTCTCATGTTGCAGGATTTCTTACGACGAGTAAGTGAAACGTTAGGGTTACGATTTCCACACTCAACTTTGCCGTTGGTGTTGATGGGAATCCACAACCTTGTTACTTCCGCTATTTTGGATTGACGTAATAGTATTTATGTTACTTATACATGTGATTTACCTCTGTTATAAATCCTCGAGTACCGTGTGTGTCAGCATACCGATCCAGGGATGGCACTTAGGCACAAAGACTTGATCCATTCGGGTCGGGTCGCTACAAGATGGTATCAGAGCACATTTTGACTGTAGGACGTGACCCTAGAAACTGGCAAGCCCATAGGAAAGATTTTTCTCTACAACTTTCCCTTTCAAAAAGATCTTTTACCTCTCTTCTCTTCTGAGCTTATTCAAAATTCCCTTTAGTGAGACCATATCCCTTTCCCCTTTTGACCACACGAAGATTCGACTGATGAGACCACTCCAAGAAGTACAAGATATCGGACAACTAAGACCACTTCGGAATGAAGAGTATTTTTCGTGCATCTGAATAATGGAAACTACAACGGTTGAAGACCGAAGACTAGGAGATTTTGAAGGCTCTGAAGAATTCCCAGATTTGTATGACCTAGGAAGGCTACCCTTATGGAACTTGGCAGACTATGGAAGTTGTCAATACCCGAGATCAAGGTGTATCGAAGAAAGACTGAAACAAGGAGCATGAGAACTCGAAGTTTTGTCAAAGAAAACCCTAAGGCAGGAGATATCAACTATGGAATGATAGCTCATGGGAATGACAAGAGCAGAAACACGGTTATCCGTGATGTCATCGCCCGCTGATGCTATTGTCACCATGCTGAGTTAAGGATGCATTTCTTCAGAATGGATTTGATGGAAGAAGGCTGATGGAGCACCTATTAGTAAGATGAAGTTTTAACCTTAGCCGGTGTATCACCAGGATCTGGAGTAGTACATCAACAAGTTAAGATGGAGCTACAAGAAGCCGTATTTTGACAAGGAGAATTTCGAGAAGAACTTAGGTCCAAGAAGCGAAAGTAGACAAGCTGGAGGGGCAAAACCTCGAGAAACCGGAGATTCGTCAGGAACTAGACCATGGTTCATGCCAAGGATGTTGAAACCTAGAAGTTTGAAATACAACTCCAGAATATTAAAGGATGTCACAAGAGATTTCACGTCAACAGAGATGATCTGGCAAAAGAACTTGAGAAGACAAGCATGATTGGAAGAAGCCATTGGAGGCATGAACAAGGTTTGAAGAGTTTGGAGACATTGAAGATTTATTGACCTTTAGAAGACCAAACCCCTGTTATATACCTACGTTAGATGCGACGTTTGTGAGCTGTCATTTATTTGATGTTTTTCCCGACGGCCACAAATAAAATCTATCTTTTCAAAACTTTTGTTTGTATTGTGTGTATCCCTCTCTATCTCTCTTATCTCACCCCAAACCCATGGACCCAATAGAGGATGAATGAAGATGAGCTTATATTTTCTGGACCGATGAGTCAATTGGAGACGGACCAATAGATTCAGAACATGGAGGATCACATGAAGAATAACCCTATAGTCGGAAAGGATATGACCCAACATGCTCTTCAGTGCTTTGAAAGAGGTGCTGCTACTTGGTGGAGGATGTAACAAACCATCAATGGATGGCAAGGAGTAACCACTTGGAAAGAATTTAAGTTGACTTTGCCAAAGTCTCGGCTTGTGTCCCAGAAGTTGAAGCCTTATGGAAAGGATATGAGGAAACCTTGTGCATACAAGATTTGTGGAGAAATAGGACACACCCATAAAGAACACAAGGATGAATGCCCTAATTGTGAAGGAAGTCACCCAGTTGAAGAATGCCCAATTAGGCAAATTACTTGTTTCTTGTGTGAAGGGACTACCCACTATCCTGCTCAGTGTCACATTTACCCCATGGTACGAAGAACCGTACAATAGAAGAAAGAATTAAAGAAAGGAGCCCTTATGGAAATTTTAGAAGAACACGTGATGAAGGAAAATGTGGAGGACACACCTAAAGAGGACCCGAGTAAACCCTGCACTAAGTCTTGCTATTCATGTGGAGAAGAAGGACACATCTCCCAAAATTGTTTGAATGGGGATCTAGTAGAATTCCCGATGGAGGAAGTAGAGTATGACCCATAGGAAATAGAAGCCCTGATTGAACTGGAAAAGTCCAGGAAGAGAAACCGATTGGAGCCCAGGAAGGACCTGAGTCATATCACCTGTTACAGGTGCAAGGAGTCAGGGCACTACCTCAACAATTGCCCAAAAAGCAAACCTCGAGACTTGTCAGAAGTAATATGTTATCGTTGTAATAGAGCTGGGCACTTTGCCATAGAATGCCCCAAGGAGAAGGAAACTTGTGCTAGATAGTTGAGTTTGCAACAAAAGAAATGGAGTAGTAGAAGTGAGAACATTTTCGTTTATATTGAGGTGTTGAGTTGAGACATGTAATGGAAAAGCGAGAGATTGTAATCACTTGAGAATGAATAAAGTTAGCATCGTTGGTACTGATATGGATTTTATGAGTTGTTACTCTATGAAGAAGAATTTTGGCCATTCTGAGGATATGAGAAATATGGTCTATGGAAGATTCATGCATTTTAAGGGTGGTAGTACCCTGTAAGAACCGTTGACCCCTGGAAAAGATAAGGATACTCCACTGAGTGGATTTCGGACAAAATGAATATGAGTTTTGTCTCGATATGTGTGATGCCCCAAGAGTATGTGGGATGAAGTTGGAGATCGTCAGTTGTTGGACCAAATGTGATCAAGGAGTCAGAAGAGAATGTTAAGTTGATTCGAGGTAGACTGAAGGTAGATCAGTCCAGACAGAAGAGTTATGCAGACTTAAAAATGCAAGGAGGTAGTTTATGATAGAGCATATCTTCATGTGTTCCCTCTGCGAGGAATTAAACGATTTGGAGTTAAGGGACAGTTAGCCCCGAGATTTGTAGGACCATACCGAGTTTTGGAGCGTATGGGAGAAGTGGCCAACAAGTTGGAGTCACCCGAAGGACTGTCAGGAGTCCATGATGTGTTTCATGTTTCCCAGTTGAAGAAGTGCCATGTAGAGATGGCCAATATTCCCCTGTAAGGGCGCTAGAAAGGATAATGATGTGGAATATGGACTTCATAAGTATAAGTTTTTATCTCGGTATGAGGGATATCCCACGAGGATGAAGAGATAAATTACTATTGGATATAAAGGAGGTATGATGTTGGAAATATGGATCAAGGGAAATTCGATGATGAGTCTGAGTAATCATGTCCTAGTTTAGATGCCAATAGAAGGAAGGAAGACAATACAATTGGATGGATTCTAAGTATGCTAGGAAGCTGGAAGTTGGATGTTGGAATAACGATAAGTTGCCTAGAGGATAAGTTCAAGGTTTACAAGTGATGAGATGGGCCATAACCCACAGGCCCCAGGACCTGCCAAAAAGCAAGCACATTCTTGCTGAAGGAAAAACCTTGGAGGAAGATACGACGTTTTATCGACAGACAATTTTATAGGAGTAACGCAAAACCTGAGAGTTGTGAAGGAACGATAGATGTTTGTTTGGCTTGCAGAATCCATGGAATTATCCGAACTTAGCTCGTCGAAAAGAGAAATTCGGCAATTCTTGTGAGGATGACCGAGTGTTAGAATGCGAGATTCACTAAAGCATATACGGGGTAATGATTTGGGTGCGGGATGGATTGATCACCATACCGACTTCCTCTTATTATTCGCCTTGCTATGTGGGATGGTAAATCTGAGTGACTTACCTATAGTAGAGAGACGACGATCAAAACCTTGTTTAAACCTTAGAATGGTATAGGTATTTTTTTCCGTGTACAAGGCAGCTTTGCCAACCGTAGGTTATACGGTGAGGATTAACCAGACTCATTTCCTGCAGGAGAAACCATAAATGGTTGACCACCATGAGATATCGAAAGTTGTTTAGTAATGGCGCCAGACCCGTCACCTAAGAAGACCCAATCTCGGAATAACCTTACCAAGAGGAAAGGACGGAAGAATTGTGGTAAAGGTTATACCACTATCTGAAGAGCCCAGAGAGGGAATTCCCAAGATTTGAGAAGACCGACACTGTCAAGAATAAAGATGGAGTATATGAGTTTTGATGGAACAGTAACCATGCTTCTAAGGGTGGTAGCATCCCAGACCCCTGTGATGATCGATGGATTTTGAGGAGACCCCCAAACCTTAACCTTTTTCTTGCTAGCCTCTCCGAATCTCGAGGACGAGATTCATTTTAAGGGTGGTAGGTTTGTAACATCCCAAAATTCTAAATTTTGGAATGTTATAATAAACATATAGATTTGATTGACTGTTTGATTGATTGACTGAAAGTGAGTGAAATTCAAAACTTTTTGAACGTTAAATGAGAGGGAATAAAAGGACTTTCCCAAACTTTCATTTTTGCCTTTATGCTCTCCGTGAATTCAAATACTTTTTCATCACGAAACCCTGGAGAGAAGATGACATGACTTCTTCCATTTATTAAATGACAAGGGGTGTTGAAAATATTTGAATTTCATTTGAGAATATTTCCAATTCTGAAACTTTATGCAACTCAATGATTTTCATGAGAGAAGATAAAATGACTTCTTCAAATTATATGAAATATGAGTTGGGAGTTTCAAAGGATCAAATTCAAAGTCTTTTGAATTTATTTTCAATTTGGAGTTATTTGAGTTTTATTCAAATTATTTTCTCCAAAAATAAAATATATGGAAATTAGGGTAACATGATTCCCTACAACAGAAAATTGGAGAGAAATAAATTTGAAATAATTTTGGTATTTTTAAAAATGATTTTTTGTTGGATTTTAATAGACCAGTAGCACCCTTTGATTTATCTGAATTTGTATGGATTTTATTTGATTTTACAAAAATGTTCATGTTGTAGATATTCTTTTTCTGAAAATTTTGATATATTATATGCCTATATAATATTTTTAGTTATTTTGTTTTTATTATTTTAGTTGTGTGAAAAAAATGTTTATAAAAAAACCTTCCCGCCAACTGGGCCGGCCCAGCTCCCAGGCCAGGCCGCGGCCCAGCCCACCACCTCGTCGTCCCCGAGCTAGGGAGGGACTCCCGAGCCAGCACGCCGCCGCGCCGTGGCCTCCACGGAGTCCTTCGCCGCCTTACCCCTCCTCCAAGGCCACCTCCTCCCCTCCCCTACTATAAAGCCGCCGCCCTGGGCCCCGTTTCCCTCTTGGTCGCGCCGCCGCCTCCTCCCGCAGCCGCCGCCGCCGTGGTCAACCGCCGCCGCTCGTAGCTGCTGCGCCGCTGCCTTGCCGCGCCACCGCATGCTGCTCGCCTCCGCCGCCGCCGCACTGCTGCCCCGCGCCGCCCGCGACGCCCCTCACCGCTGCCGCTGCTTCCGCCGCCACCGATGCCGCACGCCCCGCTCGCTGGAGCCGATCCGATCTGCGCCGCCGGTTTTTCTCATAAAACCGCCGAGCCGCCCGAACCGGTAAAACCACCACCCGATTTTTTTTGTTTTTTTAGATTAGGTTTTTCTTCAAAAAAAAACCCCCCGATCGGTATGCTCTAAATAGCGAACGTTTTCTGTTTAGGCCTTTGTAGTGGACGAATTCGTCACTTATGTTTCTATAGAGGACGTTCGTCGGTTAAGTTTTTCTTTTTCCTGTTTTATTTAGGATAGGGACCTCTTCATAATTAAAGTTTTTACCGAATAGTCCCTGTTCTTCAAATGGTCATAACTCTTACACCGTTTGTCCAAATCCAACGAAACCAACGCTCACGTCTTCGTTACGATCTCCTCTATCCAGTAATCCAACTCAAACATGTTTTTGAAAAGTTTAAAATTTGAATTAGATCATATTTGAATTCAAACTTCGTTTGATCATAACTTGAGTTTCGTAGCTCCGTTTGAGTTGATTCTTTTTGCAAATCGAAGCTCTTGACCTAAACTTTCTGATAAGGCCAAATTCACATAATTTTGGTACTGTTAGAAAATGTTTTATGTTGCAATAGTTATTTGCTTGGTTTTGAAGTTTTCCGAATCGACTTCTTCGATCTTTCTGATCTTTTGAGTGATTGCTTATGTATGGTTACTATTGCTTGCTTACGATAGATTGACCGGAGTGTGACGAGTAGAACTATCAAGAGTTTTGAGTGCGAATCATCTTCATCAACATTGCAGGCAAATTCATACTTTGATCATACTCTTTATCACCCAATTTTTATGCATTAGTTCCAATCCTCAAACATTGCATGGTTAGGATGTCATTAACTTGTGGGTTGGGAAGTAGTTGATGAGGTAGGAACCTATCACCTGTTTATTATCAAACCCTTGGGAGTTACTATTACGTTATGCTTATATTACCATGCTATGCTAGTAGACGTGGATTGGGTGAGTGAAATCCATGAAAGATGTGAGATTGTTAATTAATGGTTTATCTAAGGTGGCAACTTAAACACATATCTGGGTGGATTGAGGCACCTGGGTATTCCAGGACTTGCCTATTTTCTTTTGGACCGCCACCCAGGCTCAAAGGGATCATGAGACTATTCATACTAGAAACTTCCGTGTGCAGCCACAAGCTATTATGGGCTCTAGCATAGTTGACTAAGTCGTGCGAACTCTTACAGTGGTAGACTAGCAGATGTAGGGGATGTAGGTGGTACGGTCTACCCGATCGTAAGGTGCTAGCGCTTCTGAAAGACTATGTCTCGGTCATCCGTCTTCTCAAACACCATGTAGTGCAAGAAACCAAACGGAGGTGATTGAGTCTTGTGGGGAAAAGTGCGCAAACCTCTGCAGAGTGTATAAACTAATCATGATTAGCCGTGTCCCCGGTTATGGACATCTTGAGTATCTAGTTCTTGGATTATCCTGTTGATCTCATCACGTTACCTTAAATGAATATTGTTGGGTTTTAATGATGATGCTTAATCGGGATTGAGAATGCTGTCAACCATTCTCAATGTTCAACAACCACCATGATAGTTAAATAAAAATTTATTCCTTTGCAGTAGGGAAAATTTGGCTTTTCGCAAAAACCTTATAACCATAGAGCTTTTCCACCAGCCAAATATGCATGTAGTGATAGCCTTTATTCATCATTCTCTATGGTGTGAATTTGCCAGTACATTCAATGTACTGACCCTTTGTGGCTGCAACGTCTCATGTTGCAGGATTTCTTACGACGAGTAAGTGAAACGTTAGGGTTACGATTTCCACACTCAACTTTGCCGTTGGTGTTGATGGGAATCCACAACCTTTTTTACTTCCGCTATTTTGGATTGAGGTAATAGTATTTACGTTACTTATACATGTGATTTACCTCTGTTATAAATCCTCGAGTACCGTGTGTGTCAGCATACCGATCCAGGGATGACACTTAAGCACAGAGACTTGATCCATTCGGGTCGGGTCGCTACAAGATGGTATCAGAGCACATGTTGACTATAGGACGTGACCCTAGAAACTGGCAAGCCCATAGCAAAGATTTTTCTCTACAACTTTCCCTTTCAAAAAGATCTTTTACCTCTCTTCTCTTTTGAGCTTATTCAAAATTCCCTTTAGTGAGACCATACCCCTTTCCCCTTTTGACCACACGAAGATTCGACTGATGAGACCACTCCAAGAAGTACAAGATATCGGACAACTAAGACCACTTCGGAATGAAGAGTATTTTTCGTGCATCTGAATAATGGAAACTACAACTTCTCCCATGTCCTCAGGAACAAACGTAACTACTCACAAAGCATAAACATGTTCATAATCAGAGGGGTATTAATATGCATATAGGATCTGAACATATGATCTTCCACCAATTAAACCAACTAGCATCAACTACAAGGAGTAATTAACACTACTAGCAACCTACTAGCACCAATACCGGACTTGGAGACAAGAATTGGATACAAGAGATGAACTAGGGTTTTGAGAGGAGATGGTGCTGATGAAGATGTTGATGGAGATTGCCCTCTCCCGATGGGAGGAGCGTTGGTGATGATGATGGCGATGATTTCCCTCTCCGGGTGGGAAGTTTCCCCGGCAGAACAGCTCCGCCAGAGCCCTAGATTGGTTCCGCCAAGGTTCCGCCTCGTGGCGGCGGAGTTTCGTCCGAGAAGATGGCTTCTTGTTTTTTTCCCATCGAAAGACTTCATATGGCAGAATATGGCCACCGGAGGGCCACCAGAGGGCCCACGAGGTAGGGGGCGCGCCCAGGGGGTAGGGCGCGCCCCCCACCCTAGTGGGTAGGGTGTGGCCCCCCTGGTGAAGTTCTTGCTCTTAGTATTTTTTATATATTTGGAAAACGTCTTCCGTGAAGTTTCAGGACTTTTGGAGTTGTACAAAATAGGTCTCTAATATTTGCCCCTTTTCCAGCCCAGAATCCCAGCTGCCGGCATTCTCCCTCTTTATAGAAACCTTGTAAAATAAGAGAGAATAGGCATAAGTATTGTGACATAATGTATAATAACAGCCCATAATGCAATAAATATCGTTATAAAAGCACGATGCAAAATGGACGTATCACACAACTATCCAGGTGGCCTCTGGAAGCATCGGTTAGTCCATTATAAAAGATGGCAAGTATTTCATTTTTCTTGAGAGGATGATCAGGCAAAGCATTAAGTAATTGGAGAAGCCTCCCCCAAGCTTATGGGAGACTCTCTTCTTCAATTTGCACAAAATTATATATTTCCCTTAAAGAAGCTTATTTCTTATGAGTGGGGAAATATTTAGCAGAGAAGTAGTAAATCATATCCTGGGGACTACGCACACAACCAGGATCAAGAGAATTAAAGCATATCTTAGCATCACCCTTTAATGAGAACGGAAATAATGTAAGGATATAATTGTAGCGAGTTTTCTCATCATTAGTGAACAGGGTAGCTATATCATTTAATTTAGTAAGATGTGCCACAACAGTTTCAGATTCATAGCCATAGAAAGGATTAGATTCAACCAAAGTAATTATATCAGGATCAACTGAGAAATCATAATCCTTATAAGTAATAAATATAGGTGAAGTAGCATAAGCAGGGTCATATTTCATTCTAGCATTCAAAGATTTTTCTTTCAGCTTAGCTAATAGTTTCTTAAGATCACTTCTATCATTGCAAGCATGAAAGTCTCTAGTAGTTTCTTCATCCATAACATAACCCTCAGGCACAACAGGAAATTCATATCTAGGGTAGAATCTTCATCATCACTTTCATCAATATTATCAGTTTCAATAATTTCATTCTCTCTAGCCCTAGCAAGTTGTTCATCAAGAACCAAGTGGCATAGTAGTATCAAGCATAGAAGTAGTTTCATCATAAGTATCATGCACAGCAGAAGTGGCATCATCAATAACATGTGACCTATCGGAATCAATAGCATGTGTAGGTGTCGCAAGTTTACTCAAAACAGAAGGTGAATCAAGTGCAGAGTTAGATGGTAGTTCCTTACCTCCCCTCGTGGTTGAGGGAAAAATCTTGGTTCTTTGATCTTTCAAGTTCTTCATAATGATAAGCAGGTATAAATCCCAAGTTACTCAAAGAATAGAGATATGCTCCCCGGCAACGGGGCCAGAAAATGGTATTGATAACCCACAATTATAGGGGATCGCAACAGTTTTCGAGGGTAGATTATTCAACCCAAATTTATTGATTCGACACAAGGGGAGCCAAAGAATATTCTCAAGTATTTGCAGCTGAGTTGTCAATTCAACCACACCTAGATAACTTAATATCTGCAGTAAGTTATTTAGTAGCAAAGTAATATGATAGTAGTGGTAACGGTGGCAAAAGTAACGGTAGCAGTTTTGGTTTTATAGTGATTGTAACAGTAGCAGCGGAAAAGTAAATAAGCAAAGAACAATATATGGAAAAGCTCGTAGGTAATGGATCGGTGATGGAGAATTATGCCGGATGCGATTATTCATGCAACAATTATAACATAGGGTGACACAAAACTAGCTCCAGTTCATCAATGTAATGTAGGCATGTATTCCGAATATAGTCATACGTGCTTATGGAAAAGAACTAGCATGACATCTTTTGTCCTACCCTCCCGTGGCAGCGGGGTCCTATTGGAAACTAAGGGATATTAAGGCCTCCTTTTAATAGAGTACCGGACCAAAGCATTAACACAGAGTGAATACATGAACTCCTCAAAATATGGTCATCACCGGGCGTGGTCCCGATTATTGTCACTTCGGGGTTGTCGGATCATAACACATAGTAGGTGACTATAGACTTGCAAGATAGGATCAAGAACTCACAGATATTCATGAAAACATAATAGGTTTAGATATGAAATCATGGCACTCGGGCCCTAGTGACAAGCATTAAGCATAGCAAAGTCATAGCAACACCAATCTCAGAACATAGTGGATACTAGGGATCAAACCCTAACAAAACTAACTCGATTACATGATAAATCTCATACAACCCATCACCGTCCAGCAAGCCTATGATGGAATTACTCACGTACGGCGGTGAGCATCATGGAATTTGTGATGGAGGAAGGTTGTTGATGACGATGGCGACGGATTCCCCTCTTTAGAGCCCCGAACGGACTCCAGATCAGCCCTCCAGAGAGAGTTTAGGGCTTGGCGGCGGCTCCGTATCGTAAAACGCGATTGTCGGTGTCAAAACCGGCGGATCTCGGGTAGGGGGTCCCGAACTATGCGTCAAGGCCGGATGGTAACAGGAGACCAGGGACACGATGTTTTTACCCAGGTTCAGGCCCTCTCGATGGAGGTAATACCCTACTCCTGCTTGATTAATATTGATGATATGGGTAGTACAAGAGTAGATCTACCACGAGATCAAGGAGACTAAACCCTAGAAGCTAGCCTATGGTATGATTGTTGTATATATTGTCTATCTATCGACTAGCCTGGCCTCGGTTTATATAATGCACCGAAGGCCTAGGATAACAAGAGTCCTAGCCGAATACGCCGGTGGGGAGAAGTCCTTGTCTTGATCGCCAAGTCTTGTGGAATCTTCCTTGTATGTGGCAGCCGTCCGAACTGGCCCATGAGTATACGGCCATGGGGGTCCTCGGCCCAATCTAATAGATCGGGAGACGACGTGGTGAGTACCCCCTAGTCCAGGACACCGTCAGTAGCCCCCTGAACCGGTCTTCAAGTTAGGGACGCTCCTCGATTCTTCCGAACTATTCTTCATCTTCGGTTGCCGGTCTTGAAAACTGGTTCAACAAATCTTCTTTATCTTCGATCTTGAGGATCGCCAAAATGCATTCACGAGTTTACACGTCGGGTATCCGAGGAGCCCCTTTAAGTTTCCGGCCTTTATCAATGTCTTATTATTTTTATGCCACACCTCGGGTTTGAAGTTGTTCCCGGGAGGCAGTGTCCTCTTGCGTCCGAGCTCTAACGCCGGACTGTATTCGAGGTATCTTTTGTAGCCGAGCACCAATGCCGGACCGCTTCCCAGCTCTAGCACCGGAATGTATCCGAGCTCCAACGCCGGACTATGTATCCGAGCTCCAACGCCGAACTGTATATCCGAGCTCCAACGCCAAAATATATCTGAGCTCCAACACCGGACTGTGTCCAGGCTCCAATGCCGCACTATATCCGAGGTGTCATATCACCTTGGTTCAAAAAAGTTGAAGGAGTTTAGCCGAGCTTAATGCCAGAAATGCCCTCTATGGAGCCAACCACTAGCGCCCGAGCTTTATGCCGGACTGCTTCCGAGGTGGTGCACCACCCCGACCATGGGCCAATTTTTTGTCAATATTTTTTATTGGTGCAATTTATTCTCTGCCGAGATATATAGCCAGTAGCCCTCAAGGTGTGTATCGGTCTAAAACCCGAGATGCACCTAAAGGATGACGTAAGACCGCTGATCCTAGTAGCCGCTGAGACTCAGGTTGATTTGCAAAATCGGCCTGAGGATCAAGTCCAAGCTCGGCGGAATACTTCAGGACACTAAAAGCGGCGTGCTCAGTCCTCGAGACTCAGGTTGGGTGCGGCCGACCAACTTGAGGATCAAAATCTCCTCGGAAACTATATTGCACATAAAATTTTCTGCATTGGACAAGCAATGCAGTAGCCCCCGAGACACTGGTCGGGTGGCAACACCAGATCAGGGGATCGATGTGCCCCTTTAATATTTGTAAATAATAAGCCCGAAGCCCAGTAGCCCCCAAGCCTTAATGCGGGCACGGGTGGCCAAATTAAGGATCAATATCCATAGTAAAATCACAAATTATGTGTAATGACTCTATGTATCCAAGTACTTTACGTCATTAATGCTCGGATCCACATTGTACAAAACTTTATTGACCGACCATCGGCTTCCACCTCCTCGGCCAGTAGCCGAGGAGTGTTTGTCCTACTTTATAAAGCCTTTATGAGGGCAAAGATTTACAACAAACAAGGCAATCTGGCCATACGGTTTTATAAACAAAGGTACGCAGAGAGTTATATTACTGTTTAACAGAAGAAATGTCTTCCAAAGAAAATAGTCCCGCTATCGGTTCCTTTCTTTGGGTTGTCATGCTAAGCATGATCATTAAACCTCAGCTCTAATGTAAGAGCAAAATATCGAGGATTTAGTTTGGGAGGCCAGTTAATAGCCCCCGGTAGTGTTCGGCGACAGTCGAGGTCAAGCCGTAAACACCTCGGCCAATGTTATGAATGGCCCGTCATAGTCATCGGATCGCTGACCAGTTTACGCTTACTGTGACAGTCAGTTTTCGGCTTTCTCCACTAAGGTGCTTAACCATGTGAGCTGGAAGCACAATCGCAGTGGTTCTCCCTTTGCACACCCAGCCGAACAAAACGAACGTAGGAAGCAAGTGTAGGAGCCGGGCAACCCAACTATTGACCAAAGACACAATTCGAAACCGATGCATATATAGCAATATCTGAGAATGTTTTTTCCGAATCCCTAAAGGTGTCCGGCGTTGCACTGCAAGACTAATGCTGGAAAAGCACAAATAGTTTAAAAGTGCCAAAAAGCTTGGAAAACCAAGAAACGTCAGTAAAAACATGACGTCCGAACAAGATCAAGTGTTCGGTGCCAATCCGAAAATTGGTCTTAGAAAAAAGAAGTGCTTCTGCCGTCCTTTAACATGACACATCCTATCTCAAGACTTCGAGCGGGTCAGCCTACGGCTTCAACCTCCTATCCCGAGGGCGGAGTACTTCTCATTAGGCCAGTTTAGCAAACTAAACTCTAGCGGCTTTGAGAGAGAAATTAGGCTCCCCAGCTAGTGACCGCACACTCGTGTCGAAAAAAGGAGTGATAAATAAGAATAAAACTTTGCAACGACTAAGAAGAAGAACACTTATTATAAAACGGCTCAAATAAACTTAAGAGCCCCCAAGTGACTTGGGTAGAAGAATGATTGCATGTACCGAAGTACTTATATCATATCTATGTTCAACCAAACTTTAAACGCATCTTAACCAACCGTCAGCTTCTCCCTCTTCAGTCAAGGACCGAAAATTGTTATGTACTCCATCGGTCGAGAATATCGACGGTGTTTCCAATAACCAGGCAATCAGGCCATAAGGCTGTAACAGACAAAGCGCGCTCAGGGAACTTATGCTATATTACCGTGAAGTGTAAGAAGCATATTCGAAGAAAATAGTACCCCCACTGATACCTTTCTTCGGTGCTCATTGTTATTATGAGACTTGTGCAATAGATTTTTTGTACTCATGAGTTCCGTTGTGTGCCGACCATCATTGAATAACTATAAGAGCGCTAGCTTTCGGCTTCACCCAGTCTGAGGTCCGGCTCGGGTGACCCGATCGTGACAATTGCAGAGGTGCTCCCTTTACTCCCTAGCCGAACAATCGGGAACGTAGGGGTAAACACAGGAGCAAGGCAACCCAGCTTGCAAATCGCTTAAGTCAATATGGTGCATATTGTGGCGTAATACACGAACAAGGAACGAAGTCGTACAAGTATAATCATATGCAACAGGAAAAGCTTCATAAAGGAAGCCCCCAAGTAAACGGGGTATTTGAATTTATGTGTCACAAACAAAGTTTGGACAAGGAAAATTTTTACAAGCAACTTTTTTCCAAAAAAGTATAATGCTTGGTTGAACCGAACACAAGTTAGAAATTAAAGCTTTGAGCATGAAAGCAACTTAGCTGGTTAATGTGTTCGGTATTGATGACGCGGCCCGAGCTTGATGCGGGGCAAGGTTCCATCCCCCAAGCCGGTCCCGAGGTGGCGGAGCGGAGAGCTCGACACGCCGAAGTGGTGACATAGCACGGTCAATGCAGACCGGTAGAGTGACGCCGAAGTCCCCGGATCATTTTCCTGTGCACAAAAATAGTGCAAACCGGAGATAATAGTAATAATGATAATTAAAAAAAAATATTGCATAATAAATAATTTATGCAAAGTGAGGAATAGAAGAAATATGGCCTGGCACCGAAGTCAATGTCGATGCAGGGCGTCGGCGTGATGTAGTAAAGGCGTGGCAAAGCCTGAATTCACAAGTCGGTCCGAGCTCCGGATGCGGCGTTCGCCGGACTATGTACGGAAACTGATCGAACCACCACGCGACCGTCGTTAATGCGGTCACCATTTGATAGACCTGTGTACATATCATGGACAAACCAGAGTAATAATTCCTTGGGAAAAATGAACCCAAACAAGCAAAAAATACTGGGATTAATAGCACCTAGTTTATTTGTTGTAGCAATCCGAAGGAAGATGATTCCCAAAATTGGGACTCGCTCCGCACACCCATTGCCTGATGGGCGATAAAACGACAGCATGGCAATGCTGGTAAAGGTTGACTCACCGAGGCAAAGCCCTCGGCCCAGCTAACGTGACGGAGCTGGTCGGCTAGTGACGCCGAAGCGTCCGAAGTAGGTTGATGAAGAGATGGCGAAGCCCCCGGTCCAGCCGAGATGTTGAAGTAGGTCGGCGTGATGGACACCAGCTTGAAGAAGCAATAGTGCGGCCCTGTCGATGCATGTCGTGACGTGGTCAATGCCGACTTGATGAAGCGACCGTGCGGTGATGTTGGTATGCCCGCTCCGTGTAATCCGTGGGGCGGCGATGTTGATGATGGTTTATCCTTCGCGATGCCGGACTCTTGTTTGGCTTGCCGAGATGATGATCCGAAGAAGTTGAGCTCGGCTAAAGTGACGACGTGTCTAGCGCAGGTCGGCAGCCGTGGAGTAATATTGCAGGACTGGTTTGATACCAGCATGATGTTGAAGATCATGTTTAAAAGATCTTACAGTTAGTGGGATGTGTTAGGGAACAAAACACAATACCTCATACAAAACTTCCTTCAAAAGGGATGTCCGAAATCCTGTTCATAAAAAGGATGAACTCGGGTCGGATTCGTTTTCACGCAGAAAATAGATCCGAAAAGTGATGCACTAATCGGAAGGTTCCTGGAGTTTGGACGGTCGGATCGAGCCGAAATTTGGAGAGGTGGTAGATATAGGAATTCCGCAGCCGATCAACGGTTGGATCTTCCAAAGGACGTTCGAGCTAGAAGCTGGACACCACGCCTTAAACACATCCAAATTCCTGTCCAGATTTGACAGGGCTCCGGTATATCATGGATTGCCAGAGATTCCTCCATCGGAACTCAACGAAATTTTCCAGGGTTTTTGTAGACTCAATTCCGCACAATTCCACCAAAGCGATCGTCAAAGCGATATTCGAGGAGGTGGTGGTGGCAGATACGAGTTCGCTGTCCAGAAAAACAACACGGTTGCTTGAGGGCAATGTTGACGTTGAGCCCCCGAGCTCCAAAGATGATTCCTCCATGATCTTGATAGAGATCAGAGTTGATGTTTGATGAAGGCCCTCGTCCGGACATGGTGATCCGAACACGGGGCGCAATTCTTGGTCGAACCAAGGTGACCAGTCGAGCTGGTGACGAAGATGCCAAAGTCGCAGTTGATCTGCAGGCGATCCATCGATCCTTTTGTCGATCACACAGCGAAACTCTCAATGAAAGCACCAATGTCTGTGTTAAAACCGGCGGATCTCAGGTAGGGGGTCCCGAACTATGCGTTAAGGCCGGATGGTAACAGGAGACCAGGGACACGATGTTTTTACCCAGGTTCGGGCCCTCTCGATGGAGGTAATACCCTACTCCTGCTTGATTAATATTGATGATATGGGTAGTACAAGAGTAGATCTACCACGAGATCAAGGAGGCTAAACCCTAGAAGCTAGCCTATGGTATGATTGTTGTATATATTGTCTATCTATCGACTAGCCTGGCCTCGGTTTATATAATGCACCGGAGGCCTAGGATAACAAGAGTCCTAGCCGAATACGCTGGTGGGGAGAAGTCCTTGTCTTGATCGCCAAGTCTTGTGGAATCTTCCTTGTATGCGGCTGACGTCTGAACTGGCCCATGAGTATACGGCCACGGGGGTCCTTGGACCAATCTAATAGATCGGGAGACGACGATTGGTTGTCTTTGCAAGTCTCTTCGAATTATCAGTTTGGTTTGGCCTACTAGATTGATCTTTCTTGCAATGGGAGAAGTGCTTAGCTTTGGGTTCAATCTTGCGGTGCTCGATCCCAGTGACAGTAGGGGAAACGACACAAATTGTATTGTTGCCATCGAGGATAAAAAGATGGGGTTTATATCATATTGCATGACTTTATCCCTCTACATCATGTCATCTTGCTTAAAGCGTTACTCCGTTCTTATGAACTTAATACTCTGGATGCATGCTGGATAGCGGTCGATGTGTGGATTAATAGTAGTAGATGCAGGCAGGAGTCGGTCTACTTGTCACGGACGTGATGCCTATATACATGATCATACCTAGATATTCTCATAACTATGCTCAATTCTATCAATTGCTCGATGGTAATTTGTTTACCCACCATAATACTTATGCTATCTTGAGAGAAGCCACTAGTGAAACCTATGGCCCCCGGGTCTATTTTCCTTCATATTAATATCCCGTCAACAAGCTATTTCTTGCGCCGTTTATTTTGCTTTCTTTACTTTTAGTCTTTATCATAAAAATACCAAAAATATTATCTTATCTTCTCTATCAGATCTCACTTTTGCAAGTGGCCGTGAAGGGATTGACAACCCCTTTATCACGTTGGTTGCAAGGTTCTTATTTGTTTGTCTAGGTGCAAGGGACTTGAGCGTGGCCTCCTACTGGATTGATACCTTGGTTCTCAAAAACTGAGGGAAGTACTTACGCTACTTTGCTGCATCACCCTTTCCCCTTCAAGGGAAAACCAATGCAGTGCTCAAGAGGTAACAAGAAGGATTTCTGGCACCGTTGCCGGGGAGTCCATGCACAAGTCAAGACATACCAAGTACCCATCACAAACTCTTATCCCTCGCATTATATTTGCCATTTGCCTCTTGTTTTCCTCTCCCCCACTTCACCCTTGCCGTTTTATTCGCCCTCTCTTTCTGTTCCCTCTTTTCTCGTGTTCCTTGAGTTTGCTGCCGTTATGTCTGAATCCGAGGAGGTTATCGTTGATAAGAGCGATAGTAATAACATGGAAAATTTTGATGCTTTCAATGATCCTCCTGAGGAACCTACTATCTTGCATACAAAAAAGTTTCGAGTCGGTAGTGGTAATATTATTGGGAAGGGAGTTATTCAGGATTTCTTTACTTGTGCTGGTACTTTGCCCATTATGGGTGGTTCTATTCTTCATAGAGCTAGTAGTCTTGCAGATGCAATATCCTTGCTCATAGTTGAACTTGAAAGGCAATTTATTCATATGCATCCTTGCATACAAATAATTTTCCTAGAATTTTCTAATATTGAGTACTCTTCTGTTAAGCGTGCCGCTACTATCTTTTTGGCTCATGAGTTCAGATTTATAATGAAAGAAGCTAAAGAAATTTTTGCACATTATAGGGTGGATGCTGGTCATCCTCCCATATAAGCTATCCTTTTTAATCAAGAAGACTTAATGCGTTTGCAATCTTTGGATCATGTTGCTTATAATGAAAACCTTAGAAAAAAGGTTCCTACCGATGTTCTTGTTGATAAAATTTCTGAACTTAATGATGATTTTGCTATTCAGAATAATGGGTTAGCTTTTTCTCTTGAGCAAAGACTCGTGGCTTTTTGTCAAAAGAACGCTTGTAATGATGAATTGGTTGTGCAATATAAAGGGCCAAGGGAGGAACCCATACCTCCCGAGCTTGATCTTGGGGACTTTTGTCCTATTAAATTTAACCCCTTTGATTACTTTTGCTTGCCACAAAGGAAACTTGCTGCTGAACGTAGAGAATACGAAATGAGTTTTCATGATTTACCTTACCATTATTATGGCAACACCTAGATCTATCTTCGCTTTTATGCCTAGTTAGGGGCGTTAAGCGATAGCGCTTGTTGGGAGGCAACCCAATTTTATTTTTTTTCTTGCCTTTTGATTCTGTTTAGTAATAAATAATTCATATAGCCTCTGTTTAGATGTGGTTTTATGCTTTTAATTAGTGTTTGTGCCAAGTAGAACCGTTGGGAAGACTTGGGAAAAGTCTTTGCGATCTTGCTGTAAAAAACAGAAACTTTAGCGCTCGCGAGAATTGCTGCAATTTTTTATTGGAGAGTGATATTTAGTTAATTCTTTTTTTCAGATGATTAATAGATAAATTCCTCATGTCCAGAAATTTATTTTAGAATTTTTGTTGGTCCATAAGTATTCGAAACCTACAGATTACTACAAACTGTTCTGTTTTTGACAGATTCTGTTTTTCGTGTGTTGTTTGCTTATTTTGATGAATCTATGGCTAGTAATAGAGTTTATGAACCATAGAAAAGTTGGAATATAGTAGGTTTAACACCAATATAAATAAAGAATGAGTTCATTACAGTACCTTGAAGTGGTGGTTTGTTTTCTTTTACTAACGGAGCTCACGAGATTTTCTTTTAAGTTTTGTGTTGTGAAGTTCTCAAGTTTTGGGTAAAGATTTGATGGATTATGGAACAAGGATTGGCAAGAGCCTAAGCTTGGGGATGACCAAGGCACCCCAAGGTAAAATCCAAGAACAACCAAAAGCTTAAGCTTGGGGATGCCCCGGAAGGCATCCCCTCTTTCGTCTTCGTCTATCGGTAACTTTACTTGGGGCTATATTTTTATTCACCACATGATATGTGTTTTGCTTGGAGTGTCTTGTATTATTTGAGTCTTTGATTTTTAGTTTATCACAATCATCCTCTCTATACACACCTTTTTATAGAGACACACATGATTTGAAATTTGTTAGAATACTCTATGTGCTTCACTTATATCTTTTGAGCTATATAGTTTTTGCTCTAGTGCTTCACTTATATCTTTTAGAGCATGGTGGTGGTTTTATTTTATAGAAATTATTGATATCTCATGCTTCACTTACATTATTTTGAGAGTCTTAAACAGCATGGTAATTTTCTTTAATTGTGAAATTAATCCAAATGTGATAGGCATCTAAGATGAGCATAAAAAAACTTCCATATTGAGTTCATTGAATATCATGAGAAGTTTGATACTTGATAAGCATTTTGAGATATAAAGGTGGTAATATTAGAGTGTGCTAGTTGAGTAATTGTGAAATTGAGAAATACTTGTGTTAAGGTTGGCAAGTCCCGTAGCATGCATGTATGGTAAAAGTTGTGTGACAATTTTGACACATAAGGTGTTCTTTTATTGTTTTCCTTATGAGTGGCGGTCGGGGACGAGCGATGGTCTTTTCCTACTAATCTATCCCTCTAGGGGCATGCGTAGTAGTACTTTGCTTCGAGGGCTAATAAACTTTTGCAATAAGTATATGAGTTCTTTATGACTAATGTGAGTCCATGGATTATACGCACTCTCAACCTTCCACAATTTTCTAGCCTCTACGGTACCGTGCATTGCCCTTTCTCGCCTTGAGAGTTGGTGCAAACTTCGCCGATGCATCCAAACCCCGTGATATGATACGCTCTATCACACACAAACGTCCTTATATCTTCCTCAAAACAGCCACCATACCTACCTATCATGGCATTTCCATAGCCATTCTGAGATATATTGCCATGCAACTCTCCACCATTTCGTTTATTATGACACGCTCCATGATTGTCATATTGCTTTGCATAATCATGTAGTTGACATCGTATTTGTGGCAAAGCCACCATTCATAATTTTTCATACATGTCACTCTTGATTAATTGCATATCCCGGTACACTACCGGAGGCATTCACATAGAGTCATATTTTGTTCTAAGTATTGAGTTGTAAGTAATAAAAGTGTGATGATCATCATTATTAGAGCATTGTCCCATGTGAGGAAAGGATGATGGAGACTATGATTCTCCCACAAGTCGGGATGAGATTCCGGACTAAAAAAAGAGACAAAGAAAAAAAAGAGAGAAGGCCTAAAAATGAGAGAAAAAGAGAGAAGGGACAATGTTACTATCCTTTTTCCACACTTGTGCTTCAAAGTAGCACTGTGATCTTCATGATAGAGAGTCTCCTATGTTGTCACTTTCATATACTAGTGGGAATTTTTCATTATAGAACTTGGCTTGTATATTTCAATGATGGGCTTCCTCAAAATGCCCTAGGTCTTAGTGAGCAAGCAAGTTGGATGCACACCCACTTAGTTTCTTTTGTTGAGCTTTCATACATTTATAGCTCTAGTGCATCCGTTGCATGGCAATCCCTACTCCTCTCATTGACATCAATTGATGGGCATCTCCATAGCCTATTGATTAGCCACGTCAATGTGAGACTTTCTACCTTTTATCTTCTCATAACCCCCATCATTGTACTTTATTCCACCCATAGTGCTATATCCATGGCTTGCGCTCATGTATTCGTAAGGGTTGAAAAGGCTGAAGCATGTAAAAAATATGAACCAATTGCTCGGCTTGTCATCGGGGTTATGCATGACGAGAACGTTTTGTGTGATGAAATTGAAACATAGCCTAACTATATGATTTTGTAGGGATAAGCTTTCTTTGGCTATGTTACTTTGATAAGACATAGTTTCTTGGTTAGCATATTTGAAGTATTATTGTTTTTATGTCAACATTAAACTTTTATCTTGAATCTTTTGGATCTAAATATTCATGCCACAATAAAAATAATTACATTGAAAATTATGCTAAGAAGAATTCCACATCAAAAATTCTGTTTTTATCATTTACCTACTCGAGGACGAGTAGGAATTAAGCTTGGGGATGCTTGATACATCTCCAACGTATCTATAATTTTTGATTGTTACATGCTATTATATATATTCTGTTTTGGATGTTTAATGGGCTTATTTATGCACTTTTATATTATTTTTGGGACTAACCTATTAACCGGAGGCCCAGCCCAAATTGTTGTTTTTTGCCTATTTCAGTGTTTCACAGAAAAAGAATATCAAACGGAGTCCAAACGGAATGAAACCTTCGGGAACATGATTTTTGGAACAAACGTGATCCAGAGGACTTGGAGTGGACGTCAAGCAATCAACAAGGAGGCCATGAGGCAGGGGCACGCCTACTCTCCCTAGGCGCGCCCTCCACCCTTATGGGCCCCTTGTGGCTCCACCGACCTACTTCTTCCTCCTATATATACCTACGTACCCCCAAACCATCGCGGGGCACCACGAAAACCTAATTTCACCGCCGCAACCTTCTGTACCCACGAGATCCCATCTTGGGCCTTTTCTAACGCTCTGTCGGAGGGGGAATTGATCACGAAGGGTTTTGTACCTCAACACCATAGCCTCTCTGATGATGTGTGAGTAGTTTACTTCAGACCTTCGGGTCCATAGTTATTAGCTAGATGGCTTCTTCTCTCTCTTTGGATCTCAATACAAAGTTCTCCTCGATTCTCTTGGAGATCAATTCAATGTAATCTTCTTTTGCGGTGTGTTTTTCGAGATCCGATGAATTGTGGGTTTATGATCCAGATTATCTATGAAAAATATTTGAATCTTCTTTGAATTCTTTTATGTATGATTGGTTATCTTCGCAAGTCTCTTCAAATTATCAGTTTGGTTTGGCCTACTAGATTGATCTTTCTTGCAATGGGAGAAGTGCTTAGCTTTGGGTTCAATCTTGCGGTGCTCGATCCCAGTGACAGTAGGGGAAATGACACGTATTGTATTGTTGCCATCAAGGATAAAAAGATGGGGTTTATATCATATTGCATGAGTTTATCCCTCTACATCATGTCATCTTGCTTAAAGCGTTACTCTGTTCTAATGAACTTAATACTCTAGACGCATGCTGGATAGCGGTCGATGTGTGGAGTATAGTAGTAGATGCAGGCAGGAGTCGGTCTACTTGTCACGGACGTGATGCCTATATACATGATCATACCTAGATATTCTCGTAACTATGCTCAATTCTATCAATTGCTCGACAGTAATTTGTTTACCCACCGTAATACTTATGCTATCTTGAGAAAAGCCACTAGTGAAACCTATGGCCCCCGGGTCTATTTTCCATCATATTAATCTCCCATCAACAAGCTATTTCTTGCTCCATTTATTTTGCTTTCTTACTTTTTGTCTTTATCATAAAAATACCAAAAAATATTATCTTATCTTCTCTATCAGATCTCACTTTTGCAAGTGGTCCTGAAGGGATTGACAACCCCTTTATCGCGTTGGTTGCAAGGTTCTTATTTGTTTGTGTAGGTGCAAGGGACTTGAGCGTGACTAATTCCTGCTCGTCCTCGAGTAGGTAAATGATAAAAACAGAATTTTTGACGTGGAATGCTACTAGGCATAATTTCAATGTAATTCTTCTTAATTGTGGCATGAATATTCAGATCCGAAAGATTCAAGATAAAAATTTAATATTGACATAGAAATAATAATACTTCAAGCATACTAACTAAGCAATTATGTCTTCTCAAAATAACATGGCCAAAGAAAGTTCATCCCTATAAAATCATATGGTTTAGTCATGCTCCATTTTCGTCACACAAGAATGCTCTCATCATGCACAACCCCAATGACAAGCCAAGCAATTGTTTCATACTTTACTAATCTCAAACTTTATAAACCTTCACGCAATACATGAGCATGAGCCATGGATATAACACTATGGGTGGAATAGAGTATAATGATGGGGGTTATGTGGATAAGAAAAAAAAGGAGAAAGTCTCACATCAACGAGGCTAATCAATGAGCTATGGAGATGCCCATCGTTTGATGTTAATGCAAGGAGTAGGGATTGCCATGCAACGGATGCACTAGAGCTATAAATGTATGAAAGCTCAACAAAAGAAAGTAGTGGGTGTGCATCCAACTGCTTGCTCACGAAGACCTAGGGCACTTGAGGAGGCCCATTGTTGGAATATACAAGACAAGTTCTATAATGAAAATTCCCACTAGTATATGAAAGTGACAAAACAAGAGACTCTCTATCATGAAGATCATGGTGTTACTTTGAAGCACAAGTGTGGAAAAAAAGATAGTAGCATTGTCCCTTTTCATTTCTCTTTTTTCCGGGCCTTCCTTTTTTGGCCTTTCTCTCCTTTTTTATTTGGGACAATGCTCTATTAAATGATGATCATCACACTTCTATTTATTTACAACTCAATGATTACAACTCGATACTAGAACAAGGTACGACTCTATATGAATGCATCCGGCGGTGTACCGGGATATGCAATGAATCAAGTGTGACATGTATGAAAAATTATGAACGGTGGCTTTGCCACAAATACGATGTCAACTACATGATCATGCAAAGCAATATGACAATGATGAACGTCTCATGATAAACGGGATGGTGGAAAGTTGCATGGCAATATATCTTGGAATGGCTATGGAAATGCCATAATAGGTAGGTATGGTGGCTGTTTTGAGGAAGATATAAGGAGGTTTATGTGTGAAAGAGCGTATCGTATCACGGGGTTTGGATGCACCGGCGAAGTTTGCACCAACTCTCAATTTGAGAAAGGGCAATGCGCGGTACCGAAGAGGCTAGCAATGATGGAAAGGTGAGAGTGCGTATAATCCATGGACTCAACATTAGTCATAAAGAACTCACATACTTATTGCAAAAATCTACAAGTCATCAAAAACCAAGCAATATGCGCATGCTCCTAGGGGGATAGATTGGTAGGAAAAGACCATCGCTCGTCCCCGACCGCCACTCATAAGGAGGACAATCAAAGAACACCTCATGTTTCAAATTTGTTACATAACGTTTACCATACGTGCATGCTACGGGACTGACAAACTTCAACACAAGAATTTATCAATTTCACAACTACTCAACTAGCACAACTTTAATATCACTACCTCCATATCTCAAAACAATCATCAAGCATCAAACTTCTCTTAGTATTCAAACCACTCATAAGAAAGTTTTTACTAATCTTGAATACCTAGCATATTAGGATTATTTAAGAAAATTACCATGCTATTTAAGACTCTCAAAATAATCTAAGTGAAGCATGAGAGATCAATAGTTTCTATAAAACAAATCCACCACCGTGCTCTAAAAGATATAAGTGAAGTACTAGAGCAAAACTATATAACTCAAAAGATATAAGTGAAGCACATAGAGTATTCTAATAATTTCCGAATCATGTGTGTCTCTATCAAAAGGTGTGTACAGCAAAGATGACTGTGGTAAACTAAAAGCAAAGACTCAAATCATACAAGATGCTCCAAGCAAAACACATACCATGTGGTGAATAAAAATATAGCTCCAAGTAAAGTTACCGATGGAAGTAGACGAAAGAGGGGATGCCTTCCGGGGCATCCCCAAGCTTTGGCTTTTTGGTGTCCTTAGATTATATTGGGGGTGCCATAGGCATACCCAAGCTTAGGCTCTTGCCACTCCTTGTTCCATAATCCATCAAATCCTTACCCAAAACTTGAAACTTCACAACACAAAACTTCAAGTAGAAAATCTCGTGAGCGCCATTAGTGAAAGAAAATAAAATACCACTTCAAGGTACTGTAATGAACTCATTATTTATTTATATTGGTGTTAAACCTACTGTATTCCTAAGCAAAGAGCACACGAAAAACAGAATTTGTCAAAAACAGAACAGTCTGTAGTAATCTGTAGCTAGCGCAAGATCTGGAACCCCAAAATTTCTAAAATAAATTTCTTGACGTGAGGAATTTATCTATTAATCGTCTTTAAAAATAATTAACTAAATATCACTTTCCAAATAAAAATGGAAGCATTTCTCGTGAGTGCTAATGTTTCTGTTTTTTACAGCAAGATTAACAAGACTTTCCCCAAGTCTTCCCAACGGTTCTACTTGGCACAAACACTAATTAAACACAAAAAACACAAACAAAACAGAGTCTAGATAAATTATTTATTACTAAACTGGAGCAAAAATCAAGAAAATAAAATAAAATTGGGTTGCCTCCCAACAAGCGCTATCGTTTAACGCCCCTAGCTAGGCATAAAAAGCAAGGATAGATCTAGGTATTGCCATCCTTGGTAGGCAATCCATAAGTGGCTCTCATAATAGATTCATAAGGTAATTTAATTTTCTTTCTAGGAAAGTGTTCCATGCCTTTCCCTAATGGAAATTGGAATCTAATATTTCCTTCCTTCATATCAATAATTGCACCAATCGTTCTAAGGAAAGGTCTACCAAGAATAATAGGACATGAAGGATTGCAATCTATGTCAAGAACGATAAAATTTACGGGCACATAATTCCTATTTGCAACAATAAGAACATTATTAATTCTTCCCATAGGTTTCTTAATAGTGGAATCCGGAAGGTGCAAGTTTAGAGAGCAATCATCAAAATCACGGAAACCTAACAAATCACACAATGTCTTTGGAATCGTGGAAACACTAGCACCCAAATCACACAAAGCATAGCATTCATGATCTTCAATTTTAATTTTAATATTAGGTTCCCACTCATCATAAAGTTTTTTAGGGATAGAAACTTCCAACTCAAGTTTTTCTTCATAAGATTGCATCAAAGCATCAACGATATGGTTGGTATAAGCTTTATTTTGGCTATAAGCATGAGGAGAATTTAGCACGGATTGCAACAAGGAAATACAATCTATCAAACATCATATATTATAATTAAATTCCTTGAAATCCAAAATTGTAGGTTCATTAACATCTAAAGTTTTGATCTCTTCAATCCCACTTTTATCAAATTTAGCATCAAGATCTAAAAACTCTGAATTTTTGGAACGCCTTCTAGGTAAAGGTGGATCATATTCAGTCCCATCATTATTAAGAATCATATTACAAAACAAAGATTTAATAGGGGACACATCAATAACTTTTAGATCTCTATCTTTATTATCATGGAAACTATAAGAACACGCTCTTATAAAGGAATCTTTCTTAGCACGCATCCTAGCGGTTCTTTCTTTGCACTCATCAATGGAAATTCTCATGGCTTTGAGAGACTCATTGATATCATGCTTAGGTGGAATAGATCTAAGTTTCAAAGAATTAACATCAAGAGAAATTCTATCAACGTTCCTAGCCAACTCATCAATCTTAATCAATTTTTATTCAATCAAAGCATTGAAATTCTTTTGCGAAGTAATAAATTCTTTAATATTATATTCAAAATCAGAGGGCATCTTATTATAATTTCCATAAGAATTGTTGTAGGAATTACCATAATTATTAGAGGAATTACTAGGATAAGGCCTAGGATTAAAATTTCCTCTATACGCATTGTTACCAAAATAGTTCCTACCAACAACGTTCACATCCATAGATTCATTATTATTCTCAATCAAAGTAGACAAAGGCATATCATTAGGATCAGAAGAAACACTTTTATTAGCAAATAATTTCATAAGTTCATCCATCTTTCCACTCAAAACATTAATTTCTTCTATCGCATGCACTTTCTTATTAGTAGATCTTTCAGTGTGCCATTGAGAATAATTAACCATAATATTATCTAGGAGTTTAGTAGCTTATCCTAAAGTGATTTCCATCAAAGTGCCTCCCGCAGCAGAATATAAAAGATTTCTAGAAGCAAAATTCAATTCGGCATAATTTTTTTGTATAATCATCCACAAATTCAAACCATGAGTAGGGCAATTACGTATCATTAGTTTCATCCTCTCCCAAGCTTGTGCAACATGTTCATGATCAAGTTGCTTAAAATTCATAATATCGTTTCTAAGAGAGATGATCTTAGCGGGAGGAAAATACTTAGAGATAAAAGCATCTTTGCACTTATTCCACGAATCAATACTATTTTTAGGCAAAGACGAAAACCAAGCTTTAGCACGATCTCTAAGCGAAAAAGGAAATAGCTTCAATTTAACAATATCATGATCCACATCTTTCTTCTTTTGCATATCACACAAATCAACGAAGCTATTTAGATGGGTAGCGGCATCTTCACTAGGAAGGCCGGAAAACTGATCTTTCATAACAAGATTCTGCAAGACAACATTAATTTCACAAGATTCAGCATCGGTAAGAGGAGAAAATGGAGTACTAATAAAATCATTGTTGTTGGTATTGGTAAAGTCACACAATTTAGTGTTATCTTGAGCCATCGTGACAATCAAGCAATCCAACACACAACCTAACAAGAAACGGGCAAAAAGAGGCAAATAGAGAAAGAGAGGGAGGATAGAGAGAGAGAGAGGGCGAATAGAACGGCAAGGGTGAAGTAGGGGAGAGGAAAACAAGAGGCAAATGACAAATAATGTAATGCGGGAGATAAGGGTTTGTGATGGGTACTTGGTATGGTTGACTTTTGCGTAGACCTCCCTGGCAACGACGCCAGAAATCCTTCTTGCTACCTCTTGAGCATTGCGTTGGTTTTCCCTTGAAGAGGAAATGGTGATGCAGCAAAGTAGCGTAAGTATTTCCCTCGGTTTTTGAGAACCAAGGTATCAATCCAGTAGGAGCCTACCCGTGAGTCCCTCGCACATGCACAAAACAAATAAATCCTCGCAACCAACGTGATATGGGGTTGTCAATCCCTACATGGTCACTTACGAAAGTGAGATCTGATAGATATGATAAGATAATATTTTTGGTATTTTTATGATAAAGATGCAAAGTAAAATAAAAGGCATTGAAAATAACTAAGTGTTGGAAGATTAATATGATGAAGATAGACCTGGGGACCATAGGTTTCACTAGTGGCTTCTCTCAAGAGCATAAGTATTTTACGGTGGGTGAACAAATTACTATTGAGCAATTGACAGAATTGATCGTAATTATGAGAATATCTAGGTATGATCATGTATATAGGCATCATGTCCAAGACAAGTAGACCGACTCCTGTCTACATCTACTATTATTACTCCACACATCGACCGCTATCCAACATGCATCTAGAGTATTAAGTTCATAAGAACAGAGTATCGCCTTAAGCAAGATGACATGATGTAGAGGGATAAATTCATGCAATATGATAAAAAACCCATCTTGTTATCCTCGATGGCAACAATACAATACGTGCCTTGTTGCCCCTACTGTCACTGGCAAAGGACACCGCAAGATTGAACCCAAAGCTAAGCACTTCTCCCATTGCAAGAAAGATCAATCTAGTAGGCCAAACCAAACTGATAATTCGAAGAGACTTGCAAAGATAACCAATCATACATAAAAGAATTCAGAGAAGATTCAAATATTGTTCATAGATAAACTTGATCATAAACCCACAATTCATTGGTCTCAACAAACACACCGCAAAAGAAGATTACATCGAATAGATCTGCACAAGAGAGGGGGAGAACTTTGTATTGAGATCCAAAAAGAGAGAAGAAGCCATCTAGCTAATAACTATGGACCCGTATGTCTGAGGTAAACTACTCACACTTCATCGGAAGGGCTATGGTGTTGATGTAGAAGCCCTCCGTGATCGATGCCCCCTCCGGCGGAGCTCCGGAATAGGCCCCAAGATGGGATCTCATGGATACAGAAAGTTACGGCAGTGGAATTAGGGTTTTGGCTCCGTATCTGATCGTTTGGGGGTATGTAGGTATATATAGGAGGAAGAAGTATGTCGGTGGAGCAACAGGGGGCCCACGAGGGTGAAGGGCGCGCCTGGGGGGGGGGGGTTGGCGCGCCCCCTACCTCGTGGCCTCCCTATTGGTTGCTTGACGTAGGGTCCAAGTCTCCTGGATCTTGTTCGTTCCAAAAATCACGTTCCCGAAGGTTTCATTCCGTTTGGAGTCCGTTTGATATTCCTTTTCTTCGAAACCCTAAAATAGGCAAAAAACAGCAATTCTGGGCTGGGCCTCTGGTTAATAGGTTAGTCCAAAAAATAATATAAAAGTGTATAATAAAGCCCAATAATGTCCAAAACAGTAGATAATATAGCATGGAGCAATCAAAAATTATAGATATGTTGGAGACGTATCAGTGTCCTCCTACTGGATTGATACCTTGGTTCTCAAAAACTGAGGGAAATACTTATGCTACTTTGCTGCATCACCCTTTCCTCTTCAAGGGAAAACCAACGCAGTGCTCAAGAGGTAGCAAGAAGGATTTCTGGCGCCGTTGATCATATCTACTATATGATTCACGCTCGACCTTTTGGTCTCAATGTTCCGAGGCCATATCAGCATATGCTAGGCTCGTCAAGTTTAACTCGAGTATTCTGCTTGGGCAAAACTGGCTTGCACCCGTTGTATGTGAACGTAGAGCTTATCACACACGATCATCACGTGGTGTCTCGGCTCGACGAACTGTAGCAACAGTGCATACTCAGGGAGAACACTTGTACCTTGAAATTTAGTGAGAGATCATCTTATAATGCTACCGCCGTACTAAGCAAAATAAGATGCATAAAGGATAAACATCACATGCAATCAAATAAGTGATATGATATGGCCATCATGATCTTGTGCCTTTTGATCTCCATCTCCAAAGCACCATCATGATCACCATCGTCACCGGCTTGACACCTTGATCTCCATAGAAGCATCATTGTCGTCTCGCCAACTATTTCTTCTACGACTATCGCTACCGCTTAGTGACTAAGTAAAGCAATTACATGGCGATTGCATTTCATACAATAAAGGGACAACCATATGGCTCCTGCCAGTTGCCGATAACAGTTTTACAAAACATGATCATATCATACAACAATTTACATAATCATGTCTTGACCATATCACATCACAACATGCCCTACAAAAACAAGTTAGACGTCTTCTACTTTGTTGTTGCAAGTTTTACGTGGCTTCTACGGGCTTCTAGCAAGAACCGTTCTTACCTACACATCAAAACCACAACGTAGTATAGTGATTGATTTTTGATCTTCAGAAAGAACCATGGTCATTGAAACCGATTCAACCAAAGTTGGAGAAACAGACACCCACTAGCCAACTGTGTGCGAAACACGTCAGTAGAACCAGTCTCGCGTAAGCGTATGCGTAATGTCGGTCTGAGCCGCTTCATCCAACAATACCGCCGAATCAAGAATCAACTAATGACGGCAAGCAATATGTATATACCACGCCCACAACTCCTTTATGTTCTACTCGTGCATATAACATCTATTCATAGACCTGGCTCGGATGCCACTATTGGGGAACGCAGTATTTCAAAAAAAATCTTACGATCATGCAAGATCTATCTAGGATATGCATAGAAACGAGAGGGGAGAGTGTGTCCATGTACCCTCGTAGACCGAAAGCGAAAGCGTTAAGTAATGCGGTTGATGTAGTCGAACGTCTTCGCGGTCCAACCGATCAAGTACCGAACGCACGACACCTCCGCGATCTGCACACGTTCAGCTCGGTGACGTCCCTCGTACTCTTGATCCAGCTGAGGCCAAGGGAGAGTTCCATCAGCACGACGTCGTGATGATGGTGATGATGAAGTTACCGACGCAGGGCTTTGCCTAAGCACTACAACGATATGACCAAGGAGGAAATCTGTGGAGGGGGGCACCGCACACGACTAAGACAACTGTCAACTTGTGTGTCTATGGGGTGCCCCTCCCCCGTATATAAAGGAGTGGAGGAGGTGAGGGCCGACCCTCTCTATGGCATGCCCCAAGTGGGATTCCTACTCCTAGTAGGAGTAGGTTTCCCCCCTTCCCTAGTTGGAGTAGGAGAAGAAGGAAAAGGAGAAGGATAGAAGGAAAGGGGTCGGCCACCTCCCCAATTCAGATTGGGCTTGGGTGCCCCCCCCCACTTGGCCGCCTCCTTCTCTCCCACCATGGCCCATTAAGGCCCATGGACTCCTGGGGGGTTCCAGTAACTCCCCGGTACTCCGGTAATTGCCCGAACTTATCCGAAACCATTCCGGTGTCCAAACTGTAACATCCCAAAATTCTAAATTTTGTAATGTTATATTAAGTAAATAGATTTGTTTGATTGTGGTGTGGTTGCTTGTGTGAAATTGAGTGAAATTTGAAACTTCTAAAAGTTAAATCAGAGGGAATAAAAGGACTTTCACAAACTTTCATTTTGCATTTATGATCTCCATGGATTCAAACTCTTTTCAAACACAAAACCCTAGAGAGAAGATGACATGACTTCTTCCATTTAAATAAATGAAAAGGGTTTTGAAAATATTTGAATTTTATTTGGAAATATTTTTCCAAATTCAGAAACTTTAAGCAACTCAATGATTTTCATGAGAGAAGATAAAATGACTTCTTCAAATTATATGAAATATGAGTTGGGAGTTTCAAAGAATCAATTTAAACTCCCATTGAAATTACTTTTCAATTTGGATTTATTTGGGTTTTATTCAAATGATTTTTCTCCAAAAATAAAATAAATGGAAAATAGGGTAAAATGATTCCCTACATCAGAAAATTGGAGATAAATAATTTTGAAATCATGTTGGTATTTCTAAAATGATTTTTATTGGGTTTTATTGTAGAAGTAGCACTGTTTGAATTATTTGAACTTTCATGTATTTTATTTGACACTCTTTCTCAAACACCATGTTGCATAGTTGAGTACGTTGCATGACCTCTTTCAGTTGTGGGCTAGCAGATGTAGGGGAAAGTAGGTGTAACTATCCACCCAGAGTAAAGAGTTAATGTTTCTGAAAGACTATGTCTTGGTCATCCGTTTCTCAAACACCATGTAGTGCAAGAAATCCAACAGAGGAGATTGAGTCTTGTGGGGAAAAGTGCGCAAACCTCTGCAGAATGTACAAACTAATCATGATTAACCGTGTCCCTGGTTCTGGACATCTTGAGTATCTGGTACTTGAATTATTGGTTTGATCTCATCACATTACTTAATGAATTTGTTGGGTTATAACTATTATTTTGGGATTGAGTTGGAGGAACCTTCTCAATAATTTTTCAACCAACTTGGTAATTAAATAAAATTTATTCCTTTGAAGTAGGGAAAAATTAGCTTATGCAAAATTAAACTTTGAGCCTCCACCAGCCAAATATGCATGTAGTGATAGACATTATTCAGCATTGCTCTACAGTGTGAAACTGCCAGTACATTCAATGTACTGACCTACATGGCTGCAACATCTCATGTTGCAGGATCTTACGACGAGTAAGTGATACGTTAGGGTTACGATTTCTACACTCAACTTTGTTGTTGGTGTTGATGGGAATCCACAACCTTGTTGTTACTTCCGCTATATGGACTGAGGTAATAGTATTTACATTACTTTATACATGTGATTTACCTCTGTTATAAATCCTCGAGTACTCTGCCTGTCAGCATATCGACCCAGGGATGACACTTAAGCACAGAGACTTGACCGTCGGTGGTCGGGTCGCTCCAAGATGGTATCAAAGCACATGTTGACTGTAGGACGTAACCCCTAGAAACTGACAAGCCCATATGAAAGATTTTTCTCTACAACTTATTTTCAAAAGGATCTTTTACCTCTATTCTCTTCCGAGCTTATTCAAATATTCCCTTTTCGTGAGACTATACCCCTTTCCCTTTTTGACCACATGAAGATACGACTGATGAGACCACTCCAAGAAGGACAAGATATCGGACATCAAAGACCACTTCAGAATGAAGAGGATTTTATGGAGCATTATAATAATGGAAACTACAACGGTTGAAGAATTCGAAGACTAGGAGAAATTTGAAGGCTCTGAAGAATTTACATATTAGTATGACCTAGGAAGGCTACCATTATGGAACTAGTCAGACCATAGAAGCTGACAATACCCGAGATCAAGGTGTTTCGGAGAAAGACCGGAACATGGAGAGTTAAAAACTCGAAGTTTTTGTCCAAAAACCCTAAGGCAGGAGATATCAATTATTGAAGGATAGCTCATGGCAATGACAAGGGCAGAAACACAGTTATCCATGATGTTATCGCCCGCTTATGCTATTGACACCGTGCTGAGTTAAGCATGCATTTTCTTCGGAAGAATTGGATGGTAGAAGGCTAATGGAGCACCTATCAGTAAAAGATGAAGTTTTAACCTTAGCTAGTGTATCAACAGGATCTGGAGAATTACATGAAGAATTTTTAGACGGACCTTCAAGAAGTCATATTTGACAAGGAAGCATTTCGTGAAGAACTTAGGACCCAGAAGCTGAAAGTAGCCAAGCTGAAGGAGCAAAACCTCGAGATACCGGAGATTCGTCGGGAACTGAAGGATAGTAGGACATGGTTCATGCCAAGGATGTTGAAACCAGAAGTTTGGAATACAACTCCGGAATATTGAAGGACGTCACAAGAGACTTCACATCAACAGAAGTGATCTAGGACAAGCACGATCGGAAGAAGTCATTGTAGACATGAACAAGACTTGAAGAGTTTGGTGACCTTGAAGATTTATTGACCTTTAGAGGACCAAACCCCTGTTATATACCTACGTTAGATGCGACGTTTATGAGCTGTCATTTGTTTGATGTTTTTCCGACAGCCACAAAATAGAAAAAAATCTATCTTTTCAAAACTATTGTTTGTATTGTGTGTATCCCCCTCTACCTCTCTCATCTCACCCAAAACCCATGCACCCAATAGAGGATGAATGGAGATGTACTCACATTTCTGAGACTGATAAGTCAATTGGAGACGGATCGATGGATTCAGAACAGGAAAGATCACATGAAGAATAACCCTATAGTCGGAAAGGATATGACCCAGCATGCTCTTCAGTGCTTTGAAAGAGGTTCTGCTACTTGGTGGAGGATGTACCAAACCACCAATGGATGGCAAGGAGTAACCACGTGGGAAGAATTTAAGTTGACTCTGCTAAAGTCTCGTCTTGTGTCCCAGAAGTTGAAGCCTTATGGGAATAATGTGAAGAAACCTTGTGCATGCAAGCTTTGTGGAGAAATAGGACATGACCATAAAGAGCACAAGGATGAATGCCCCCATTGTGAAGAAAGTGACCCAGATGAAGAATGCCCAACTAGGTAGATTATTTGTTTCTTGTGTGAAGGGACTACCCACTACCCTTCTTAGTGTCACATTTACCCCATGATACAATGAACTATCCAACAGAAGAAAGAAGCAATGAAAGGAGCCCTCATGGAAATTTTAGAAGAACCTATGGTGAAGGAAGAGGTGGAGGACACACATGAAGAAGATCAAATTCAACCTTGCACCAAGTCATGCTATTCATGTGGAGAAGAAGGACACATCTCCTAGAATTGTATGAATGGGGATCTAGTAGAATTCCCGGCAGAGGAAGTAGAGTATGACCCACAGGAAATAGAAACCCTGATTGGAATAGAAAAGTCCAGGAAGAGAAGTAGATTGGATACCAGGAAGGACCTGAGTCATATCACCTGTTTCGGGCGCAAGGAGTCAGGGCACTACTTCAGCAGTTGCCCAAAAAGGAAGCCGAGGACCCAAGGAGGCTATGTAATCATGAGGAAACCTCGAGACTTGTCAGAAGTAATATGTTTTCGTTGTAATGAAGCAGTGCACTTTGCCAGAGATTGTCCCAAGGAGAAGGAGACTTGTGATAATTAGTTGTGTTTGTGAGAAGTATAGTAGTAGTAGTGAGAACATTTTCCTTTATATTGAGGTGTTGAGTTGAGGCATGTAATGGAAGTGCAGGAGATTGTAATACTTTGAGAATCAATAAAGTTAGTATCGTGGGTACTATTTGGATTTTATGAGTTGTTACACTATGAAGAAAGATTTTGACCATTTTCGAGGATATGAGAAATATGGTCTATGGAAGATTTGTGCATTTTAAGGGTGGTAGTACCCAGTGAGGACACTTGACCCATGGAAAGGAGAATGTTATGCCACGGAGTGGATTTTGGACAAAATAAGTACGAGTTTTATCTCGATATGTGGTATACCCCAAGAATATGGAGGGATGAAGTACTATTGGATATACAGGAGGTATAATGTTGGTAATATGGAGAAATTCTAACTCCATGATGAGTCTGAGTAATCACATCTCAGTTGGGTACAAATAGAAGGAAGGGAGATAGTACAATTGGATGGATTTAAGAATGCTAGGAAGTTGGATGTTGGAATAATGATCAGTTGCCCCGATGATGAGTTCAAGGTTTACAAGTGATGAGATGGGCCGTAACCCACAGGCCCTAGGACCTGCCAAGAAGCAAGCACACTCTTGCTGAAGGAAAAACCCTGGAAGAAGTTACGATTTTATCAACAGACGATCTTATAGGAGTTTACACAAAACCTGAGAGTTGTGAAGAAATGATAGATGTTTGTTTGGCTTGCAGAATCAATGGATTTATCCAAACTTGGTTCGTTGACAAGAGAAATTCTGCAATGCTTGTGAGGATGACCGAGTGTTAGAATGCGAGATTCGCTAAACCATATACAAGGTAATGATTTGGGTGCGGGATGGATTGATCACCATACTGACTTACTCTTATTATTCGCCTTGCTATATGGGATGGTAAATCTGAGCGACTTACCCGTAGTAGAGCGACGATGATCAAAACCTTGTTTGAACCTTAGAATGGTATGAAAATTTTCCCCTTGTACAAGGCAGCTATTGCCAACCGTAGGTCATACGGTGAGATTCAAGCCCAGACCCGCTTTCTGCAGGGACCCAATCAAATTGTTTGATGACCACCATGAGATATCGATAGTTGTTTCGTATTGGCGCCAGAACCATCAACTAAGAAGACCCAGTCTCGGAAGAACCTTACCAAGATGAAAGGACACAAGAATTGAGGAAAAGGTTTAAGCCACTACCGGAAGAGCCCCGAGAAGGAATTATCCTAAATATCTGAGAAGATCGACACTGCCAACAATGAGGATGGAGTATATGAGTTTTGATGGAACCGTAACAATGCTTCTAAGGGTGGTAGCACCCGAGACCCCGGAGATGATCTAGGGATTTTGAGAAGACCCCAAACCTAACCTATTTCTTGCTAGCCTCTCCGAATCTCGAGGACGAGATTCGTTTTAAGGGTGGTAGGTTTGTAACATCCCAAAATTCTAAATTTTGGAATGTTATATTAAATAAATAGGGCATCGTATCCTATGCATCCGGGATGATTTGTGAATCCCTGTATCCGCAGTCTCCTCGACCGGCCGATCGCCATCCCACGCAAGCAATCAAAATCTCCAGCGATTTGCAAAGAAACGCCCGCAACAGCTCTTAGTTAAGCCTGCTTATTTGCTAATAACCCCTCAGACGAAGCGCCTCTGCTCATCCCCGCTTGTCTTCCTCTCAATCCAATTGCATTCAATCCCTCCATGGCGGCACGGACGACAGACCCATGAATCCCTGGATGGCAGCCGCGAATGGCCCACCTCCACATTTGTCCGCCTCAAACGGCTCCATGGCCTGGTGATCCCAATGATGATAGTCGTCCTCCTTGGCCTACCTCCACGCCTGTTCGCCTCAAAATGGCTCAACGCCTTCGGTGATCCGTTCAGCGTCCGCGGCGGGATCCACCATGATTTGGCGTACCACCGCGCCTGTCCACCTTGTCGGTCACCGATGCGAGTTCGCCACTGGCTGCAACCAGCACACCATCTACTACACCACGCCTGCATCCAGCCATTTGCTGCTCCACCTGACAACGTCCACCTGCTGCAAGACTCATGTGGGAAGCGAGCACAACCTGTTGCATAGCAAACAAGGACCACGTTCTGAATTTTATTGTTCCTGTTTAGTGTTTCAAGTACTTACAGATTGTAGCTTGTGAGCTTATTCATTACGGACTATAGCTTGTGAGTTCAGAGACAAGTGAATGTAGCTAGTTTTGAATGCACAATTCAGAAATAAACAAATTTATTATTGCCCAGTTCCTGATGATTTGTGGTGTTCTGCGAAATGTGATGCAATACAGCTGAACAAGGGCATAGTAACTTGGTGCTTATGATTCCTTGTGATTCAGCATTCATATTTTTCCTTTACGTATTCACAAACAAGAAGATGTTGGTTTTACTGCAACCTTCCTAAGCACTGTCAAAATTCTGGCCACCTACCATTTTTTAGTTTCTTTTGGTGAATGCTATTGTGGAGGTTGAGGTGGGTTTGCCAACTGAGTTGTTCCTTGCCTGATTCATATGCTATTGTTAAGCTTTCAAACCTGAAACATACTGCTGGTGGTAAATACATCTGGTAATAATTGACGACTCAATGAACTCGGTGCCTATACTGTTATACAACTGACAAAGGGATGAACGCTCACAGTCTCGCAAAGTTTCTTGTACATTTATATTCTCATGGGTGATAGTTGCTGATTGTTTGAATAAAAGAATAAAGCATGCTTCAGGTAAATGTGAACATGATGTAAGCTGGTGCTCTTGCTGATTGCTACATTCCATTCAATACACATCAAGTCAGAGTAAATAAAAGGAAGACAGTTTGACAAAACACATAATTCCATCGATTACAATAATCCAGTGCATGGAGAAATAAACATTAATAAGTCATATAAATTCATGTTTTGTAATAGACTAGGGCCATTATAGAACACCATTTGGCTTCATATGTTGCACAGTCTCGGTTCCTTTGCCTTGAACTTTTTTGCTAGGGCAGTTCCGACTATCATGAAATACTATTTGTTTGCACGTCTTGAACAAATGTGCGACCTTTACCTTGGTTTCCTTCTTCTTCTTTTTTTGTTCGTCCTCATTTGTTTCCTTTCCACTCTTTATTCGTTTGCATCTTCCCACCGTACGAACATCAGTCGGTGGGTGTATGTCAACTTCAGTAGGAATGACACAACCAATGAAAGCCTCATATTCCTGTTGTCTAGTGTGCTTCACACCTGATGTAGGAATCATTTTGTCTAGAGGAGCTTCAATATTCAATACACTTGTTGTTAAAAATTCCATGCCTTTATCTGAGTGTTTCTCCTTCTGAATTAGATCCTCCAACTTGTTGCGTACAATTTCAATCTTCTTCCTAGTAGCCGAATTCAAGGAGTCAGTTGCCTTCTCTTCTAGTAAATTCCCATGCTCATCATACACATTTCCCCTGTCAATTAAAAAATGATGTCATTCATTTGATTTCCAATTAGAATATCAATTGTATACATTTTTATACCTTTTGCACCGTTTCTCCCATCTTTTCATAATGTAGTAGGATGGAAGTTCATTTTGATTTTCAACCCTCAACACCTGGATGATATGTCGGCACGGGACTCCACTTTTCTCAAATAACTTGCATGAACAATTAGCTATCATGGTTGTGGTGTCGCACCGAACTTCCCTAATCCTATGGGATCGACCTCTCAAGCTCACAATTTTTATTGCTTCATCTTGTGCAATGCCTTGGATGCAACAATGATCTCTTGCTGCAATAATCTCTTTCTGAAATATCTCAAACACCTCATATGTAAACACTTCCCTGCCTTGTTTTTCTATTTCCCATGGTGTTTGTAGTTGTGGGGTTGTATGAATGCTTGATTTGTCGGCAATCAACTCCTCTTCTCGCTGGCATTCTAATGTCGTGTCAAATCTAAGCCAAAACTCAACAAGAGCAAGCTTACGATGAATAAAACGGTTAAAAAAGGAATTTGCACTTTCAGACCTTGATGTGGTTCGAAGAATGCCTGCCAATGGTATATCCATAAAGTAAGTTGGTATCCATGACTCACGAATGCTAAACCTTTTAGTCAACCACTCAGTCTCCTCCAAGACAAAGTCCTTAATGATTGAATTCCACTGCAACTCAAACTCAGCTGGAGTTTCCGAACCCCATACACATGAATTCATCCTATCCCAAAAATAGGAGTCTTCTCTAATTAATGGTCCAATCTTCTCCGGAAGTTTCTCCATTATGTTCCACATACATAACCTATGCACAGTGGTCGGAAAAACTTTGTCAATCACATTCTTCATGCCAACAGCTTCGTCAGTTATAATGAGTCTAGGTGCTACCCCTCCCATTGCTGTAAGGAAGGTCTAAAATAACCAAACATATGACTGAGTCTGCTCATTTATCAAGAATGCCGTGCCAGAAAACACACTTTGTAAGTGATGATTGACCCCCGTAAATGGTGCAAAGATCATGTCGTATTGATTAGTAGTGTAAGTAGAATCAAAGGATACCACACCATCACCACCAAAGTGATTGTAGTTTTTCCTACTCATGGCATCTGCCCAGAACACATACATCAACTTCCCCTCGCAACTGACAACAAAATCGTAGAAAAAGCTAGATTAACTTCTTGCTTTCTAGCTAGCTGAGCGACAAACATTCGAGCATCCGCGTCGCTGATTTTTAGCCTGAGGTTGCGGTAGTAATTTTGCAGGTCCCTCTTTGAGCATCCAACATTAGGAATCCCACCTTCGCTAACTTGAAGGAGCCTGTATGCCTGACATGTGCCTATGCTTGCTTTGTGGCATGTGTACAATGTATTTTTTGCCCTCTCGCTAACTTTGCGATTTGATCTGATCAAATGGCATTTATCAGGCGATACAAGTCCATGAGTATGCCGCTCAATCCATGAGTGTATCTTGTAGGTGTTATCGCCACATAGCTTGACGAAGATATGTGCATCACAACCACATCGTGTGGTTGTATTCTTACGGAATTTCTTTGCTGAATCTTTAATCTCCTTGCTCTTCTCAGATATGAATCCTTCCCTATTGCACATGAAACACTTTGTCTAAACCACATTATTGTCCAACTTTTTCTGTTGTTCGACACGAACTCCAAAAACCACATGATGTGCATATGACTTGTAGAACTCCTCCACGGCATCAAGGCCTTCAAATGTCATCCCTACGTTACGCTTCAAGTTCTCGTCACATCTCGGCGTAAAAGAGGAGCACTAAAAAGTAAATAATGAATGACAATAATCATCATCATGCATAACTCTCAAAACTGAATAGGGACATGGCAGACGAAAATTTAGTAAATTTACAAATAGAGGAATGCTTTCTTTTGTTTTCAGCGTAAATAATTCTCCCTCCTTCACTTGAGTTTCCAAGCTTTTGCCTAATTCTGTAGCTGCACATGCATCAACATGATTAGTCTCTAGATAACAAGTAGTACATACAACATACACAAATAGTCTGGGTCATACATAAAATGGCTAGGCTTTACCAATGTTACTTGAAGCTCCATGCACAGTACTGACATCTGATTCGCATTGTGCAGTACTAGTATTTTCTATAGCCATATCAGTTTCTATAGCCATAACAGGGAAACTAAGATGGACCTCCAACCGGCTAGATGCAGAGGCAGGATCAGCACTTGAACTATGGATCACTGCTGATGCATATCGGACATCCATAACAGTAGGAGCCGCCATGATCACTTCCGGCGTATCACGGGGCAAAGATTTTTCCATGATGCTGATGGCGTGTTCGGAATCAGAGATGCATCCCATCATGGTCGTCGCGGAGATCATCAGGACAGATGAATGCAGTCCTGCAGACTGTCCGTCTAGATGCATGCCGTCCCGGCCGTGGCCGTCGTCGGGATGCATGTTGCGGCGTGATTAGGGATTGTGAGGGAGACCAACAGAGAATAGCATATGTACTTCGTCTAAGGGGTTATTAGCAAAATAATAGGCTTAACTAAGAGTTGTTGCGGGTGTTTCTTTGCAAATCGCTGGAGATTTTGATCGCGTGCGTGGGATGGCGATCGGCCGGTGAGGAGACTGCGGATACAGGGATTCACGAATCATCCCGGATGCATAGGATACGACGCCAATAAATAGATTTGTTTGATTGTGGTGTGGTTGCTTGTGTGAAATTGAGAGAAATTTGAAACTTCTAAAAGTTAAATGAGAGGGAATAAAAGGGCTTTCCCAAATTTTCATTTTGCATTTATGATCTCCATGGATTCAAACTCTTTTCAAATACAAAACCCTAGAGAGAAGATGACATGACTTCTTCCATTTAAATAAATGAAAAGGGTTTTGAAAAGATTTGAATTTTATTTGGAAATATTTTTCCAAATTCAAAACTTTAAGCAACTCAATGATTTTCACGAGAGAATATAAAATGACTTCTTCAAATTATATGAAATATGAGTTGGGAGTTTCAAAGAATCAATTTAAACTCCCATTGAAATTATTTTTCAATTTGGAGTTATTTGGGTTTTATTCAAATTATTTTTCTCCAAAAATAAAATAAATGGAAAATAGGTAAAATGATTCTCTACATCAAAAAATTGGAGAGAAATAATTTTGAAATCATTTTGGCATTTCTAAAATGATTTTTATTGGGTTTTATTGTAGAAGTAGCACTGTTTGAATTATTTGAATTTCTTTGTATTTTATTTGACACTATAAAAATGTTCAACTTATACAAAATCTTTTTCTGAAAATTTCGATATATAATATGCCTATATATAGTTTTACTTTTATTTTCGTTATTCCTTATTCCTTTTCTGTTTCTAAAAAAAGAAAAAAAAAACTATGCGCCCACCTGGAACTAACTGTCGCCTAAGTGCGCAGCATAGTGGCATCGGGCGCCCCATCATTTTAGTTTTTCTCTTCTCTGCTACATGGGCCAGGCCAGCCAACCTTTTTTTATTTGATCGAATTTGTTTTAAAAAAACTACAACGCGCGGCCAGGCCTAACTTTTAGCCCATTTTTTTTTCAAATTTCATCTACGCACGTATATGTTTAGTCCCACATTGTTTAGCCTTTGACCCCTCAATCTCTTTTCCACCTATAAATAAAGATCCATAGAGCCTCCAAAAATCATCTGATTCGGGTTAAATCAATATTTTGGTTTGACTAGATTCATTAAAGAATTTTTTTCTCCTCTTCGGCGGGGCTTCTGGAAATTGTCTCCTCTCTTCAAAATCTTCTTTTCTCTGCCTTATAAAGATATATTTCTTCGGTTTTTATACTTCGTAGTTTATTATTTCTAAATTAGTATGATAGAACAATTAGATTATCAATTAGTTTATGTATTTATACATTAGATCTAGATTGTTTTTAGCTGTAGCTATTTTTCTTCCGTAAACAGCTTGGCCCTGATTTTTCAAATAGCCATAACTTTTTACTCGTTCATCAAAATTAAATGAAATCAGCGCCTATAGTTTTATCTTGTTTTCACCTGTCCAGTGAACCTGTCACATCAACTTTTTGAAATTTTCAAATTTCGAAATTTGTTTAGATTCATATTCAAACTTTTTTTGATCATAACTTGAGTTTTATAACTCTAATTTAATTGATTCTTTTTGCAAATCGAAGCTCTTGACCTAAACTTTCTGATAAGGCCAAATTCACATAATTTTGGTACCGTTAGAAATTGTTTTATGTTGCAAGAGTTATTTGCTTGGTTTTGATGTTTTCCAAACTATCTTCTTCGTTCTTTCCGATCTTTTGAGTGATTGCTTATGTGTGGTTACTATTGCTTACTCACGATAGATTGAATGAAGTGTGACGAGTAGAAGTATCAGGAGTTATGAGTGCGAATCATCTTCACCAACTGTACAAGGCAAGTTCACACTTTGATCATACCCCTTTGTTACCTAGTTTTTATGCATTAGTTTCAACCCTCAAACATTGCATGAGTAGGATTGATAACATGTGGGTATTGGTAAGTAGTTGATGAGGTAGGAACCTATTGTCTTGCATTTAACCCCTGGGAGTTACTACGTTATGCTTATACTACTATGCTATGCTCATAGACGTGGATTGGTTGAGTGAATTCATGAAAGATGTGAGAGTTATTGTTAAATAAGGTTTAACTTAAGGTGGCTACTTTTATACATATCTAGGTGGATTGGTTGGGGCACCTTGGAGTACCCAGTGGTTTACCCGGGCACCTGGAGAACCCAGTGCTTGCCCAAGGGGATGCCGGAGTACCCGTGTGATCACCCTATGGAATGTCACCCAGGCTCAAAGGGATCATAAGATTATTCATGCTAGAAACTTCCGTGTGTAGCCACAAGCTATTATGGGCTCTAGCATAGTTGAGTATGTTGCATGACCTCTTTCAATGGTGGGCTAGTAGATGTAGGGGAAAGTAGGTGTAACTGTAAACCCAGAGTAAAGAGTTAATGTTTCTAAAAGACTGTGTCTCGGTCACCATTACTCAAACACCATGTAGTGTGAGAAATCCAACGGAGGAGATCGAGTCTTGTGGGGAAAAGTGCGCAAACCTCTGCAGAGTGTACAAACTAATCATGATTAGCCGTGTCCCCGGTTATGGACATCTTGAGTATCTGGTACTTGAATTATTGGTTTGATCTCATCACATTACTTAATGAATTTGTTGGGTTATAACTATTATTTTGGGATTGAGTTGGAGGAACCTTCTCAATAATTTTTCAACCAACTTGGTAGTTAAATAAAATTTATTCCTTTGAAGTAGGGAAAAATTAGCTTTATGCAAAATTAAACTTTGAGCCTCCACCAGCCAAATATGCATGTAGTGATAGCCATTATTTAGCATTTCTCTACAGTGTGAAATTGCTAGTACATTCAATGTATTGACCTACATGGTTGCAACGTCTCATGTTGCAGGATCTTAAGTCAAGTAAGTGATACGTTGGGGTTACGATTTCTACACTCAACTTTGCCGTTGGTGTTGATGGGATTCCACAACCTTGTTGTTACTTCCGCTATATGGATTGAGGTAATAGTATTTATGTTACATTATACATGTGTTTTACCTTTGTTATAAATCCTCGAGTACTCTGCGTGTCAACATACCGATCCAGGGATGAAACTTAAGCACAGAGACTTGACCGTCTGGGGTCGGGTCGCTACACAAACATAGCCTTCCAATATACCAATCTTTATGTCTCGACCATTTCGAGACTCCTCGTCATGTTCGTGATCACATCCGGGACTCCGAACTACCTTCTGTACATCAAAACACATAAACTCATAATACCGATCGCCATCGAACGTTAAGCGTGCGGACCCTACGGGTTCGAGAACTATGTAGACATGACCGAGACTCACTTCTGGTCAATAACCAATAGCGGAACATGGATGCTCATATTGGTTCCTACATATTCTACGAAGATCTTTATCGGTCAAACCGCATAACAACATACATTGTTCCCTTTGTCATCGGTATGTTACTTTCCCGTGACTCGATCATCGGTATCTCAATACCTAGTTCAATCTTGTTACCGACAAGTCTTTTTAATCGTTCCTGTAATGCAACATCCTGCAACTAACTCATTAGTCACATTGCTTGCAAAGCTTATAGTAATGTGCATTACCGAGAGGGCCTAGAGATACCTCTCTGATACACAGAGTGACAAATCCTAATCTCGATCTATGCCAACTCAACAAACACCATTGGAGTCACGTGTAGAGAATCTTTATAGTCACCCAGTTACGTTGTGACGTTTGATAGCACACTAAGTGTTCTCCCGATATTCGGGAGTTGCATAATCTCATAGTCATAGGAACATGTATAAGTCATGAAGAAAGCAATAGCAATAAACTAAACGATCATAGTGCTAAGCTAATGGATGGGTCAAGTCAATCACATCATTCTCTAATGATGTGATCCCGTTCATCAAATGACAACTCATGTCTATGGTTAGGAAACTTAACCATCTTTTGATTAACGAGCTAGTCAAGTAGAGGCATACTAGTGACACTCTGTTTTTCTATGTATTCACACATGTACTAAGTTTCCGGTTAGTACAATTCTAGGATGAATAATAAACATTTATCATGATATAAGGAAATATAAATAACAACTTTATTTTTGCCTCTAGGGCATATTTCCTTCACGTACTATATATCAATCTTTACCTCTCGACTATTTTGAGACTCCTCGTCATGTCCGTGATCTCATTCAGGACTCCGAACAACATTCGGTCACCAAATCACATAACTCATATAATACTACATCGCCATCGAACATTAAGCGTGCGGACCCTACGGGTTCGAGAACTATGTAGACATGACCGAGAGACCTCTCCGGTCAATAACCAATAGCGGAACCTGGATGCCCATATTGGCTCCTACATATTCTACGAAGATATTTATCAGTCGAACTGTTATGACAACACGCGTAATTCCCTTTGTCCACCGGTATGTTACTCGCCCGAGATTCGATCTTCGGTATCTTCATACCTAGTTCAATCTTGTTACTGGCAAGTGTCTTTACTCATTCCGTAATACATCACCTCGTGACTAACTCCTTAGTCGTTTGCTTGCAATCTTATGATGTGTATTACCGAGAGGGCCCAGAGATACCTCTCCGATACTCGGAGTGACAAATCCTAATCTCGATCTATGCCAACTCAACAAACACCTTCGGAGATACCTATAGAGCATCTTTATAATCACCCAGTTACGTTGTGACGTTTGATAGCACACAAGGCATTCCTCCGATATCTGGGAGTTGCATAATCTCATAGTCAAAGGAATATGTATTTGAAATGAAGAAAGCAATAGCAATAAAACTGAACGATCATTATGCTAAGCTAACAGATGGGTCTTGTCCATCACATCATTCTCCTAATGATGTGATCCCGTTATCAAGTGACAACTCATGTCCATGGTTAGGAAACCTTAACCGTCTTTGATCAATGAGCTAGTCTAGTAGAGGCTCACTAGGGACACGGTGTTTGTTTATGTATTCACACATGTATTAAGGTTTCCGATCAATACAATTCTAGCATGACTAATAAACCTTTATCATAAATAAGGAAATATAAAATAACAACTTTATTATTGCCTCTAGGGCATATTTCCTTCAGTCTCCCACTTGCACTAGAGTCAATAATCTAGATTACATTGTAACGAATCTAACACCCATGGAGTCTTGGTGCTGACCATGTTTTGCTCGTGGAAGAGGCTTAGTCAACGGACCTAGTACAATCAGATCCATATGTATCTTGCAAATTTCTATGTCTCCCTCCTTGACTTTATCACGAATGGAGTTGAAGCATCTCTTGATGTGTTTGGTTCTTTTGTGAAATCTGGATTCCTTCACCAAGGCAATTGCTCTAGTATTTTCACAAAATATTTTCATTGGACTCGATGCAGTAGGTATTACACCTAGATTGGATATGAACTCCTTCATCCAGACTCCTTCATTTGCTGCTTCCGAAGCAGCTATGTGATGTCTACTACACAACCTTCTTCTTGTAGACGTTGTTGGGCCTCCAAGTGCAGGGGTTTGTAGGAAAATAGCAAATTTCCCTCAAGTGGATGACCTAAGGTTTATCAATCCGTGGGAGGCATAGGATGAAGATGGTCTTTCTCAAGCAACCCTGCAACCAAATAGCAAAGAGTCTGTTGTGTCCCCAACACACCCAATACAATGGTAAATTGTACAGGTGCACTAGTTCGGCGAAGAGATGGTGATACAAGTGCAATATGGATGGTAGATAAAGGTTTTTGTAATCTGAAAATATAAAAACAGCAAGGTAACTAATGATAAAAGTGAGCGAAAACGGTATTGCAATGCGTTGAAACAAGGCCTAGGGTTCATACGTTCACTAGTGCAAGTTCTCTCAACAATAATAACATAATTGGATCATATAACTATCCCTCAACATGAAACAAAGAGTCACTCCAAAGTCACTAATAGAGGAGAACAAACGAAGAGATTATTGTAGGGTACGAAACTACCTCAACGTTATTCTTTCCGATCGATCTATTCAAGAGTCTGTAGTAAAATAACACAAAGCTACTCTTTCCTTTCAATCTATCCTAGAGTTCGTACTAGAATAACACCTTAAGACACAAATCAACCAAAACCCTAATGTCACCTAGATACTCCAATGTCACCTCAAGTATCCGTGGGTATGATTATACGATGCATCACACAATCTCAGATTCATCTATTCAACCAACACAAAGAACTTCAAAGAGTGCCCCAAAGTTTCTACCGGAGAGTCAAGACGAAAACGTGTGCCAACCCCTATGCATAAGTTCACGAGGTCAAGGAAATCGCAAGTTGATCACCAAGACATACATCAAGTGGATCACGTGAATATCCCATTGTCACCACAAATAAGCACATGCAAGACATACATCAAGTGTTCTCAAATCCTTAAAGACTCAATCTGATAAGATAACTTCAAAGGGAAAACTGAATCCATTATAAGAGAGTAGGGGGAGAAACATCATAAGATCCAACTATGATAGCAAAGCTCGCGATACATCAAGATCGTGCCGAATCAAGAACACGAGAGGGAGAGATCAAACACATAGCTACTGGTACATGCGCTCAGCCCTGAGGGTGAACTACTCCCTCCTCGTCATGGAGAGCGTCGAGGGCTTCTTTTGGTCCATAAAAAATCATCAAAAATTGGCACGTCAATTGGACTCCGTTTGCTATTCCTTTTCTGTAAAACTCAAAAACAAGGAAAAAACAGAAACTGGCACTGGACTCTAGGTTAATAGGTTAGTCCCAAAAATCATATAAAAATAGCAAATAAATGCATATAAAACATCCTAGATGGATAATATAACAACATGGAACAATAAAAAAATTATAGATACGTTGGAGACGTATCAAGCATCCCCAGGCTTAATTCCTACTCGTCCTCGAGTAGGTAAATGATAAAAATAGAATTTTTGATGTGGAATGCTACCTAAAATAATTTTCAATGTAATGTTCTTTATTGTGGCAAGAATATTCAGATTCGAAAGATTCAAGACAAAAGTTTAATATTGACATAAAAATAATAATAGTTCAGGCATACTAACCAAGCAATTATGTCTTCTCAAAATAAAATGGCCAAAGAAAGCTATCCCTACAAAGTCATATAGTCTGGCTATGCTCTATCTTCATCACACAAAATATTTAAATCATGCACAACCCCGATGACAATCCAAGCAATTGTTTCATACTTTTGATGTTCTCAAACTTTTTCAATCTTCACGCAATACACGAGCGTGAGCCATGGACATAGCACTATAGGTGGAATAGAATGGTGGTTGTGGAGAAGACAAAAAGGAGAAGACAGTCTCACATCAACTAGGCGTATCAACGGGCTATGGAGATGCCCATCAATATATATCAATGTGATGAGTAGGGATTGCCATGCAACGGATGCCTAGAGCTATAAGCGTATGAAAGCTCAAAAAGAAACTAAGTGGGTGTGCATCTAACTCGCTTGCTCACGAAGACCTAGGGCATTTTGAGGAAGCCCATCATTGGAATATACAAGCCAAGTTCTATAATGAAAGATTCCCACTAGTATATGAAAGTGACAACATAGGAGACTTTCTATCATGAAGATCATGGTGCTACTTTGAAGCACAAGTGTGGAAAAAGGATAGTAACATTGCCCCTTCTCTCTTTTCTCTCATTTCATTTTTTGGGCCTTCTCTTTTTTATGGCCTCTTTTTCTTTTTTTTGTCCGGAGTCTCATCCCGACTTGTGGGGGAATCATAGTCTCCATCATCCTTTCCTCACATGGGACAATGCTCTAATAATGATGGTCATCACACTTTTATTTACTTACAACTCAAGAATTACAACTCGATACTTAGAACAAAATATGACTCTATGTGAATGCCTCCGGCAGTGTACCGGGATGTGCAATGAATCAAGAGTGACATGTATGAAAGAATTATGAATGGTGGCTTTGCCACAAATACGATGTCAACTACATTATCATGCAAAGCAATATGACAATGATGAAGCGTGTCATAATAAACGAAACGGTGGAAAGTTGCATGGCAATATATCTCAGAATGGCTATGGAAATGCCATAATAGGTAGGTATGGTGGCTGTTTTGAGGAAGGTAAATGATGGGTTTATGGTACCGGCGAAAGTTGCATGGTACTAGAGAGGCTAGCAATGGTGGAAGGGTGAGAGTGCGTATAATCCATGGACTCAACATTAGTCATAAAGAACTCACATACTTATTGCAGAAATATATTAGTTATCGAAACAAAGTACTACGTGCATGCTCCTAGGGGGATAGATTGGTAGGAAAAGACCATCGCTCGTCCCCGACCGCCACTCATAAGGAAGACAATCAAAAAATAAATCATGCTCTGACTTCATCACATAACGGTTCACCATACGTGCATGCTACGGGAATCACAAACTTTAACACAAGTATATCTCAAATTCACAACTACTCAACTAGCATGACTCTAATATCACCATATTCATATCTCAAAACAATCATCAAGTATCAAACTTCTCACAGTATTCAATGAACTCTATATGAAAGTTTTTATTATACCCATCTTGGATGCCCATCATATTAGGACTAGTTTCATAACCAAAGAAAATTACCATGCTGTTCTAAAAGACTCTCAAAATAATATAAGTGAAGCATGAGAGATCAATAATTTCTATAAAATAAAACCACAGTCATTCTCTAAAAGATATAAGTGAAGCATTACAGCAAACGACAAACTACTCCAAAAGATATAAGTGAAGATCAATGAGTAGTTGAATAATTATGCAACTATGTGAAGACTCTCTAACATTTAAGAATTTCATATCTTGGTATATTATTCAAACAGCAAGCAAAACAAAATAAAATAAAATGACGCTCCAAGAAAAACACATATCATGTGGTGAATAAAAATATAGCTCCAAGTAAAGTTACCGATGAACGAAGACGAAAGAGGGAATGCCATTCGGGGCATCCCCAAGCTTAGGCTCTCGGTTGTCCTTGAATATTACGTTGGTGTGCCTTGGGCATCCCCAAGCTTAGGCTCTTGCCACTCCTTATTCCATAGTCCATCGAATCTTTACCCAAAACTTGAAAACTTCACAACACAAAACTCAACAAAAAACTCGTAAGCTCCGTTAGTATAAGAAAATAAATCACCATTTAGGGTACTGTTGTGAACTCATTCTAAATTCATATTGGTGTAGTATCTACTGTATTCCAATTTCTCTATGGTTCATACCCACCGATACTACTCATAGATTCATCAAAATAAGCAAACAACACATAGAAAACAGAATCTGTCAAAAACAGAACAGTTTGTAGCAACCCGGAGGTTCAGAATACTTATTTAACTCCAAAAATTCTGAAAAATTAGGAAGACCAAGAAAATTTGTATATTGATCTACTTCAGTGGGAATTGGTATTTTATCGCTCTCTGGTAAAAAATGAAAATTATCTTCATGAGCGCATACTTTCTGTTTTCATCAGCAAGATCAAACAATAATCACTCAAGAAGATCCTAAAGGCTTTACTTGGCACAAACACTAATTAAAACATATAAAACACAATCATAACATAATATAGATGAATTATTTGTTACTAAACAGGATCAACAAGCAAAGAACAAAAAAAAATTGGGTTGCCTCCCAACAAGAGCTATCGTTTAACGCCCCTAGCTAGGCATGATGATTTCAATGATGCTCACATAAAGGATACAAATTGAAAAAAAAGAGAGCATCATGAAGAATATGACTAGCACATTTAAGTCTAACCCACTTCCTGTGCATAGGGATTTTGTGAGCAAACAACTTATGGGAACAATAATCAACTAGCATAGGAAGGCAAAACAAGCAACACTTCAAGATTTTTAACATGTAGAGAGGCAACTTGATATTATTGCAACTCCTACAAGCATATATTCCTCCCTCATAATAATTTTTAGTAGAATCATGAATGAATTCAACAATATAACCATCACACAAAGCATTCTTTTCATGATTCATAAGTATAGAAAATTTACTACTCTCCACACAAGCAAAATACTTCTCATTCGGAATAGTGGGAGCAAATTCAACAAAATAACTATCATGGGATTGAAAATTGAAATCAAGATGACAAGTTTCATTGTTATAATTATTGTCTATAGAATACATGTAATCACAATAATAATCATAGATGGGAGGCATTCTTTCATCATAGTAAATTTGCTCATCAAAACTTGGGGGCCTAAAAATATCATCTTCATCAAACATAGCATCCCCAAGCTTGTGGCTTTGCATATCATTAGCATAATGGATATTAAAATAATTTGTACTAACAACATTGCAATCATGCTCATCATTAAAATATTTAGTGCCAAACATTTTAATGCATTCTTCTTCTAACACTTTCGCACAATTATCGGAATCCTTATTTTCACGAAAGATATTAAAAAGATGAAGCATATGAGGCAACCTCAATTCCATTTTTTTGTAGTTTTCTTTTATAGACTAAACTAGTGATAAAACAAGAAACTAAAAGATTCGATTGCAAGATCTAAAGATATACCTTCAAGCACTCACCTCCCCAGCAACGGCGCCAGAAAAGAGCTTGATGTCTACTACACAACCTTCTTGTAGACGTTGTTGGGCCTACAAGTGCAGAGGTTTGTAGGACAGTAGCAAATTTCCCTCAAGTGGATGACCTAAGGTTTATCAATCCATGGGAGGCGTAGGATGAAGATGGTCTCTCTCAAACAACCCTGCAACCAAATAGCAAAGAGTCTCTTGTGTCCCCAACACAACCAATACAATGGTAAATTGTATAGGTGCACTAGTTCGGCGAAGAGGTGGTGATACAAGTGCAATATGGATGGTAGATATAGGTTTTTGTAATATGAAAATATAAAAACACCAAGGTAACTAATGATAAAAGTGAGCAAAAACGGTATTGCAATGCGTTGAAACAAGGCCTAGGGTTCATACTTTCACTAGTGCAAGTTCTCTCAACAATAATAACATAATTGGATCATATAACTATCCCTCAACATGCAACAAAGAGTCACCCCAAAGTCACTAATAGCGGAGAACATACGAAGAGATTATTGTAGGGTACGAAACTACCTCAAAGTTATTCTTTCTGATTGATCTATTCAAGAGTCCGTAGTAAAATAACACGAAGCTATTCTTTCCGTTCAATCTATCCTAGAGTTCGTACTAGAATAACACCTTAAGACACAAATCAACCAAAACCCTAATTTCACCTAGATACTACAATGCCACCTCAAGTATCCGTGGGTATGATTATACGATATGCATCACACAATCTCAGATTCATCTATTCAACCAACACAAAGAACTTCAAAGAGTGCCCCAAAGTTTCTACTAGAGAGTCAAGACGAAAACTTGTGCCAACCCCTATTCATAAGTTTACGAGGTCACGGAACTCGCAAGTTGATCACCAAGACATACATCAAGTGGATCACATGAATATCCCATTGTCACCATAGATAAGCACATGCAAGACATACATCGAGTGTTCTCAAATCCTTAAATACTCAATCCGATAAGATAACTTCAAAGGGAAAACTCAATCCATTAAAAGAGAGTAGAGGGGGAGAAACATCATAAGATCCAACTATGATAGCAAATCTCGCGATACATCAAGATCGTGTTGAATCAAGAACACGAGAGAGAGAGAGAGAGAGAGATCAAACACATAGCTACTGATACATACCCTCAACCACGAGGGTGAACTACTCCCTCCTCGTCATGGAGAGCGCCGGGATGATGAAGATGGCCACCGGAGAGGGATTCCCCCCTTCGGCAGGGTGCCGAAACGGGTCTAGATTGGTTTTTGGTGGCTACAGAGGCTTGCGGCGGCGGAACTCCCGATCTAGGTTATTTTCTAGAGGTTTCAGTATTTATAGGAATTTTTGGTGTCGGGAACAAGTCAGGGAGGTGCTCGAGTCGTCCACGAGATAGGGCGGCGCGCCTGGGGGGGGGGGGTAGGGCGCGCCCCCACCCTCATGGACGGCCTGAGACTCTTCTGGCCCAACTCTTTTACTCAGGGTGCTTCTTTTGGTCCATAAAAAATCATCAAAAATTGGCACGTCAATTGGACTCTGTTTGGTATTCCTGTTCTTTAAAACTCAAAAACAAGGAAAAACAGAAACTGGCACTGGGCTTTAGGTTAATAGGTTAGTCCCAAAAATCATATAAAATAGCATATAAATGCATATAAAACATCCTAGATGGATAATATAATAGCAGGGAACAATAAAAAATTATAGATACATTGGAGACGTATCACTATGTACTTCGGTTCACACGTAGATCCCGCCACGATGCTCTACTTGGAACTGCACCAACGGATAGCCCCACCATTCAATATAAATACGTATCCGGTTGTGACTTAGAGTCATCCGGATCAGTCTCAAAGCTAGCATCAATGTAACCATTTAAAACGAGCTCTTTGCCACCTCTATAAATGAGAAACATATCCTTGGTCTTTTTCAGGTACTTCAGGATGTTCTTGACTGTTGTCAAGTGATCCACTCCTGGATTACTTTGGTACCTCTTTGCCAGACTTATGGCAAGGCACACATCAGGTCTAGTACACAACATAGCATATATTGGGGAACGTAGTATTTCAAAAATCTTCCTACGATCATGCAAGATCTATCTAGGAGATGCATAGCAACAAGAGACGAGAGTGTGTTTATGTACCCATGTAGACCGAAGTGGAAGCATTTAGTAACACGGTTGATGTAGTCGAACGTCTTCGCAATCCAACCGATCAAGTACCGAATGCACGGCACCTCCGCGATCTGCACACGTTCAGCTCGGCCTGCCTCCTCTCTTCCACCATTAGGCCCATGACGCCCAATAACTTCCCAAGGGGGGGGGGGTCCGGTAAACCCTGGTACTCTGAAACTTATCCGAAACGACCCAACCATTCTGGTGTCCGAATGTAGCCTTACAATATATGAATCTTTATGTCTCGACCATTTCGAGACTCCTCGTCATGACCGTGATCATATTTGGGACTCCGAACAACCTTCGGTACATCAAATCACATAAATCATAATACATATCATCATCGAACGTTAAGCGTGCGGACCCTACGGGTTCGAGAACTATGTAGACATGACTGAGACACATCTCCGGTCAATAACCAATAGCGGAACCAGGATGCTCATATTGGTTCCGACATATTATACGAAGATCTTTATCGGTCAAACCGCATAACAACATACATTGTTCCCTTTGTCATCGGTATGTTACTTGCCCGAGATTCGATCGTCGGTATCATCATACCTAGTTCAATATCGTTACCGTCAAGTCTCTTTACTCGTTCCGTAATGCATCATCCCATAACTAACTCATTAGTCACATTTCTTGCAAGGCACATAGTGATGTGCCTCACCGAGAGGGCCCAGAGATACCTCTCCGATACATGGAGTGACAAATCCTAATCTCGATCTATGCTAAACCAACAAACACCTTCGGAGACACCTGTAGATCATCTTTATAATCACCCAGTTATGTTGTGATGTTTGATAGCACACAAAGTGTTCCTTCGGTATTCAGGAGTTTCATAATCTCATAGTCAGAGGAATATGTATAAGTCATGAAGAAAGCAATAGCAATAAAACTTAACGATCATTATGCTAAGCTAACGGATGGGTCTTGTCCATCACATCATTCTCCTAATGATGTGACCCTATTTATCAAATGACAATGTCGGTGTACAAAAAGAGGGGTACACTTTTTGTACCCCTATAACTGTGCATGGGCAGTCTGAGCCACGGGCACCGCCACACCAAGCAAGGCAAGGGAGGTGAGCCAGGGTAAGACCTAAGCTCAAGAGAACTACGACGCCAAGGCCAAGACCACGAAGAGCAAAGGGGACGAAGCGGACTCCCCCGGCAAGATCCTTGCCGGGAGACAGTTCTAGCAGCCCCGACAAGACCCTTGCCACGGCGACTCGTCCCGCGCCTACGGAGCAAATCACCCTTGAGTTCACTGCCCCCAAAGGGCAAGGATTCGGGAGACATCCCCGTGGCGACATGCAGATCTTTGTGAAGACAATCAAGATCAGGTACGCACTAAGGAGACGACAACCCTTGGCGGGATCCCAGCTGAGGAAGATCACAAGGCCCCCGGCAAGCGCCTTGCCGGGGATGACAGCAGGCGCCCCGGCAAGACCCTTGCCGGGGCCCCGGCAAGGCCCTTACCGAGGACACCCGCAGGGCCACCATTAGGCCCATGCCGACTAAACCTCCACCGCCGTTCGCATGCAGCTGCCGACCCAACCAGCTGGGCAGGAACCTGCATGGAGGCATGCAGATCTCTATGAAAACCCACCACTGCGCCACCTCAGTTGCCTGCCTACCTACGTGGCATCGCAAGCGTCGCTGGCCAGGGCGCGTGTCGGCACAAGAAGGAGCGGCGACGGACGAGATAGGTTTCTCCCCCGTCCCTGATAAAGCAAGGACACCTAAGCAAGACGCATTAAATGCGCCTTGTCATGTGATGCGAGGGATAACCTCGCATCACTGTACCCTTTCCACCTCATGTGTGCCACTGTGGCAACCCCTTTTTTCTATAAAAGGAGGCCCGAGGCGACCAGGAGAAGGATTCGGTTTTTTGGAGCTCCTCACGCCCCATAGCTAGCTCAAGAACACAGATATACAATCCACCAAAGCAGGAGTAGGGTTTTACGCATCCTCGCAGCCCGAACCTGTATAAACGAACCGTGTGCTACCTGTTAGATCCGCTCTTCTCACGACCCCGCGCCCCGCTAACCATAGTAGGGATTCTTGTGATCCCATAGGTGTCGTTCCCACCGACATCTCTGGCGTACCAGGTAGGGGGCGCAGTTGTGAGAATCGGCTCTAGCAATCAGCCCAGCACTCCTTCGTCTTCGTGACTCTTGGAGAGGGAAGGAGGCCGGAAGATCAGTCCTCGAGCGACTACAAACAGAAGCTAAGTTTCACTAAACCCTTATTTGTTCTATCCTTCTTATATGAGGTTATTCCCCCTCGGAGATGTCACGCCTTTGTATGAGAAACCTGCACGCCTGGGGGCTCTCCCACGATCGGCAACGCCCTTGCCCTATTTCGAGTCCGCTCAACAGCTCAAGCGGCTGCGTCGAGAATGGCAGAGTAGCCTTCCGCGATCAACAACGCTCTCAATTCTGACTCGAGTCAAGCTCGACAGTTCGAGCGGCCGCGTTCAGAATGGAAAGGTGGCTCATCCGGCGACACGCGTACCCGGCAGGCCCATGTGGATCCGTCCCCAAAATGCCGCTAGGAGCTTCCGCGCCAGAGAGCCTACCCAATCAACGTAGGGCGCGCATACAAAGAGGAATTAAACGGGGAAATAACGTGCATGAAATTAAGAGTACTGCAAAGTTATATTACATCACATCATTGCTGTGGTTCTAACTAAAGATGAAATTTGTCTTGGTCGTGAACCTGTAGCGGCGGTGAAGAACGGGATGCCTAATCCCGGCGCTAGCCTTCCACCCTCTTGATTTCGTCGATGCCGCTGATGACGGGCTTGATGCGCTCCTTGAGCACCGTGAGGTCAATACCATCCGGCAAGCTATCCATCGCGGCATCAAAGTCGAGGTCGGGATTCTAGTACGCCATCTTGGTGAGGACCTTGGTCATGACCCCCTGGCAAAGTCGCCGGGCTTCCCCGGCCAACGTGGCCGCTCAGTTGGAGTGAAGATAAGCCAAGGCTCCAAGGACGCCCTCGAAGAACTGGGTCAGCTTGGTGTTGACGGTCCCGCTGCGCTCAGCGGCGTACCTCACGTTTGGCATCCCCATGGTGGCCAACTGCGAGGTGACCCTGCCGGCGACGTCCTCCAGACGGCTGATCCATCTGTTCTCGCCCGCCACATAATCCTGGTGGGAGGCAGCCTCGTTCGCCCGCAGCTACTTCTCCTCCTCCATACTCCTGGTCAAGGTCTCCTCCCGAGCCCTGCTCTCCGACAACATCTTCTCGAGATCCTCTAGCTTTAGCTTGAGATCTCTGACGGAGTTTTGCGCTTCGGAGAGCTCCCTAGCCCTGCTGATGACCACTCCTTGCACCTCCACCAAGGCGCTGTTGAGCGTGCTCTTCTCGTTGGACAGCTTGAGGGCCTGCTCCTTCAGCTCGTCCTGCGCCACCTCCAACTCCCTTACTTTGCCGGCATGGGCCAGAGCCTGGGCATCGAGTGCCTCCTTGTGCCTCTGCTCCAGCTCGCGAGTCCGCCGTGCGACAAGGGCCTCGAGCTCCTCATCCTTGCCACGGAGCGCTGCGGCAAGCTTCGCCTCACGCACGGTGAGGTCCTCTTCCTGGGAATCCAGTGCGGCTTGATGCTAGTTCCGGACGGCCTCGGCCGCGGCCGCCAAGTTCGCCGCCTTTTCCTGGGCCTTCTCGATGTCAGCCATCTTCATGGTGAGCTCGACATTGCACTTGGCAAATTCCTCCTGAAAGGCCCTCTGCTCCTCGCGAGTCTGGTGGAACCAGGTCTGCGTCTCAGCAATGCGCGCCTTGAAATCCACCTCCGCCTGGTCCACCGTTGCCGTCCTGGAGTTAACCTTGTCCAGACGGACATGGTAGAGCGCCTGGAGTTTTCGGAAGTTGGCCCCCATAGCGCGGAAAACCTGCTCTTCTGGAGAACCATCACCGCCAATGCCCGGCTCATTGACAACCTCGAGCCCGGTGGCGGCAAGCACCTCACCGTAAAAGACTTCCCCTTCGGTGGGCGCCCGAGAACTTGACGCCCCTGGGAGATGGAGGAAAAGATCGTCGCCCACCTTCAGATATCTGCCGGGGCCCGAGGTTGAGGAGGAGGGAGGCTGATCATCAACCACCTCTTCCTCGGCAGTGGCTTTGCCGGCTTCCCCGGCAGGCCCACCGTTGGCGCCCTCGGCAGAAGCCTCGCCGGTCGCCTTGGCGGACCCCGCAGCGGTGTCCTCGGTAGCATCCTTGGCGGCCTCCTCAGCAATGTTCCCAACAACAGTATCCACGTCCTCCATACCTATTGAAGGAGGGCCTGGGTAGTAATGGGAGCATTGAAGCCAAGAAAAAGAATAAGGGAAAAACAGAAACGGAGGACAGGCGACTCATCGGTGCCAGGATGTGAAGCAGAAGTCCCCTCCCCGCCAGCATCCGGCATCGTGGCAGAGTCACCAGCACCCAAGTTCCCCTCTTCCTCCATGGGTGTGGGCTCCGTGCTTGATGCCCTTGCCGGGGACGCCCCTCGAGGCGACGTAGTCGATGGAGGTGGTGTGTTGGGGGTAGCCCTCTGCGGCTCCTCCTGCTGCCGCTCCCTTCCTGCAAACCCGACAAGGTCAACACCATAGCATCGAACGCCTACAACATGTCAAATAAGAGGAGGGTGACGAACTTACGTTGGGGGCTGTGTCGGGGGCTGCTGTCCGGGCTGCTCAACACCACCAGTGGCGTCTTTGAAGCCCCAGCTGGGGGCTGACTGCTCGCCGAGGCCTTCGCCCTCTTCACCCTCTGGGCCAACATCTCTGCATCCCTGCAAAAGCAAAAACGGATCAAGATGAGTGACTTAATTCAGAGGAATGGAAATGGCAGTAAGGGACGGAGTACTTACTCGTCGTCCACCTGCTCCTCTTCCACCACTTTCCTTTTCCTCTTCGGGCTAAGAGGCCCGAGATCAAAAGTGACCTCCGCGTCAACATCCGAGTCGACATCTGCCGGAGGAGGCGAAGACGGCGGGGTTTGTGCGCGCCCAGATGAGGAAGGGGCTGTTGTCTTCTTCTTCTCAGCGGCCTTCGTCAGCCTCTTGGCTACCGTGGCCCTCGTGTGACGCCCAGACCCCTCCAGGGTCAATTGAGGCCGCGTAGCCCTGCCAGGCCGGACCAACCCGCCGCAAGTTTCGCCCTCTTCCCCTGGTTGGCGTCGAGTCTGCCGCCACGTCCTCCTCCGACGACGACTCGTCGGCCGCGTCTTCGACGAGCGGAGCTCCAGTGTCGGCGCTGTTGACCTCCCTAGAGGCCGCCGCCCACCGGGTGAGCTCCTCTTCCTCCGCAGCCATTGCTGCCTTGTCCTCCACACCCCCGGCGCTGCCGGCCTCCATGGCAAGCTGTGCCTCCCTCGCCCTAGTGGCGATGTAGTCCAGCTCTGCCTGGGTGGTGTCCATGACAAGCCACTGCTCGGCGTCAGCATTGACATATACCTCAATCAGGGTGTCAAAGAATTGCTGCACATTAGTATCCTTCGGCTCCTTCCATCTCGGGACAGGGCCGTGCGCGTTACAGTCCGGCATCATAGCAATGATCTCAGACTGACGTGAATTGTTGCACAACGGGACCACACCCACTGGCAGCTTGAAAAACGACCCCTTGAGGGCCTTGCCAACCTTTGCGGCAGCCCTCGCGGCCCTGCCGGTCCGTTCGACCTCGCCATCGCGACCCACATCAAGCTGGAAAAGCCGCTGGCAGAACTGGGCATGCACCAGCACTGTGAAGTTGTGATCGAGGCTGGGGCGGAGTCGCATAATGTCAGCCGGATTCGTCAAGAGCCAAGCTGGCCTCCCCTTGTTGTGCAACGGGGCGATCCGGCGGCGAATGAAGTCCGCCCCGATCATCTCAAGGGTGAGTCCGGCCCGGGTGAGCCGGAGAATCCTAGTAGTGGCAACAGTGAGCCTCCCGTCGGCGGCGTCGACATCGCTCCAATCGCTGCCATGGACCGGCGGCACTCGGCGGACCTTGTAGAATTCCGGCGGGTTTTCATCCTCAATCCAGCACCACCGGCCACGCCATTACTCCCACCTCTCCTTCACGGCACTGTCTGGGTACACCCCCTTGGATCTTGGGATCCAGGTTACGCAACCAGAGACGGCACCTCCCGGCTGGATCCGAGGGAAGAAATAATGGCGGAAGAGCGCCGTGTTGGGCTGCACCCCGGCAAAGCCTTCGCAAAGATGCGCGAAGAAAGCCATGCACACCACCGCATTCGGAGTAAAATCCAAGAGGCGAAAGCCGAAGGTGTGCATAATGTCGCAGAAGAAATCGGAGAAAGGGGGGCATAACCCGCAAGAAAGATAATCGATGAAAAAGGGATACCGATTTGGAGCAGGATCGGCGCAAGTAGCAGGAATGACACGCGTCGCCGGGTGTCCTGAATTCTCTCCCCCGTCTTCGCTCCCCATAGGGGCCTGAAGGAGGCCCGGAGCTCTTGAACATCAACCGTCGAGGGGAAGAAAAAGGCGGACTTCATCCGGTCCCCCGACAGCGCACTCTCCGGCGGTTCCACAGTCCCAGCGCCCTTAGCCACCCCCTTGCCCTGACGGATTTGGGCGCCATGGCGACCAAGAAGTTTAGAGGGCTGAGGAAGGGGGATGGCGAAGAAACGACGGCGGGCGACGACGGAAGCTTAGGAAGGAAGGAAGAGAGGAAACGATGGCTCTGAGATTGGAAAAGGCACGAGGAAAGAGGAGAAAGTGAGCAGCGCGCCCGCGGTTATTCCTTTCATATGGGGGAAAACACGAGCCGCCTCCTTTCGCATTAACTGTGGTGTGACGCATGCCCGCGGGAACCAACCCCACGCATGCTGCCAACAGCACACGCGCCTCCCCACACCGTGCCACACGCGGGAGTCGTGGGAAGCGCAGCGCGCGAAGAACCTTACCGCGGTAAAAACCGCCCCGCCTGCCCGCGCACCGTTTTTGGGCCTAGCCCAACAACGCGTTGCACTTATGTGTGGCCCAGGCCCGGGGGCTCCTGTCGGTGTACAAAAAGAGGGGTACACTTTTTGTACCCCTATAACTGTGCACGGGCAGTCTGAGCCATGGGCACCGCCACACCAAGCAAGGCAAGGGAGGTGAGCCAGGGTAAGACCGAAGCTCAAGAGAACTACGACGCCAAGGCCAAGACCACGAAGAGCAAAGGGGACGAAGCGGACTCCCCCGGCAAGATCCTTGCCGGGAGACAGTTCTAGCAGCCCCGGCAAGACCCTTGCCGCGGCGACTCGTCCCGCGCCTATGGAGCAAATCACCCTTGAGTCCACTGCCCCCAAAGGGCAAGGATTTGAGAGACATCCCCGTGGCGACATGCAGATCTTTGTGAAGACATTCAAGATCAGGTACGCACTAAGGAGACGACAACCCTTGGCGGGATCCCAGCCAAGGAAGACCACAAGGCCCCCGGCAAGCGCCTTGCCGGGGATGACAGCAGGCGCCCCGGCAAGACCCTTGCCGGGGCCCCGGCAAGGCCCTTACCAAGGACACCCACAGGGCCACCATCAGGCACATGCCGACTAAACCTCCACCACCATTCGCATGCAGCTGCCGACCCAACCAGCTGGGCAGGCACCTGCGTGGCGGCATGCAGATCTCCGTGAAAACCCACCACTGCGCCACCTCAGCTGCCTGCCTACCTATGTGGCATCGCAGGCATCGCTGGCCAGGGCGCGTGTCGACACAAGAAGGAGCAGCGACGGACGAGACATGTTTCTCCCCCGTCCCCGATAAAGCAAGGACACCTAAGCAAGACGCATTAAATGCGCCTTGTCATGTAATGCGAGGGATAACCTCGCATCACTGTACCCTTTCCACCTCCTGTGTGCCACTGTGGCAAACCCTTTTTTCTATAAAAGGAGGCCCGAGGCGACTAGGAGAAGGATTCGGTTTTTTGGAGCTCCTCACGCCCCATAGCTAGCTCAAGAACACATATATACAATCCACCAAAGCAGGAGTAGGGTTTTACGCATCCTCGCGGCCCGAACCTGGATAAACGAACCGTGTGCTACCTGTTAGATCCGCTCTTCTCATGACCCCGCGCCCCGATAACCATAGTAGGGATTCTTGTGATCCCATAGGTGTCGTTCCCACCGACAGACAACACATGTCTATGGTCAGGAAACTTAACCATCTTTGATTAACGAGCTAGTCAAGTAGAGGCATACTAGGCACACTTTGTTTTGTCTATGTATTCACACAAGTATCAAGTTTCCGGTTAATACAATTCTAGCATGAATAATAAACATGTATCATGATATAAGGAAATATAAACAACATTATTGTTATTGCCTCTAGGGCATATTTCCTTCAGTCTCCCACTTGCACTAGAGTCAATAATCTAGTTCACATCGCCATGTGAACACCAATAGTTCACATCTTTATGTGATTAGTTCACATCTCCATGTGACTAATACCCAAAGGGTTTACTAGAGTCAATAATCTAGTTCATATTGCTATGTCATTAACACCCAAAGAGTGATCATGTTTTGCTTTGTGAGAGAAGTTTAGTCAACGGGTCTGCCACATTCAGGGCCGTATGTATTTTGCAAATTTTCTATGTCTATAATACTCTGCACTGAGCTACTCTAGCTAATCGCTCCCACTTTCAATATGTATCTAGATTGAGACTTAGAGTCATCCGGATCAGTGTCAAAGCTTGCATCAACATAACCCTTTACGATGAACTTTTTGTCACCTCCATAACCGAGAAACATGTCCTTATTCCACTAAAGATTATTTTGACCGTTGTCCAGTGATCCACTCATGGATCACTATTATACCCTCTTGCCAAACTCATGGTGAGGTACACAATAGGTCTGGTACACAGCATAGCATACTTTATAGAACCTATGACTGAGGCATAGGGAATGACTTCTCATTCCCATTCTATTTTCTGCTGCGGTCGGGTTTGTGAGTCTTTACTTAACTTCGCACCTTACAACTCAGGAAAAAATTCCGGTTTTGACTGATCCAATTTGAACTCCTTCAAAATCTTATCAAGGTATGTATTCATCGAAAGTCTTATCAAGCATCTTGATCTATCTTTTATAGATCTTGATGCCCAATATGTAAGTAGCTTCACTGAGATCTTTCATTGAAAAATTCTTATTCAAGTATCCTTTTATGCTATCCAGAAATTATGTATTATTTCCAATCAACAATATGTCATCCACATATAATATCAGAAATGCTACAGAGCTCCCACTCACTTTCTTGTAAATACAGACTTTTCCAAAAGTCTGTATAAAACCATATGCTTTGATCACACTATCAATGCGTATATTCCAACTCCGAGAGGCTTGCACCAGTCCATAAATGGATCGCTGGATCTTGCACACTTTGTTAGTACCTTTTGGATCGACAAAACCTTCTGGTTGCATCATATACAACTCTTCTTTAAGATATTCATTAAAGAATGCAGTTTCGACATCCATTTGCCAAATTTCATAATCATAAAAATGCGGCAATTGCAAACATGATTCAGACAGGCTTAAGCATCGCTACGGCTGAGAAAGTCTCATCATATCAACTCCTTGAACTTGTCGAAAACCTTTTGCAACAAGTTGAGCTTTGTAGACAGTAACATTACCGTCAGCGCCAGTCTTCTTAAAAGTCCATTTATTCTCTATGGCTTGCCGATCATCGGGCAATTCAACCAAAGTCGACACTTTGTTCTCATACATGGATCCCATCTCAAATTTCATGGCCTCAAGCCATTTTGCGGAATCTGGGTTCATCATCGCTTCCTCATAGTTCATAGGTTCGTCATGGTCTAGTAACATGACTTCTAGAAAGGTTTACCATACCACTCTGGTGCGGACCATACTCTGGTTGACCTATGAGGTTTGATAATAACTTGATCTAAGTTTCCTGATCATCATCATTAGCTTCCTCACTAATTGGTGTAGGAATCACTGGAACTGATTTCTGTGATGAAATACTTTCCAATTCGGGAGAAGGTACAAGTACCTCATCAAGTTCTACTTTCCTCCCACTCACTTCTTTCGAGAGAAACTCCTTCTCTAGAAAGGATCCATTCTTAGCAACAAATATCCTGCTTTCGTATCTGTGATAGAAGGTGTACCCAATAGTTTCTTTTGGGGTATCCTATGAAGACGCACTTCACCGATTTGGGTTCGAGCTTGTCAGCTTGAAGCTTTTTCAAATAAGCATCGCAACCCCAAACTTTAAGAAACGAAATCTTAGGTTTCTTGCTAAACCATAGTTCATACGGTGTTGTCTCAATGGATTAGACCGTGCCCTATTTAACGTGAATGCAGTTGTCTCTAATGCATAACCGCAAAACGATAGTGGTAAATCGGTAAGAGACATCATAGATCGCACCATATCTAATAAAGTATGGTTACGATGTTCAGACACACCATTACTCCCTGATGTTCCAGGTGGCATGAGTTGTGAAACTATTCCACATTGTTTTTAAATGAAGGCCAAACTCGTAACTCAAATATTTGCCTCCACGGTCAGATCATAGAAACTTTATTTTCTTGTTACAATGATTCTTAACTTCACTCTGAATTTCTTTGAACCTTTCAAATGTTTCAGACTTGTGTTTCATTAAGTAGATATACCAATACCTTCTTAAATCATCTGTGAAGTTCAGAAAATAACGATACCCGCCATGAGCCTTAACACTCATCGGACCGCATACATCAGTATGTATTACTTCCAATAAGTCAGTGGCTCGCTCCATTATTCTGGAGTACGGAGTTTTTAGTGATCTTTCCCATGAGGCATGGTTCGCAAGCATCAAGTGATCCCAAAAGCCCATTAGCATGGAGTTTCTTCATGCGCTTTACACCAATATGACCTAAACGGCAGTGCCACAAATAAGTTGCACTATCATTATTAACTTTGCATCTTTTGGCATCAATATTATGTGTATCACTGTGATCGAGATTCAATAAACCATTTACATTGGATGTAAGACCATAGAAGGTTTTATTCATGTAAACAGAACAACAATTATTCTCTGACTTAAATGAATAACCGTATCACAATAAACATGATCCAATCATATTTATGCTCGGCACAAACACCAAATAACATTTATTTAGTTCCAATACTAATCCCGAAGGTAGAGGGAGTATGCGATGGTGATCTTATCAACCTTGGAATCATTTCCAACACACATCGTCACCTCACCCTCAACTAGTCTTTGTTCATTTTGTAACTCTTGTTTCGAGTTACTAATCATAACAACTAAACCGGTATCAAATACCCAGGGGCTACTATGAACACTAGTAAAGTACACATTAATAACATGTATATCATATATACTTTTGTTCATTTTGCCATCCTTCTTATCCGCCAAGTATTTGGGGCAGTTCCACTTCCAGTGACCATTTCCTTTGCAGTAGAATCACTCAGTTTCAGGCTTGGGTCTAGCTTTGGGCTTCTTCACATGAGTGACAACTTGCTTGCCATTTTGAAGTTCCCTTTCTTTCCCTTGCCTTTTTTCTTGAAACTAGTGGTCTTGTTAACCATCAACACTTGATGCTTTTTTACGAAGTTCTAGTAACTTGATAGTGACTAGAGAACTCTGTCAATCACTATCTTATCTGGAAGATTAACTCCCACTTGATTCAAGTGATTGTAGTACCCAGACATTCTGAGCACATGCTCACAAGCTGAGCTATTCTCCTCCATCTTGTAGACAAAGTACTTGTCAGATGTCTGATACCTCTTAACATAGACATGAGTCTGAAATATCATTTTCAACTCTTGGAACATCTCCTATGCTCCATGGCATTCAAAACATTTTTGAAGTCCCGGTTCTAAGCCGTAAAGCATGGTGCACTAAACTATCAAGTAGTCATCATACCGAGCTTGTCAAACGTTCATAACGTGTACATCTGCTCCTGCAATAGGTCTGTCACCTAGCGGTGCATCAAGGACATAATTCTTCCGTGTAGCAATGAGGATAATCCTCAAGTTATGGACCCAGTCTGTGTAGTTTCTACCATCATCTTTCAACTTAGCTTTCTCTAGGAACACATTAAAATTCAAGGGAACGGTAGCATGGGCCATTGATCTACAACAACATAGACATGCAAATACTATCAGGTACTAAGTTCATGATAAATTAAAGTTCAATTAATCATATTACTTAAGAACTCCCACTTAGATAGACATCCCTCTAGTCATCTAAATGATCACGTGATCCATATCAACTAAACCATGTCCGATCATCATGTGAGATGGAGTAGTTTTCAATGGTGAACATCACTATGTTGATCATATCTACTATATGATTCACGTTCGACCTTTCAGTCTCAGTGTTCCGAGGCCATATCTGCATATGCTAGGCTCGTCAAGTTTAACCCGAGTATTTTGCACGTGCAAAACTGGCTTACACCCGCTGTATGTGAATGTAGAGCTTATCACACCCGATCATCACGTGGTGTCTCGGCACGACGAACTGTAGCAACGATGCATACTCAGGGAGAACACTTATACCTTGAAATTTGTAGTGAGAGATCATCTTATAATGCTACCGCCGTACTAAGCAAAATAAGATGCATAAAGGATAAACATCACATGCAATCAATATAAGTGATATGATATGACCATCATCATCTTGTGCCTTTGATATCCATCTCCAAAGCACCATCATGATTACCATTGTCACCGGCTTCATGATAACCCACAAGTATAGGGGATCACAACAGTTTTCGAGGGTAGAGTATTCAACCCAAATTTATTGTTTCGACACAAGGGGAGCCAAAGAATATTCTCAAGTATTACCAGCTGAGTTGTCAATTCAACCACACCTGGAAACTTAATATCTGCAGCAAGGTATTTAGTAGCAAAGTAATATGATAGTAGTGGTAATGGTGGTAAAAGGTAACGGTAGCAAAAGTAATATTTTTGGTGCTTTATAGTGATGATAACAATAGCAACGGAAAAGTAAATAAGCGAAGAACAATATATGGAAAGCTCATACGCAATGGATCGGTGATGGAGAATTATACCGGATGCGGTTCATCATGTAACAATCATAAGCTAGGGTGACATAGAACTATCTCCAATTCATCAATGTAATGTAGGCATGTATTCCGAATATAGTCATACGTGCTTATGGAAAAGAACTTGCATGACATCTTTTGTCCTACCCTCCCGTGGCAGCGGGGTCCTATTGGAAACTAAGGGATATTAAGGCCTCCTTTTAATAGAGTACCGGACCAAAGCATTAACACATAGTGAATACATGAACTCCTCAAACTACGGTCATCATCGGGAGTGGTCCTGATTATTGTCACTTCAGGGTTGCCAGATCATAACACATAGTAGGTGACTATAGACTTGCAAGATAGGATCAAGAACTCTCATATATTGATGAAAACATAATAGGTTCAGATCTGAAATCATGGCACTCGGGCCCTAGTGACAAGCATTAAGCATAGCAAAGTCATAGCAACATCAATCTCAGAACATAGTGGATACTTGGGATCAAACCCTAACAAAACTAACTCGATTACATGATAAATCTCATCCAACCCATCACCGTCCATCAAGCCTACGATGGAATTACTCACACACGGTGGTGAGCATCATGAAATTGGTGATGGAGGGTGGTTAATGATGACGATGGCGACGGATTCCCCTCTCCGGAGCCCTGAACGGACTCCAGATCAGCACTCCCGAGAGAGTTTAGGGCTTGGCGGTGGCTCCGTATCGTAAAATGCAATGAATCCTTCTCTCTGGGTTTTTTCTCCCCGAAAGTGAATATATGGAGTCAAGGTTTAGGTCGGTGGAGCGTTAGGGGGCCCACGAGGCAGGGGGCGCGCCCAGGGGGCAGGCGTGCCCCCCACCCTCATGGACAGGTGGAGGCCCCCCTGACGTGGATCTTCCTTCCAGTATTTTTTATATATTACAAAATAATTCTCTATTGATTTTCAGGTCATTCCGAGAACTTTTATTTCTGCACAAAAATAACACTATGGCAATTCTGCTGAAAACAGCGTCAGTCCGGGTTAGTTCCATTCAAATCATGCAAGTTAGAGTCCAAAACAAGGGCAAAAGTGTTTGGAAAAGTAGATACGACGGAGACGTATCACTTGACACCATGATCTCCATCATAGCATCGTTGTCTTCTCGCTAACTATTTCTTCTATGACTATCGCTACCGCTTAGTGATAAAGTAAAACAATTACATGGCGATTGCATTTCATACAATAAAGCGAAAATCATATGGCTCATGCTAGTTGCCGATAACTTTTACAAAACATGATCATCCCATACAACAATTTATATATCGTCACGTCTTGACCATATTACATCACAACATGCCCTGCAAAAACAAGTTAGACGTCCTCTACTTTGTTGTTGCGAGTTTTACGTGGCTGCTATGGGCTTCTAGCAAGAACCATTCTTACCTACGCATCAAAACCACAACGATTTTTCATAAAGTGTGCTGTTTTAACCTTCAACAAGATCGGGCGTAGTCAAACTCGATTCAACTAAAGCTGGAGAAACAGACACCCACTAGCCACCTGTGTGCGAAGAACGTCGGTAGAACCAGTCTCATGAACGCGGTCATGTAATGTCGATCTGGGCCGCTTCTTCCAACAATATCGCCGAATCAAAGTAAGACGTTGCTGGTAAGCAGTATGACTATTATCGCCCACAACTCTTTGTGTTCTACTCGTGCATACAACATCTACGCATGGACCTGGCTCGGATGCCACTGCTGGGGAATGCAGTATTTCAAAAAAATTCCTACAATCATGCAAGATCTATCTAGGAGATGCATAGCAAGGAGAGGGGAGAGTGTGTCTACGTACCCTCGTAGACTGAAAGCAGAAGCGTAGTAATGCAATTGATGTTGTCGAATGTCTTCTCGATCCAACCAATCAAGTACCGAACACATGACACCTTTGCGATCTACACATGTTTAGCTCGGTGAGATCACTCGTACTCTTGATCCAGCTGAGACTGAGGGTGAGTTCCGTCAGCATGACGGCGTGTTGATGGTGACGATGAAGTTACCGATGCAGGGCTTCGCCTAAGCACTATGACAATATGACCGAGGTGTAAAACTATGGGGGGGGGCACCGCATATGGCTAAAGATCAACTTGTATGTCTATGGGTTGCCCCCTCCCCCGTATATAAATGAGGGGAGGAGGAGGAGGGCCAGCCACATGGGGCGCGCCCAAGGGGGGGGGGGAGAATCCTACTCCTAGTAGGAGTAGGTTTCCCCCTTTCCTAGCCCAAGTAGGAGAAGAAGGAAGGAGAGGAAGAAGAGAAGGAAAGGGGGGCCCGACTCCCTAGCCCTAGTCCAATTCGGTTTGGGCTAGGGGGGCGCGTGCCACACCTTGGCCTGCCTCCTCTCTTCCACCATTAGGCCCATGAGGCCCAATAACTTCCTGGGCGGGGAGGGGGGGGGGTCTGGTAACTCCCGGTACTCCGAAACTTATCTGAAATGACCCAAACCATTCCGGTGTCCGAATGTAGCCTTCCAATATATGAATCTTTATGTCTCAACCATTTGGGGACTCCTCGTCATGTCTGTGATCACATCCGGGACTCCGAAAAACCTTCGGTACATCAAATCACATAACTCATAATACATATCGTCATCGAACGTTAATCATGCGGACCCTACGGGTTCAAGAACTATGTAGACATGACTAAGACACATCTCCGGTCAATAACCAATAGCAGAACCTGTATGCTCATATTGGTTCCTACATATTCTACGAAGATCTTTATCGGTCAAACCACATAACAACATACGTTGTTCCCTTTGTCATCGGTATGTTACTTGCCCGAGATTCGATCATCGGTATCATCATACCTAGTTCAATCTTGTTACTGGCAAGTCTCTTTACTTGTTCCGTAATGCATCATCCCGTAACTAACTCATTAGTCACATTGCTTTCAAGGCTGATAGTGTTGTGCATTACCGAGAGGGCCCAGAGATACCTCTTTGATACACAGAGTGACAAATCCTAATCTCGATCTATGCCAACCCAACAAACACCTTTGGAGACACCTGTAGAGCATCTTTATAATCACCTAGTTACGTTGTGATGTTTGATAGCACACAAAGTGTTCCTCCGGTATTCGGTAGTTGCATAATCTCATAGTCAGAGGGATATGTATAAGTCATGAAGAAAGCAATATCAATAAAACTTAACGATCATTATGCTAAGCTAACGGATGGGTCTTGTCCATCACATCATTCTCCTAATGATGTGATCCCGTTTATCAAATGACAACACATGTCTATGGTCTGGAAACTTAACCATCTTTGATTAACGAGCTAGTCAAGTAGATGCATACTAGGGACACTTTGTTTTGTCTATGTATTCACACATGTATCAAGTTTCCAGTTAATAAAATTCTAGCATGAATAATAAATATTTATCATGATATAAGGAAATATAAATAACATATTTATTATTGCCTCTAGGGCATATTTCCTTTAGCATACATGACAGAACCTATGGCTGAGGCATAGGGAATGGCTTCATTTTCTCTTTATCTTCTATAGTGGTCGGGCTTTGAGTCTGACTCAACTTCACACCTTGCAACACAAGCAAGAACCCTTTATTTGACTGATCCACTTTGAACTTCTTCAAAACTTTGTCAAGGTATGTGCTTTGTGAAAGTCCTATTAAGCGTCCTGATCTGTCTCTATAGATCTTGATGCCCAATATATAAGCAGCTTCACCGAGGTCTTTCATTGAAAAACTCTTATTCAAGTATCCTTTTATTCTATCACTACAAAAAATACATTTCCGTGATGATACGTGTTTGTCACAGTAGGTCGCTTTTTTTGTCATGCATGTACATCCATGACAAATTTATGAAAAAATCAAGATAGTCATACCTGTGCTGTCGTAGAAGTGTTCCATGACATTACCAAAATTATCATCACGGAAGTGTCCACTTCCATGACGATAAATCGTGCGTCACAGAAGTGCTTTCGTCAAGGGTGACCGACACGTGGCATCCACCGTAATGGAACACCGTTAAGCTATCGGGTCGGGTTTTGGATCCGATAACCCGTTAACAGCCCCAACCAATGGGAAATTTCCATGTGTAAAATTCTTATTGGCCGGACGAAACACATGTCAGCTCGTCAGTGGGTCAGATAGGCACCTATGATATGTCGACACGTGGCACGGCCCAACAGTGGCCCATTCCTGTGAAAAAGGCCGGCCCAGTAAAAATTAGCAGGCCGGCCCATATAAGGCCTACTTGTGTCAGGTCCATTTAAGCCCACGGCCCATACGAGATGTGCCAATTCGGCCCGTTAAAGATTTGACACCATTGCAGCCCATCGTCAGTTCGAGACCGTTAACATCCCGCTATATACTTGGGCTCAATATCGGCCCGATGAGATTTCGGCCTGTTAACGGCCCATTTAATGGATGGGCCAATTTTCAGGATGTACATCTTTCGGCCTTTTAGCGACCCATTTAAATGTTGGGCTAATTTCCGGCCCAGTGTGTCTTTCAGCCTGTTGACGGCCCATAAATCTGATGGGCCATTTGTAGTCGGACCTGAGTTTTGGCCTGTTAGTGTCCCATTTAAGTGTTGGGCCAATTTATGGCCCGGTGTCACTTTCAGCCTGTTGACGGCCCATAAATCAGTTGGGCCAATTGTAGTCGGACCTGAGTTTTGGCCTTTTAGTGACCCATTTAAGTGTTGGGCCAATTCCCGACCCTATGTGCCTTTCGGCCTGTTAACGGACCATAAATGAGTTGGGCCATTTGTAGTCGGACCTTAGTTTTGCCCTCTTAATGGCCCATGCCCTTCATGGTCCAATACCAGCCCGATTTCTCTTTCAGCCTGCTAAAGGCCCACAACACAGTTGGGCCGTTTACAATACGACCTGACTTTCGGCCTCTTAGCGGCCCATGCTCTTCATGGTCCAATACAAGCCCAATATCTCTTTCGGCCTGCTAAAGGCCTACAGTATAGTTGGGCCATATGTAGCCCAAACTTAGTAACGGCCTATTAACGGCCCATGAAATAAATTGGGGCCACCTGTTGCCCGCTTCGATGTCGGCCTGTTAACGACCCGGGAGGTAAGAGGGCCGACCATTAACTTTCGGCCTAGTAACAACCCATTAACTCAATGGGCCCACTAAAGTTTGTTCATGTCTTTAGGCCAAATTAGATAATTTGAGCCCATTACGACGAGCAAAGGTATGACATACAGGGAATAATGTTGCACATCCAGAATATATTACATGAAATTACATCCACTAGGCAATCAAAGATTGATGCCAGTGCAAATAAATGAGCAGAACCTAACCATCTACAACGTCACAATCTGCAACCTCAGCACAGATGACGCCCATAAGCATGTGTGTCGGTGTCAAAACCGGCGGATCTCGGGTAGGGGGTCTCGAACTGTGCGTCTAGGCTGGATGGTAACAGGAGGCAAGGGACACGAAGTTTTACCCAGGTTCGGGCCCTCTTGATGGAGGTAAAACCCTATGTCCTACTTGATTAATATTGGAGATATGGGTGTTACAAGAGTAGATCTACCACGAGATCAGAGAGGGTAAACCCTAGAAGCTAGCCTACGGTATGATTGTATGTTGTGATTGTTGTCCTACGGACTAAAACCCTCCGGTTTATATAGACACCGGAGAGGGTTAGGGTTACACAAGGTCGGTTACAAAGGAGGAGATATCCATATACGTATTGCCTAGCTTGCCTTCCATGCCAAGTAGAGTCCCATCCGGACACGAGACGAAGTCTTCAATCTTGTATCTTCATAGTCTAAGAGTCCGGCTAATGGAGATAGTCCGGCTGTCCGGAGACCCCTTAATCCAGGACTCCCTCAGTAGCCCCTGAACCAGGCTTCAATGATGACGAGTCCGGCGCGCAGTTGTCTCCGGCATTGCAAGGCGGGTTCCTTCTCCGAATACATTACAGAAGAAGTTGAATACGAGGATAGTGTCTGACCTGCAAAATAAGTCCCACATTTCACCGTAGAGAGAATGATGTTTTTTCGCAGATCTAATTTGCTGGCTTGTTTTGACAGCATGGCGTCATGTCATGGCCCGGTGACTATTCGAACTGTTTCCTTTAGCAAGCCCCGCACATAACGCGAGGCAGTTTTTTGACACGTCTTGTCAAAGCAGAGATCGTGTCCCCTTATTACGGGATTCTCATCAATACGGGCGTGGGTAACCCAACTGTGCCATCAATTGCGGCGCTTGGGGGATAAGCGAGTTTTACTAGGCAAGTGGGGAAGTTTAATTTTGTCCGCCCATATAAAGGGATAAGGATTCACCTTTCTATCCACGCCTTCTTCCTCCTCTGCTCATCCGCTCCCGCATACTCGAGCTCTAGCGCCCTAGTCCTCACTTCCATCTCAACCTTCTCAAACCATGTCTGGAGCGGGAGGCAAGTGGATGGTCTCCTCCATCACGGAGGGAGACATCAAGAAACTGAGGAGAGCCGGATACCTACACGACGGCATCGCGCACCGGCTCCCAGATGAGGGACAGCTCATCCCCACCCCCGAGCCCCATGAGAGGGTGGTATTCCTCACCCATTTCCTCTGCGGACTGGGATTCCCTCTCCATCCCTTCGTCCGGGGGCTCATGTTTTATTACGGCCTGGATTTCCAAGATCTGGCCCCGAACTTCATCCTCAACATCTCGGCGTTCATCGTCGTGTGCGAGGCCTTCCTCCGCATCAAGCCCCACTTCAGCTTATGGATGAAGACCTTCAATGTCAAGACGAAGGTAGTGAGAGGCCGCCAGGCGGAGTGCGGAGGCGCCATGGTGGGCACATGCCCAACATCACATGGCTCGAGGGCACCTTCATGGACACCATAAAGGGGTGGCAATCGGGGTGGTTCTATATCACTGAGCCGCGTGACCCCGCATGGATAGCGGCCCCCGAGTTCAGATCTGGCATCCCCATGCGGCTCACCTCCTAGAAAGAGAAGGGCCTGTCCTGGGGTAATTCAAAAGAGCTGACCGGACTCCAGTCATGTATTCAGAACATGGTGGATAAGAAGGTCAAGCTTGTTAACATAGTCCAGGTTATGCTCGTTCGCCGGATACTCCCGTGCCAACAACGGGAGTTTACCTTGTGGGAGTTCAATCCGGCGCAGCACCGAACTCTGAACAGGCTCTTCGACATGACTCATGAAGATGCCTAGAGGGTGCTGTTCAAGGGCCCCGCGGTCCCTCCCCCCATTACCGAGGATCGCAGATTCAGCGCGAAGCTCCACGCCATTGCGGTAAGTTGTTTTACCTTTCACAGGATACTTGTTTTTTATATAGATTGATTCTATGCGGGATCTAAACTCCCGTGCCGTTAACAGGACTGGCAGAAGATGGCCGGACAAATCGACTGTCCGGCTCCCTTGCCCGAAGGCCCTACAAACGCCCTTCTGGCGAAGATGTTGACTCCGGCCCCTTATAAGGTGCCGGAGAAGACCCAGAAGGCCAAGGGAGCTCGAAAGAGTTCCCGACACCAGGCATCGTCAGACTCACCGTCTGACGAGTCTGCGGCGCACTCTTCCCCCGAAGATGAGGAAGAGGAAGAAGAGGCTCCCCCACCGACTGGGGGAGACAAGAAAAGGAAGGCTGCCCCAACTCGGGAGGCCGGAGGGTCCAAGAAGGGAAGGACACTCCTTCCGGACAGCTCCACCGCCGCCGACGAAAGTGAAGACGAGTGGTTGCCCAGGGCCAAGCCCCAGGGGAGATCGTAAGTATTCAGATACCAAAGTAACCCATAGGATTCCTTTGTCGCATTGTTTTCCCTAACGTCGAACTCAATCGTGCAGGCCGCCCTGAGCCAATATCGAGGTATCCTCGGACGGCTCCCTGGGCGCATCGGACATGGATAGCGATCCAGTCCCGACGGCCACCTCCCCTCATCCAGCCGATGACACCGAGGTGCTGTCTCAAGAGGCACCGAATCGAGGGGGGACAGTCCCGGAGGCGCCTCAAGGCGACCTTCCGGACTTCGGGATCCGAGGGGACGGGGTTCCCGAGAGCTCCGAGTTCGGCCCTCAGCCGAACACTGCGCCGGACCCTCCAACGGCTCCGAGCTTGGGTAGGCGGTCCCCTTCTAAGGGAGGTGAGACGCCTGTGCCGGTGACCTCTGTCCATCTAGAGGCGCCGGACACTATGTTGTAAGCGCTCCGCAGTGCTTCCATCCAAGAGCGGATTGACTGAAGCCTGTACTAGCCTTCTAACAGGCTTCGAGGTAGGTGTTTTAAAATGTAGTAGAAATATTACCGCATAGACAGTAGCCCCTGATGCTTTGTTCGGTGTTCACAAAGAAAAGCCGAACAGAGGATCAAATAATATCACAGGAGTCTAATATAAGTATGTCAATATGCGTATGCAGGCTTCGCTATTGGTGTCCGCCACACTGACTGCGGAGGTCGCCGTACTGAAGGAGGCCCTCAAGGGGTCCCATAAAGAGCTCGGCCTTGCTAAGAGGCAGCTCGAGGAGAACAAGGGTAAGTAATACCCCGTCTGTAGATGAGAAAAAGGACGCAATTGCTAAATGACAGGATCATTGTATGTTTGCCAGGGGCCATGACCGAGGTGGCGACCCTGAAGCAAGCACTGTCCCAAGCCGAAGAAAAGGCGGCCCAGGAGCGCACCGAGCGAGAGAGGCACGAGGCTCGGGTGGGCGAGGTGCAGCAAGAGCTCCAGGCTCTCGTGACCAAGCACGAGGTGTTGGAGCATGACTTGAAGACGAGAGAGTCTGAGCTTGCCACGGCCCGTGAGAGCGCGAAGAGTGCTAAGGCCGAGGCCCAGAAGGCCCTTCAGGAGATCGACGCGATGAAGAAGATAGCAGCAAGTAAGGCTTTCTATATGCAAAGCAAGCATGTAAAGGTGAATTATCGATTACTTACCCAAATCCGGAGCTCTTCAGGAGCATTCGCAGATTTGCCCTGCAGTGTGTCCGATGCCGCGCTGTTCTACCAGGCCGAGGACGGAAGCTCGACGGAGAAGCTGTTCTGGTCTCAGTATGCTGAGGCCGAAGATCCGGTGCCAATGAGCGACTAGCTGAAGTAGATGGCCGAGCTACATAAGGCAGCCGATCAGGCCATGAAGGGCTTCATAGTCCGGTTGTGGCCCGGCGACGCCCTTCCGAACAGCTTCTTCGGCCTGGTGAGGCAGCTTGTGGATGCCTGCCCACGGCTGGAGGTCGTCAAGCGATCCGTCTGCATTGAAGGTGCACGCCGGGCCTTTGCCCGTGTAAAAATGCAGTGGGTCAAGCTAGACGCCGTGAAGCTGATCAAGGAGGGGCCGCCGGAGGGTAAGGAGCACCGCCACCCCGAGATGTACTACGAGGGTGTTCTGCCGGGCGCCCGTCTTATCGCAGATGAGTGTTCGCAAAATGTAATATTTGAATGAGACTTGCTCGTTTTGTCCTGTATGTATGAAAACTTGTATCGTATTCGCTATGCAACACTTGTGTGAATTTAAAATATTACCTTCTGTTTGGCTGTTTATCCAATCTAAGAGATGGCTAGTCCTCGGCTTCTGCCCCCATGCCGCTAGTGCTGGGGTGTTCGGGATAAACCGGAGCACTCTTGTTCCCATATTTGGGTCCTTCGAGGGAGGTGCTCAGCACAACGAACAAGGAAACCGGACTAATATTGCTCTATCACTCTCACTTAGCCATAGAATTCTATAATTTTAAATTTCGGCGAAGCCCCTGGTGTTCGGAAGGCCGAATTCGGGGCGCGATACACGCCTGTAAGACGGACGGAGCCGGCCCCTCGCCCTAAGCGGCATAAGTCTTTAGGGACTCGAAAAACCTCGCCGAACAGCGACCAGTCTCTCGCCTTATCATGACAGTCAGTTTTAGCTTTCTCTACTGAGGTGCTCGGCCCGGCAGAACCGGGGCACAATCACAGTAGTTCTCCTAGTGCTACCTTAGCCGATGGAGCGGAACGTTAGGTACCAAAACATAGGAGCCGGGCAAACCCAAGATTTGACCAAAGACATGGTTCGGAGCTGATGCATATAATGCTATAAGTTCGGGGTGCCACACTCCTGAAAGTGTTCGAACTTTTCACACCATATTGTGGGTACGTAAGCCCCTGGTGCGTTGGCCGTACCAGAGTGTATGGTTGCTAGGCGTCATTAATGAACACATAGATATGTATACATATAACAAAAATGCGATAATAGTCGTAATGTCATGCATTGTATATTAAAAAATTGCATTAGAGCAGAGTGATACAAATAGTGTAATGAGCAAAAGAGTAGGACTATGTCCCTTCCAAGGGCGAGCTGAGGAATTATATGAAATCTGTAATCCACTTGGGAATTCTGTAGTTGTCGGCCTCCTTGGTTGCTGTATCATGTGTTCGGCAATAGAGCTACCGGAGAGTGTTTCCAGAGATTGAAGTCCTGAAAGAAAAAGAAAAATAACCAAACGGGAAGCCCCTGGTGCGGTTTAGGCCACGTTTTGGGGCGTGCCGTAGTTGTGCCTCCCCCTCCCCATCTGTGCCCATTGTATTTTTAATGCGTAATTATGTACGCGTGGCATGAACGACGTCATTGGGCTGGGATTGAGGTGGCCGTCGTATTGCTACGCGAGCTCAAATCGTGCCAGGTGGTCTATTTGCCGATTGCCCCGAGCGCGCTTGAAGGTGTCCGGGCTTTGAAACGCCGAACTGGTAGGTTGCCTTGAGAGGCTGCTTTGCGCTTCTACTGCGAGGGCCGCGGTGTGCTCCTCTGTTCGGAGAGAGCACTCTGTGTTTCCATTGACTGTAATAACTCCGCGAGGTCCTGGCATCTTGAGCTTGAGGTATGCATAATGTGGTACCGCATTGAATCTAGCGAATGTGGTTCATCCGAGCAGCACGTGATAACCACTGTGGAACGGGACTATATCGAAGATTAACACTTCGCTTCGGAAGTTATCCGGGGATCCGAAGACCACTTCCAGTGTAATTGAGCCTGTGTAGTGGGCCTCTACGCCTGGAATGACACCTTTAAAGGTCGTCTTTGTGGGTTTGATCCTTGAGGGTTCTATACCCATTTTGCGCACTGTGTCCTGATAAATCAGGTTTAGGCTGCTGCCGCCATCCATGAGGACTCGAGTGAGGTAAAATCCGTCGATGATTGGGTCTAGGACCAGTGCGGCGAGTCCGCCGTGACGGATACTGGTGGGGTGGTCCCTGTGATCGAAGGTGATCGGACAGGAGGACCAAGGGTTGAACTTTGGGGCGACTGGCTCCAACGCATATACGTCCCTGAGCGCACGCTTCCGCTCCCTCTTGGGGATGTGGGTTGCGTATATCATGTTCACCGTCCGCACTTGCGGGGGAAACCTCTTCTGTCCTCCAGTGTGCGGCTGCTGGGGTTCTTCCTCATCATCGCTATGCGGCCCCTTGTCCTTGTTTTCGGCGATTAACTTGCCGGCCTGCTTGAACACCCCACAATCCCTGTTGGTGTGATTGGCTGGCTTGTTTGGGGTGCCGTGTATTTGACACGAGCGATCGAGTATACGGTCCAAACTGGACGGACCCGGCGTACTTTGTTTGAATGAATTTTTCCGCTGACCGGGTTTAGAGCCTTTGAATCCGGCATTGACTGTCGTATCCTCAGTACTTTCACCGTTAATGCGGCGCTTATGCTTGTTGCGACGTGACCTGCTGTTGCCGTCCTTGGTATCTGAGGTACCATGGTTCTTTGATATGTTGTTACTGCGAGCCAACCAGCTGTCTTCTCCCGCACAAAAGTAGGTCATGAGCGTCGTGAGGGCTGCCATAGATTTTGGTTTTTCCTGACCAAGGTGTCGGGCTAGCCACTCGTCTCGGATGTTGTGCTTGAAAGCCGCTAAGGCCTCCGCATACGGACAGTCGACGATTTGGTTTTTCTTTGTAAGGAACCAAGTCCAGAATTGCCTGGCCGACTCTTCTGGATGCAGAATTATGTGGCTCAAGTCATCAACGTCTGGTGGTCGCACATAAGTGCCCTGAAAGTTGTCAAGGAATGCGGCTTCTAGATCTTCCCAACAGGTAATGGAGTCCGCTGGAAAGCTATTAAGCCAATGCCGTGCTGGTCCTTTGAGTTTTAGTGGGAGGTACTTGATGGCATGTAAGTCATCATCGCGGGCCATGTGGATGTGGAGGAGGAAGTCCTCCATCCATACCGCGGGATCTGTTGTGCCGTCGTATGATTCAATGTTTAAAGGTTTGAAACCTTCTGGGAATTGATGTTCCATTACTTCGTCTGTGAAGCATAAGGGGTGTGCGGCGCCTCTGTATTGGGCTATATCGTGACGCAGCTCGTATGGGTCCTGCCCGCTGTGTTCGGCCCGGCCGGATTTGCTTTTACTGTATCCGGCGTGACGTTTACCATCTCATAGAGTGGTGCGCCCTCGTGATCCATAGATCGATCTTGAATTCTTTGCTTTGTCCTCCAATATGTCTCGCAGGTCTGGCGTATCTCCCCATGCCTTTTTATTTGAATTTCGTTGGGGTGGAGGTTGAGCTTTCGGCAGGAATGCCTCTCTATCGCGGCCACGAGTTGGCCGATCAGCCGTATCATATGCTTCTTCCTCCAGTCGGGGTAGTAACCTGTGCCTTGGGTAACTCTTGGAGGGACGCTCAAGTTTATATTCCTCAGCTGCGAGGACTTCAGTCCATTTGTCAGCTAGCAGATCTTGATCAGCTTGAAGCTGCTGCTGCTTTTTCTTCAGGCTATTTGCCATGGCCATAAGCCTGCGATTGAAGCGCTCTTGTTCGACGGGATCCTCTGGTACGGAGAATTCATCGTCGCCAAGGCTTGCCTCGTCTTCGGAGGGGGGCATGTAATGGTCATCCTCCTCCTCTCCGCCAGCCGCTCTCTCAGGAGAGCTGGCTCCTTCATCCTCCTGATCTAACTCTTGCTGGAGGGGATTTTTGTTGTCTTCAGCGCTATCCAAAGTGTTATTATCTCCTATGCCAGTATCACCACTTTTGCTTTGGCGGGACTTAGAGCGGCGCCGCTGACGTTGGCGCTTGGGTTGCTTCTTGGAGGGGTCATCCTCCGCTATCTCGTCGCCGTTGCCTTCATTGGGTGTATCCACCATGTATATGTCATACGACGAGGTGGCCTTCCAGTGCCCTATAGGTGTTGGCTCATGTTCATCTCCTACATCGTCGTCCATACCGTCGATGTCTTCGGAGTCGAAGTCGAGCATGTCAGTTAAATCATCGATAGTGGCGACAAAGTGGGTGGTGGGTGGGCGTCGAATTTCTTCGTCGTCCGTATCCAAGTCCTGTTGGCCATGATCCGGCCAGGGCTCTCCTGACAAAGAGAGAGACCTTAGTGAATTCAGAATGTCGCCGAAGGGCGAGTGTTGAAAGATATCCGCAGCGGTGAATTCCATGATCGGCGCCCAGTCGGATTCGATTGGCAGGGGCGCGAATGGTTCGGGGTCCGGAGGAGAGTCCGGCACCTTAGAGTCACGGGCTGCGCAGAGGATTATGCTGGTGTTCGGCTCGATCGCCGTTGAGACTGCAGCCCCTGAGGTGGTGTCTAGCCACCCGTCCTCGATTGGTGCAGTTGGCTCCGAACTAAGGGTCGGAGCTGATGCAGGCGCGGATTCTGGGTTACTGTTCGGCGGTAGAGCTAGGTCATACCCATCGCGACAGTGGGGCGCGTCCGGCTGTGGCTCGAATCCGTCGAAGATCAAGTCCCCACGGATGTTGGCCGTGTAATTCAAACTTCCAAATCTGACCTGATGGCCAGGGGCGTAGCTTTCAATCTGCTCCAGATGGCCAAGCGAATTAGCCCACAGTGCAAAGCTGCCGAATACGAAGATCTGTCCGGGGAGAAAAGTCTCACCCTGGACCGCATCGCTATCGATGATAGTAGGAGCCATCAAGCCTAACAGCGACGACACCGAGGAACTCTCAATGAAAGCAGCAATGTCGGTGTCAAAACCGGAGGATCTCGGGTAGGGGGTCCCGAACTGTGCATCTAGGCTGGATGGTAACAGGAGGCAAGGGACACGAAGTTTTTACCCAGGTTCGGGCCCTCTTGATGGAGGTAAAACCCTACGTCCTGCTTGATTAATATTGAAGATATGGGTGTTACAAGCGTAGATCTACCACGAGATCAGAGAGGCTAAACCCTAGAAGCTAGCCTACGGTATGATTATATGTTGTGATTGTTGTCCTACGGACTAAAACCCTCCGGTTTATATAGACACCGGAGAGGGTTAGGGTTACACAAGGTCGGTTACAAAGGAGGAGATATCCATATACGTATTGCCTAGCTTGCCTTCCACGCCAAGTAGAGTCCCATCCGGACACGAGACGAAGTCTTCAATCTTGTATCTTCATAGTCTAAGAGTCCGGCTAATGGAGATAGTCCGGCTGTCCGCAGACCCCCTAATCCAGGACCCCCTCAATGTGGGCAAGTTCTTGCTGCTTTGCCACACTGTCTCTGAAAACATTGATCAGTTGTTGTGTCGCACGACTCTGCACCTCTGATTCATCCACCATTTCCATCATTGCTTTAGCCATTAATTGGTTCACAAACATACATTTATTCCGTTGCATTCGAGACAGAGGATACTGAACAGATTCAGATGGCGATTTTGGCAGGCTTGTATTATTGATAGTGGAGAGTGTCTTGACCACTGCATCATAACGTAAATTAGGACGGGAACCAAACAGATTAATCATGCGTTATTGCCATATTACCTGGCCTAGATTTACTGTAAAGAAACAATGGAGTTGCCTTGCTGTTTTCAGAGTTTGTCTTCTTATCTTCAGCAGCCTGCACAAAATTAACACACTAGCATTGCTATCATTGGCCAAGTCAGATAATAGGAAAGCAACATTGACACAACGAACGTTTGGGCAACTAGCCTACACCAAATTAACACAATATGGCACAGCTATCATCAGCCAGGTAAGGTAATACGAAAGCAACATTGACACAATGAATGAATGGGCAACCGGAGAAGCACTACAATTCAGTAATGTGCGTGATATGAGATAGCACATTCATGCAGCTCAGAACACAAAACTACCAGGTAGTTTTCCTTACAAAAATCAACATTGGTGCCTTTAACATTTTGCTACAACTAATTTTAGATCAGATAAAGGTTATATTCACGCCGATTAACAAAATACATGCTGATGTGAAAATATAGTGATATACAACAGGTACTTACATCAGCACTGGAGCACAGAGAATTCCCATAAGATATTTTCCTCGAATACGATCCCAATGGAAGAAGTCTTGTATCGTTTAACCTTATTTTCTAAAAGAGAGACGGGTAAGAAACATGTAGAAAATATGATCAGAATGCTATAAAATTTCATGATGCGAGGATACGCACACGCTTCTTAGAATGGAGTTGACATTCTTTTGCTGGACTGGAGCGGACTAGTTCTTTGGCCACTGGAATCTGCTTATTATCAGTGGGAGTTGGGTTTCTCTGTGCTGGAGCAGTATCTATGAAAAATGGAGTTGGTTTATTATCTCCTAGCGTTTGGATCTTTTGCAAAGACCTGGTTTGTAACCCTTCAGATTCTAACATAGCCGTCTTCCCCTTGCATGCCTTATATAGAAGAATTGTGATTCAGTTATAAAACATGCTACAACAGAGATGGAATAGGTACTGAAGAATAGAAAGGCATGACATATTGACATGTATTCACTCCATCCGGAAATAAATGGATTGGTCTAGGCGTATTTCAGTTCTAGATACATCCAGTTTTATCCATTTCTGCGACATTTAATCCGGACGGAGGGAGTATGATGTAAGAGCTAGGGATACAATAGGACACCACAATAAAAAAACACTGAAAGACCCACTGCAGAACCAAAGTATTCAAACCCACTGATATGAGATAGTACACTCATGCAGCTCAGGATGCAAAACTACCAGGCAGTTTTCCTTGCAAAAATCAACATTGTGGCCTTTAATCATACATTTTGCTACAACTAAATTTAGATCAGATAAAGCTTGGATTCATGCCGATTAACAAAATACATGCTGATGTAAAAATATAGTGATATACAACAGGTACTTACATCTACATTGGAGCACAGAGAATTCCTGCAAGAATCTTTCCTCATAAACGATACCATTGCAGAAAATCTTCTATATGTTAAGATTATTTTCTAAAAGAGAGATGGGTAAGAAACATGTAGAAAATATGATCAGCATGCTATAAAATTTCATGATGCAAGGATATGCACACGCTTCTTAGAATTGAGTTGACATATTTTTGCTAGACTGGAGCGGACTAGTTCTTTGGCCACTGGAATCTTCTTATTATCAGTAGGAGTTGGGTTTCTTTGTGCTGGAGCAGTATTTATAAAAACTGGAGTTGGTTTATTATCTCCTGGCATTTGGATCTTTTGCAGAGGCCTTGTTTGTAACCCTTCAGATTCTAACATAGTCGTCTTCCCCTTGCATTCCTTGTACAGAAGAATGGTGCTTTAATTATAAAACATGCAACAGCAGAGAGATGGAATAGGTACTAAAGAATAGAAAGGCATGACATATTGACATGTATTCCCTCCATCCGGAGAAAAATGGATGGGTCTAGGCGTATTTCAGTTCTAGATACATCCTTTTTTATCCATTTCGGCAACATGTAATCCGGACGGAGGGAGTATGGTGTAAGAGCTAAGGATATGACAGGACAACACGGCAAAAAAAAAACACTAGTTGAATGTAAAACTGTATGCTAGCGGAATGTAAAACAGGAAGGCATGACATATTTACATGCATGATCAGTGTGCTATGCACATGGCATTGCAACAAACTAGATACACTCCAGGACATTATATGCATGTTGTACCCATATCACAGGCCAAGTTAGAGCAAGGACCTTGTGGGGTGAAGAGGATTCATCATCTTTCTGCAAGTCTTCTGAAGAACTGCCTTTACATGTTCCATCATATTGGGTATCATTGACATCAAGTTTATTGGCTTTTACATTGCTCCATGAGGTTCTTGTGGATATATCAGTGTGTGCAATTATATCTGACATGCATGGAAGACAACTAGTAGTTAGATTTATGTAATGAGTGCCTGTAGGAGACGACATAAATAGTAGGACTGGGGCTAACTAGCAGCAACAAATCTCATAAACTAAATGGAGAACACAGATGAAAGCTACATAATATGTATCGTTTGTACTCGAGATTAACTATATGGCACACAAAAGTATTAAAGAACAACATAGGAAATACTAGAAGTGGTATAGTACTATAATCACCAGCCTGTGGGATAGCATTGGCTGATGGATGATAACTATGGAACAGTGTTACCTAAAGAACAAGTATCTTAGCTGAACTATGGAACAGCGTTAACTCCTAAACAAGACCCATAAGAGATCAGCATGAATATACAGTGAAATGTGATGATCTATTTTCCATGCTTAGATGAATAACAAAGCCATAAATGTTGCACACAAGTAAGATGAGGGTACAACCTACCGGGCTGCCATCCATAGGAGTGAGCATCATGTGCTGACTTGTCGATGGCCCTGCAGTTGTTGTGGCTGTGCATGTCGGGCATGCGCATTCGATGCAGGGAACTATTGAGTGGGGACTATAGCTCCCTTCTGGTGTATGCTTCCCTTGTTGGAGCAGTTGTGGTGAGTCGGAAGACGGTGTGTCTGAAGATGCAGATAACGCATAATGTTAAGAACGACATATCTCTTTGATCTAAAGAAATACACTAAGAGATCAACAGCAAGGTACGAGAGTGGTCACATGTCTGTTGACTGAAGACTAAATTGGGGTCACACGATTTTATTTTATTTTGGTACTGTCCGATCTACGCCGGATGGCTGGCCGTCTTGTGCCTCCCGGCTGACACTGTTCGGAATCTTCCTCGAAGAGCCAGCGACCAACGGCAGAGCAGCCTGCCTCTGCCGTCCGTGGCCCCGGCCAAAACCCCGCTCCCCGCCCCACCGCACTGCCGTGGTTGCGCCGCCCCCGGGCCAATCCGTAAAGACTCCCCGTCATCCAGATCCGGCGGTGGCAGTGCCTTCAACCCACGCAACTCTAAAAGATAGGCATCTAAGCGCTACTTCCGCGGCGAACTTGCGGCACCGCACCCTTACGTTAGACACCAGCCAACCGGCAGCCTAGGAGCTCCGCCGCCTCGAGGGGTGCTGCCTCCCATTGCAAATCGATTGGCCCAGAATAAAAATTTAGACAACTGACGCCTAAATAAAGTGATTTGAGATGAGGGTGCGACCTATCTGGCGGCATGGTGAAGTAGGCAGGTCCAGCTGCCGAGTCGGTGAGGCCGGCGCGGTTGCGGTGGCGACCGGTGGCAGGGAAAGAGCGATGTCGCGACGGTCGACGGCTACGCCGAAGCAGCGCCAGGACTCTGGACGGATCCGAAGTTGGAGCCGCTCCGGCGCCGTGAACAACGGCGGGGGTGAATCGGCTCCGGTATGGTTCACGCGGCCGTCGTCGAGGCAGCACCAGCAGCACGGAGTAAGAGGCACACAACCCAGTGCATGAAGGCAAATGGACAGCGTCTCCGGCAATAGGGAGGAGGGCGGCTATGAAATTGGTGCGGTGGGAGGTGCCATGGAGGTGGGGCTGAGGTTTCGCAGCTCGGGAGAAGGGAGCTTCTCGGGGAGAAGGTGATTTGGCGCCCATGAGGTATGAATGG